>NC_137463.1:87121063-87721063 GCF_964235325.1 Thermobia domestica
CATAAAGAATACACACTTCGGGCTTCGAGAATTTAGAAAGAAAAAATGGGACATTCCATGAAAACTTACACTAAAATTCGGATAACCTACAAAAACTTATAGTATAGTTATCGTTATGCATTTCTTATTTGCTGAAATATTACAATTCATTAAATAACAGGTCAACACTCACCCAAAGTGAGTGGCAAGAGATTAGATTTTCAAATTAGTTGAGTACCGATGATTAGGCTTAATTAGTACCAGGAGACCAAATACGTTCGTGCCGTTTGTGACATCCCATTAATTATGCTCTCACAGAGACGAAACGAAATGGTGCAAGTGGCTGCCAAGCAATCAGAAGTTAGTCTGACCATCAACTTTCAGTAAAAAAGGTACGTTGCGCGCATATAGCAGTCATAGCTCGTCCAGTGCCGAACAGAAATCGAGGTATCGAAGTAGCTTGTTCGCATATGTTCGTTGTATGACTATAAAGTCGGCCTGCCAGCTGTCGCATCAAATCGCAGTATATGCCACGCATTTGGCGAGAATGCCGTGAACAAACGCATCGCCAAGCATTGGTTCCAGAATTTCGTTCGGGAGATGTGAGCCTTTCGGATGAATCTCGCAGTGGACGACCACATATGTTGAATGGCGAGGTCCTGGAAGCAGCCATCGAGGAGAACAGTGGTCTAACGAGTGATGAACTTGAGAAAATGTTCCGTGTTTTCGGTGAAACAGTGAGAATGCACCTGCATGGGATAGAAAAGTCATACAAAATAAGCACGTAGGTACCCTACACGTCAACAGCCAACAAGGAACAGCGAGTAACAACCTGTTTGTCCTTGCTCACTCGGCAGCTGAACATACCCATCTTTGATCTCTTTCTCACTGGTGACAAAAAGTAGGCCCTCTATGACACTTCTAAGTGTGCCAGACATTGGTTGTCGCCACGTGACTCTGTTCCTCACACCTCAAGATACTTCTGCACCCATGAAAGGTTATGCTCTCTGTATGGTGGTATTGTCGGCAAATGGTGCATTACGAGCTCCTTCCACCTTATCAGACCATTTCTACTGACCTCTACTCTTAGCAGTTGTAAAGAGTGCACCGTGCATTGCAGTAGAAGGAGCTAGCATTGGTGAATTGCAAGTGTGTGTTGTTGTTACACTACAATGGCAATTGACATGTGGCAAAGAGGACCCGGAAGACCCTTCAGCAACTTGGCTGAGAGACACTGTGCCATGCACCATATTCACCTGATCTTGCTCCAACCGATTATCACCTGTTTCATTTCCTCGACAACCACTTTCGTGGGAGATCCTTCGCAAAAGAGAAAGACCTGCGGAACGCACCCACGGACTCCTTTGCATTCACAACCGCCGAGTTTTATCACTCGGACATTGTGCAGCTGGAAGAACAGTGTTGGATGCTGAAGGAGACTACTAAGAAACCTAGAGGTACGTGCCATCCACTGTATTGCTCTTTGTTTATCACCGCTCTAGAATGACAAGAACATTTTTGGTTACCTGGTATTTTTTCAAATATTGCATTTCATGATAGTAGTTTGAGTTTGGGAGAAGAAACAAGACATTTGGAGTTTTGAATAATTATTGGAAAAGGGCGAGACTAATTATATAAATCCAAGAATGTCCTGGGAAAATTAGGACATCTGAGAACCGTATCACATGTTCCTACCATTGACTCAGTGATAGAGCATTCAATGCTTTGACACGGGATGGGAATCCAATTACAAATGGCTTTGTGGTAAACAAACACTGCTATGACACAACAAAGTTTTTGACATTTTAATTTAACTTTACTAAAATGAAGGCAAGCACCAGCAAAAGTACATACCTCTCCTCATTTGATTATTTATCAATAATTTATAAACGAATAGATCAATTTGAGTTTAAATGAGATGAAATTTCTAGTTATATGTCGCCCGGTTACCCTAAAGGCTAAAGATGGATAGTAAAAGGGTAGCAGGAGTGTATACAGTGGATTTAACATGGGCCATAAAATTTTTTACACTCAATTTTGTATCTTAGTGGTGTATCTTTAATCAATCAAACATTTTGTTAATTTTTAATGTAACCAACTGAGTTCTTCTGAATATTATTTTTAAACAATGATTACAAAATGAATCGTAATTTTTGTCGAAAAAACGCGTAAAATGGATATTCTGCAAAAACTTTTATAAGGTTTAAGTTTTATGTTTCAAAAAACTTCAAGTATTAAAGATTTTTGTGTGTACCTGGTATTTAATATGACTTTTACATGATATACACACCATTTTTACAACTTTTAATAATAATAATTTTCTAACATTATAGTCTTTGTAAAACCGGCAGTTATACTAAAAATTTATACTAGAAATATATAATTTTCATTAATATTTTTTCTCAGTTTTATAACTTTCGTATTGTATTTTTGGATCAAAAGATCCAACATTTTTCAGTCAAAAATTTTCATGTACACCTTATATCAGGAGAACTACATATAATGTAGCCAAACCTAAACTATTATCACTGAACTCAGTATGATGTTCTTATTCCGTAAAAAAAATAAATAAATAAATAAATAAATAAATAAATAAAATAAAAGAAAAGAAAAGAAAAGAAAAGAAAAGAAAAGAAAAGAAAAAAGAAAAAAGAAAAAAGAAAAACTCGATTTAGAGGCCATTCAAAAATGTTGTGGTCTCTGATCCAAAAGCTAATTACTGGCCAAGATCGCAATCTTTTGATCTATTTTTTGATCATTCCTAAAATTCTTGTTATTATTTATGAATTTTGTTTAAAAACTAACTTTTCATAATAATCGCTTAATTTTTGCCATGCCATTGTATATATCGGTATATGAATTTATCTAATGCACAATAGTTCATTGAGTAAATGACAGTCACGTTAATGCAGCTGGAAATTTTATGAACATATTAAGCATGTTATTTAATACACTTATCTATTATTAACAATCGAAAATCGATTATTAGTTGATTAAGAATCGAAAATCGTAAGGAAATCGATTATTATTAATTAAATAAATTGCAATTTCACAGTACCTTATAAAGCTTCCATCGGTACAGCTGCCTTTAAGTATATGTTATTTACACTGAACTATTTAAGCATGCCCCCTCCATTATATATATAAAAAAAAAAAAAAAACTTCATAGAGGTAAGATTTGTAATTAAATATGTTTATGGCCTATCTTAAAACCGAAGCTCTTTATCCATACTAGCATACTAGTTGTATCCTACTTCCTGCTTCTTCTTAATGAAAGTGAATGATTACGAAACAGCTGGTGGACTGAGGATGTGGAAGGAAAGAAACGGGAGAATCCGCGAAAAGAAAACATGAAAACGATACTGTTCACCACAAACTCGCATAGGCTATGAGTCGAATCGGGCTCCCATAGGACAAATGAGAGCTCTACCACTGAGCCACGGTGTCCCTTATTTCAACAACACCGAAAAGAATATTTCATATATATACGTAAATGAGCTTTAAAGCATACACACACACACATAATATGACAACGGTAGTCTAAAACCCAAAGGATTAGGATTGAGCAGAAGGTTGCGTTCTAACTAGATTTCGAAAGATGTATTCTAATATGCCTATATTTCAAGGTCAAAGTAATTTTATGAAGTAAAATATCACGTATAATATACATAAAAGTAAATTAATATCTGCTTGCAGACAAAAAAAAAAAAAAAAAAAAAAACTTGACTAGACCAACAATTTCAAGAAAACTAGTAATTTTCTGACAACCCTATGTTCAACAGTGTTTTTTCTTTCTTTCTTTCTTTTTCTTTTTCTTTTAGCGAAAATACTATTTAACGTAAAATGAAACAAGAGTATGTTTTTTTTGTTGTTTTTTTTTTAAAGTAACATATATACGAATATAATTTTGAGGCTTCGTTGAGGCTAACCAGACATTTTCTTTTTTTGAGTTCTGTCACGAAGACGGTTCTCAGTTTTTCCTTACTTCTCTCAATAATGTGTGTACTTGGAGAGTATTTATGTGTGACACTATTATATACTGAAAGACATCACTTCTTTTTGTCTCTTTCTCGTTTTCAGTTAGAAAGAAACTCAAGATAATATCGTGTGTAACCCACTCACCTAGAAATCCTCCTTGGCGTCAGTGAGAATTATCTCCCACAGCTAATGAGAACGAAATTGAATGAGGTATACAGTGTATACACGGGAACAATAATCATATATAAAAAAAAAAAAACATACATTTTACTATTCTTAATATACCATTGTCCACTGGGATCTAAATTTTCTAAATAACGCATATAATAAATACAGAAAGATTTAAAAGTAATTTACGTTGAATAGCAAGGCAAAATGTACCGTCCGTTTATATCCGTAAAAAACAGAAAGAATGTTTCAGGTTTTGAAAAGTGTGTAGTACGATTAAAGACGAAACTTATCAATTAACAATTGACAATTGATTGACAACTTGTTCTAGTTATTCTAATCACGCGAAAATGCATTTAATTATTCCTGATGATTATTTGAGAACGAGATCCTGAGACGAGTATTTGGACCCAAGAGGAACGGGAATGGGGAATGGTGGAAACTTCATAACGGGGAACTACATAATGTATACTGTTTACCGAACATTGTTAGGATCATCAAATCTAGGATGCTCAGGTGGGCAGGTCATGTAGTTAGAATGAAAGAAAGTAGAAACGGTTTCAAAGTCTTAATATTTGAGAGACCGAAGCCAGTTCGTTGTATATAAGGGGTACAAGTCAGCCGAATACCTGCAACTATCTGGTGTTCCACAAGGGTCAAATTTGGGTCCTCTACTATTTGTTATATTTATAAATGATCTTTCTGGATGTATAACGTATTTCCACAAATTGTTGTATGCCGATGATCTCAAACTTTTTAGATGTATAAATTCCATAAATGACTGTAATCACCTTCAACAAGATATAAATTCCGTAGTGAAATGGTGTCAAATAATTTATTGAATGTAAATATTAGTAAATGTAAAATCATGAGCATTACAAAACGCAAAAAAAGTGCAATTTAAATATTCAATTAATGAGCTCAACTACCCGTTGTAAGTACTGTCAATGATTTAGGAGTAATGTATGATAAGAAATTTACATTTGAAATTTACATTTATTGATAACATAAATGAAGCGAACAGAAATCTTGGGTTTATTCTAAGAGGGAGTTTCGTAAACCTGCCGCGCTTCAAAAATCGTAACAAACTTACGTTCGATTCAAACTCGAATACGAGACGCTTGTATGGAACCCAGATACAAAAATTAACTCACCAAAATTAGAAAAATCCAGTCCAAATTTCTTAGATATCTTGTACTATATAAGGAAACAAACATTTTCCCAAGAACTGAAAACTCTAATTCGTTAAATAGGAATTTTGAAACTCTAACCCTCAAACAAAGAAGAACTTTATCTGACATGATATTTTTATACAAGATACTTAATAATAAGCTAGACTGCAACGAATTGCTTTCGAGGTTTCAAATAAACGTACCAGGTAGAAAAACATGTCCAGAAAACTATATAACTTCTTTTATTGTGCAAAAGCAAGAACGAATATCCTAAATAAGTCGCCAACATGGAGGATTAGTACAACCTACAACAGATTCTTATAAATGACAAATAATATAGATATTTATGCTGATTGCCTCACAAGGTTTAAAAGGGAAATTGTAAATGTATTATTTCATGAAAGATGAACACTGTAATTGGATATAATACCTGTCGTGTTCTGTTTCAATAAATAAATAAATAACAATTAACTGAAACTCCAATCGAGAAATGATCGATAGGAAGACATAGAAGCAGATGGGAATACAATATGAAGATGTACCTCGCAGAAGTAGGCATACAAAGTAGAAACTGGGTCCAGTTGGCTAAGGATAGAAGTGAGGTGAGAGTTTTTGTGAAAGTGGCATTGAACCTCCGGGTTCCATAGGCCACAGAGTTAATTAATCAGATTCATGATGATGAATTATCAAAATATACTAAATTAAAATTTATTTAATAATTTATCTACCGGTACTTATTCGAAATGATCAGAACTCCCTCGTTGTTATATGATTAGAACCATTCCCTCATGTGGTTCAGTGGGATCCCACATTAAACTATAGGTCCACGTCCATATAGCCTTGATGCTGAAAGAGACACTATACGAGTATCCAATCCGATAAACCAAACAATGGAATGTGACCAATACGGCCGCAACTTTAAAGCTATGTATAGCAAATCACTGGAATTGTTTTATGTAGAAATTGATTAAAGTACGTAGTCAAACTGCGAAAGTAAGGAAAATAATGGATGGCATAGACAAACCGAAATTGTCTGATTCCGAATAGTTTATCACAAGTATAAAATATTGATTAAATGCGGAGGTGGGGCGGCACAAAGATAAATTGTTAGAAAACACATACACGCGCGCAAAAAAAAAAAAAAAAAAAATACTACTGTAAATGAACTGTCAAAATGTAGAAAAGGATTGCCTGTAAATAGTTGATATAAAAACAGGATGAATTCCAAGCAGAACATTTTCCCCCCAGCACCCACGTTGAAATCAAATTGATTCTTCCTCTTTTCTTAGGAACTTTCCCTTAGATGCTTCAGGATCTCTCCTTTGCGAACTTAATATTTAGATGTAGTACTGTTTCACCGTTAGGAAAAGGTAAATACAAACAGATACAATCTGCTTGTTAACAGTATAGTTTTCTAGGTATACGGTAAATAAATAAATAACAATTTCTTCCAGCAAAACAAAGCTGTTGAATTTTTGTTGGCAATAAATGGTATACTTTTTAGCACTACAAAGTTCGATTCCTTTTTTTCTCGAAAACTACACATGAGAATTTATATCCTGAAGAATGTTATATCCTTGTTTTGTTGAGCTCAATGTAATCTATAGACTGAAATATGACTTATATTTGGACAATGTTTTAGTTGAAGAGAAATTAAATTTCAAGACTTCATCATAATTTTAGTTTATATCTCACTAAGGAGGCCGCGGTGGCTCAGTAGTAGAGTGTTCACCTCTGGTGCATGGGGTCCCTGGTTCGATCCCAGCTCGCACCAAGTGAATCATGTGGTGGACAAACACCATGTACGGGAGTTTCCTCGGGATTCTCCCATTTCCTCCCACTTTCTTCATTAGACCATTTCATTCATTTCTCATCATCACCGTCTCCTTTAGCCTAACCGGCATAATCGTCGGACGTAAAATTCAAAGATTTCCTTTCATTTTTTTATATCTCACTAACTATACTGTGTGCTGTCGTCTTTCAAGTGTCACAATGAAAAGCTTTTTTTCTCTCTATTTTCTCGAAACTACGCATAAACTTAACCACTCACGTATAGCATTTTGTTTATCTCAAAAAGATCAATCGATTGGTACGTATCTCGTCTTTCATTTTTTTAAAATTTTTATTTAATTATTTATTTATTGGGTAAATATCAATAATATTGTTGAATTTGTTTTCAAGTAAGGATTAAAGAAAATGGCCAATTACTTCTGTTAACAACTGGGATTTTTAAATTCAAAAATCAACACTCGTCAAAGAAAATGTTAGAAATATTCGCAAAATTTGAAGCTAGTTGCCTTTTTTATACTGTACCTATACTTTTTTTAAGTAGGATTTAAAAGCTTTCATATCTACTATCTAAAAATACGACAAGTTAAAAATATAATTACTTTTTATCCTGTAATTACGTTTTCTCTAGAATGTTAATTAATATTAGTGTGTTCCCTAACAATATTCCATGGAACAAAATGGTTATTATTGTTCTAAAAATATGTAAGCTTTTACTTTCATTGTTACATAACTAATATTATTATGAAATGTTATTTATATATATTTTTTAAAAGTGAAAAATTAAGCAGCAATTTTATTTTGTATTTATTATTACCTCATATTTTAAGGCACTACTTTCATTATATAACAGACAGAATGAAACATCTCATGAGTTAGTAACAACTATTTAAAACAAAACTGGAATTTGAAACGTATCTTGCTTTTCAAATTATTCTGATGTACTATAAATTAAATAGTAAGATATAGCATTATGATATGTAGAAATATACAGTATCCTATTTATAAAAGACAAACATACTAGTGTGTCACGCTAATTGCAAATAGTAAACGGTCACGATGATAGATGTCGCAGCCTTCCTAATTGATGATAACCCACTTCACTAGCATACAGGTAATTTGCAGACGCCAATAGAAGTCAATAGCGTAAGGCAATTTGTAGACAAGTGATGTTACTAGCATCCAGGAATTTGCAGATAATAGATGTCACTTAGATCAACCTCTCTTATACTGGCAATTTGCAAACGACAACAGATGTCATTAGTATGCAGGCTATTTTCAGAGGTCAATAGATATCACTAGCATGCAAGCAATTTGCAAGATGACAATAGATATCACTAACATGTAGGCAGCTGCATGCTAATAGATATCACTAGTATGCAGGTAATTTGCAGATACCAAAAATGTCACTAGGATGCTGGCAATTTGCAAGATGACAATATATGTCACTAGCATGCAATAGCAGACGCCAATAGATGTCACTAGCATGAAGGCAATTTGCAAACAACAATATACTCGTGTGTCACTATCATGGACACAATTTGCAGATTTGCAAATATTCTGACTGGGGTAGCCATTCGTCCCGGAAAATCCGGGACCGTCACGGAAACGAGATCTGCGTCCCGAAAATAATTCTCAGGATGCTTAAATGTCCCGGATTTTAGCGAAGAAGAAAGGAAGAGGATATTATAGTTTGTTTTTTTTTCCATAGGATTAGGTATCAACCTCTGAGTACGACAATTCAAAAGTTGAAAAAAAATAATAAATATATAAAACATGGATTTAATTAAGTTCACGATTTAACTACTTTGCCATTGAAAGAAGCATTCGTTTCATTGGGCCAGGTACAAAAGGTTTTACTGCTCAATCTTATTGTTATCTTTAGTACTCTGTTTCAATCCGCATCTTGCTTCTGAAATATTTTAATCAATAATCTCTTACTGATATTTTTAGTAATTTTCCGCTAACCATTCAAGAAGAAAAAAAAATAATAAAACTGAACAGACAACAATGGGAAAATGTTGAAGTATTTTTCTAAAAATAGAAATCAATGAATTGACCATTCTTTTTCTTTTCTTTTTTTTAGAAAAAAAGGGTGAAACGAACAGACAAAACGTGTGAAAGGAAACATCATATCTTGAATGGGCTAAAATAAAACATCTGTTTACGTTTGCTTAACTAGGAGAAGAAGGTTTATTAAGATGACTACAAATGTGATTACATAATTCTTGAACAACCCTATCTAATAGAAGAAAGTAAAATAATGTATAATACTTTTTTAATTTTATTTTAAGCATTTCAAAGATTCTTGTAATTTAGTAGCGTCCCGGATTTTCATTTTTGAAATATGGCAACCGTAATTATGACTATTTAATTGCAACTTAAAAACTGTTATATTTCAATTTAATTATTCTAAAATAGGACAGGACCATAACTATCTTTAGATTTGAGCACTAATATTTGTGTTTTTCCACAGTAATATATTGTGACGATTTAATTTTCCAGTTCAAATTATATTGTTTCAGGTTAATTATTTTAAAATTGATAGTGATAATACTAAACGTAAACATGACTTTGATGTTCATTAAGACAAGGGCCATAACCATATATAGATTTAAATATTAATATTTTTGTGACCCGAAGTTAGTGGACAAACTAAAAAAAAAGTAATGTTGACCATAAACAGTTAGAATTTTTAATTTTAAGCACGATTTTAACCTGCAGTGTACAGCGGGCCGAAGGCTTGGGTGTAACAATTAGTTAAAATAAAGTGAATAGTATTATTTATACGTATTGTTCTCTATTATGATTATAGTTATATTGTGCAAAACTATCACACTATTAATACTGGTATTTGTTTTAATGTAGTAAATGATAAAACTAAAAATGTATAGGCTCTATGCATTTATTTGCTGCAGAAGAATTAATTGTAGTATGAAACTAAGAATACGTTAAAGAGAGAGAGAGAAAAAATGCTTACTTATTACCCTTTAAAAGAACTAACACTACTCTCTTTCGAAATGCTTCGTTTTATATGTTCTAAGTTCTATTTTTAAGAAAAAAATTAAAAAGTTCATAACGATTTTTGTAAATTTAAGACAAAAATTCAGTTATTAAATTTTATCCTGTTACAACCATTTTATAAGGAAAATGAACATTATATACAGAGTATATTTCATTCATATACTATAGTATGCAGGTATATTAGGGTGATGGAAAGCTCTTTTAACTTTTAGAGACTAGTTAAAGTCCTCTGATGTTGAATCGTTATTATTGAGGAATGCTATTATTATTATTATTATTATTATTATTATTATTATTATTATTATTATTATTATTATTATTATTATTATTATTATTATTATTATTATTATTAATATTATTATTATTATTGGTGTATAGCGAATTTAGCCAACGTCCTAGCCGGATCTAAATACCACTTCTCGTAAAGTCAAACAGTGCCGGGTCTGGTCAGAGGAAAGATAAGTGACCGTTTTACTCACCATTCCACAAGTGCAATATCCACCCAGCGTCGTGAAGACAACTGGGGAACTTCTTCAAATAAATCAGTAGCGAACTCCGATCTAGAAGGGCAATATTAACAGTGAAGAGAGCCAATGTGCTGACCACACATCATCCTAAAGGCATGAGTGCCACAATCCAGCTTGTAGGCACTGGCCTACTATGGGCTGTTGCGTCAAGAGTTTAGTTTTAGTTTTAGTATAATGGATTTAAATTAAGCTGATGTTATCATAGTATTAATATTGTTGTTGTGCAATGGTACAGCGCTAACCTCTGGTGCTAGAGGTCCCTGGTTGACCCCAGTGTATGTTTGTGCTTGACGATTTTAGGAGTGTTGCTGAATGTTTTCGAGGTTCTTCCGTTTCCTCCCCTATTCTTATTTCAATAATTATTTTATGATCATTTAGTTTTATTAACTATTTGTTTTATAGCCTAAAAAGAGCATAATCGTGGAATGTAAAATTAGAAATTTAATTTCATTATTAATATTTGCTATTTTTTTAAATTTAGTACCGGTACTGACAAAACTAAAACATGTCACCTTCTCTAGATGATTGTAGAATTAAAGTGACAATAGGTCTTATTGATTAGTCTCTAGATATTCGGTGACGAGTACCAAGGGTATCCAGAGGTTTAGGGTGCAGGTTGCGCCCATGAGAAGTTTTGGGGAAACATCAGTATTCATTGAAAATGATACAATCGAACTTTAATTACACGATTATGATACTATTAAATAGACCCCTCTTTTACCCTTCACACAGACAACCAGTATTACGAAACTGGGGAAACCAACGCAAAATGCACTGGTGACCACTTGCAGCTTTTCAGTATTTGCGTACGAAAGCATGCTGAACGCTCGTAACCAACGAACACTTCGCATATTCTAACACAAAAGCTTTTCTCCTGCATTGCCGCCATCTTGTAGAGTGCCGTCAACAGACCTGACCTCTAGTATGCACGTGAACCACGAAGCGGGCTTTTCAAACTTTGTAAGTAATTATCTTTTCATGTATCACCTGTCCTTGTAGGTGAGGTACTTGTCATTAAACAGTGCTTTAAAATGCGATGAATCATTTAGATTAACCCTGTATTTTGCCCACCTAACATTACGTATTTACTAAATACTTAATTAGGTCTATATTCTCAACCTGTATTCACAGCCTACGGATTAATTACTTTTTTTAAATGGAATTAATATTCATCTAAAACTATGGACTCAAACTTGGTCTCAGAATGAAGTTTGATGTCATCTATTGAATCAGTTATATAATCTTCATTATTCTTGTCAGGCTATCCTGTAAGGAAATCTTTAGACAAAGGACTTTATTAATAACTCCTTGGGATAACCATTAAGAGTTACATAACAAATTCAAACAATGATATGCATAAATTAAAAAAATGAAGGATAAAAATACTAATTCTTCAAGGTTGTCAAGTTCATTTTTTTTAAAAAAAAAGTGAAATTAGTGTTTTCCAGTTACATTTAAAAAACTAACATACTAATCAAATTTAATACATTTACGCAACTAATTGACGACGATTAGCGGACAGAATACTTTCTTTTTCACCTCCAAATTTGAGATCCATTAACAGAAAATTATCTGTAATGACAGACGGCATGCAATGGGAATAATTATAAAGTTCTAGCTACGTATATATTCAATCTAAAATAGGTTAATTGTCTCCTGTAAATACAATCATTAAATATGTCGTTCCACAAATTGCGAAACTGTATTTCCTTCCAACAACTGTCATGTTAACTGATGTTTAAAACTTAGTGTTCGAAGTGGAAAAAAAGGAGAGGGAGTACCGGTATGTTTTATTACGATTTTAACTCGACATACCGGCTATATAAATGCTGAAATACAGTGAGGGTACGTTGCCTAAAATATTGCATTTCTATTTACATAATGACGGAAAAGCACTGGAGAACTTCTCTTTATTTACGGGGGGGGGGGGGAGGGAGAAACTTTGATCCCTCACCAACAATTTTCTAAAAAAGAATTAAAAATATCCCTTTATAGTGTATTATAGAGAATTATACACGAAAATGCTCAAAAACCGAGTTTTTATATTAACACTTCCCTGCTGGAAAGCTCCCGGGCCCCCACTCGACCGAGAGGTATTCCAAATCTCCTAAAGAATCGCCCCCACACCAGAGAACCCCTAAATCTGCTCATGCTCAAAACATGTCATATATATGAATTAAGACAAGAAGACACACATACATACGAAAGAAACAATTCAATATGGCACATCAAAATATAAACTGAATGAACTTCTTTGAAAACACCTCATTTTACAAACAAAGGGTAGGAAAAATATAACAAAAATGTTTGTGTTGTTCAACTTAAAAGTTATTTCTACGTAAGAAATAAAATCGTTTTACAAGCAAAGCTATTCGTCAATTACTGTGTATAAAAATGGATTTATTAAAGAAGGTATTTAGCATCTACTCTCCCGTGACGGGATGTCTTGATCACTAAAAAACCAGAGGCGGTATGGCATACCGTCGCATATCGTCTCTCTTGGACCACTATTTACAAGTGAATATATTATGTGAAATGAGTTCTGAACTCAAGATTGCTTCCAATATGAGGAACCATTTCTACTTAGTTCATAACAATCAATCAATTCACTCTAGGAACATACGTATAAAATTACGAGATTTTCAGTATAAGAAAATATAAGCTTTATAAGGATTTTTAATCCCTTGTACGTGAAACTAACTGTAAGATATAAATGGTATTTATGAATCTTTTTACCAGACTCGTCTTTTGGTGGCGAGAGGTTACATATGATCATCTCGTTATCTCTCTCTCTCCTTTCTCTCTCTCTCTCTGTATATATATATATATATATATATATATATATATATATATATATATATATATATATATATATATATATATATATATATATATATATATATATCAGGCATTGTTTATAAAAATCTTTTCCAATCTTTTAGTTCCTTGATTATTTAATTGACATAACAGAATTTTTCTATACGTGATCTGTGTCTTTCTTGGTTATTTAGCACGTTTACAACGTGAAACAAATTCACAAATTGTTTGGGCTATTCTTTCACAAGTTCACTTCCTATTAGAAACTATTTTCAGGTTATTGGAATTTCTATCACGTAAAAAACGTTCTTCATAGATCTATAGTTTACAAATGATCTATAGTCTACTGAAGAATAAATGAACTTGATACAGAATAATTGCAGTAAATTATTCAAGAAAAGATTTTGTATCAAGAGCCAAATACAAATTGATATAAATTGATAAAATGTACGCAATTTTGACATCGTATATCGTATTGTAGTTACGTATACTAATGTCTTTTATCATAGCAATTATGCCATATTATATTAGTTATTACTAAAACCCATCGTTATCAAATAGCAACGTCCCTTAGTCCGAGATCTGGGTTCGATTCCTGATGACAGCTCATGTGGTTTCGATCCCACGCTAATCTGTAGCTTTACCTCTCAAGGAACACTAAACCCCAAATCAACAAATTGTTTACGAAAATACAATGCTTGTCACTAAAAAGGATCTGGTCAACTAAAGCGTGGGACGCAATCAATAGGGGGCGAGGCGAATGAACGTAAGTTATGACACGACGTTGCCGTGTAGGAAAGAAGTGTCTGTAACCAGACTCGAGTGAATGGTAAATCGCTTCTTTCGTGCCTAAAGTGACGTGAATGTGCATAAAGGTGTGGCAACACCGTAGCCCTTTCATTTGCTAACAACGTTTACAGGGAACTCGAAGGTCCGGCTTAGAAATGTCATAAACGTTATCCCTTATCATAACATAATGACAGTACATTAATTTTGGTTTAATCTATGTATAAGAGGTAATTTCTTTCGAAAACTTTACATCCACTGCAGAGTAACCTTTAAACATATATTTTGGCAATCAGCACCTTAGCACATCTGCTTTCAATTGAATTAAAATCAAATATAATTGTAATGATTTTTGTATTAAAATATTGCTTTACTTCGTATTATTATAACAATTGACTGTAACTCATTTCTTTCAGTTATTAGATGAGAAAAGATCCGTTTCTAAGCAATTCATAAGCCAACTAATTAAGTATGTCAAATATTCCAGGATTCTGAGTGTATATTTTAAGTGATAATTACTTTAAGTACTATAAAGTAATTTTGGGACTTATTTTGCTTTCAGGATCGATTTTCAGTCAACATCCAACAGTAATAGAGAAACCTTATTGTGCAATTAACAAGCATGTATGAGTGTCATGTCCAAATGCAGTTCTAAGCTCACTCGTCCTAATGTATCAAGCTGAAGCCACTAATCCAGCAGAGCAGAGATTAGGTAGTCAACTTCTTTCCCGTATGATTCAAAGTGATATACAGTATGAAAAATTGAAAATTAAGGACTTTATGGTAAGTAAAAAGATAGGTAAGAAATTATGGTTAGGCATATCACGCGCACAACTAACCAATGATGGCTCTGTTACACGAATAGGCATATGTCGTATCAGTTAATATTCCTCCAACTTAAGGCATCCTGGTTTTTATAGTCAAAAATTTATATATAGAGAGAATTAAATGTAATAAGTAGACTTCGGATTTTTGCATATTTGCATGTTTTTTTCCTGATGTGATATTGATATGCTCTTTAAACAGAAATCCGTTTCAAGTGTTTTGGGGTAAAATAGCAGAGTTTTATAGTGCATATATTTGCATATTTCGGAGGTTAGTGCATGTTTATGTCGTTACTGCATATAAATGCATATCTAAAGGAACGATCAAATTGATAGTTTTTAACGTCCAACAACTTTCCTCATTAATGGAATATCAAGTTCCTAATATAAATTAGAGTCAAGATCTTAAAATGGTTGATTGTTCTCGGTTTAGAACATCTTCCAAGGTCATGTGAAAGGAGAATAACAAAAGGGTGAGTGATTCATCCTCCCGGCAATGATGCGTGACTGTCACCTTTTTGGAAGAAGATATAAATAACGGTGTCAAATCACCTACAACAAAATTTCTACGTCATACATCTCAGAAGTTAAAGTTGCTACTGTTGTTTGTGTGTGTGTGTGTGTGTGTGGGAGGGGATTTGAAATTATGTGGTCTTGTGGCAGTATAAGAATGCTAAAAGAAAAATCTGGGTCCATTTAGTTGTAGTGCGACATTTTCAAATTCGAATTTTAACTAGCTCAGAATATTGTCCAATTTTTGTTCACCCAAGAAAAAAATTTGTACCATTCAAATAAACGAGGGAAGGCCATTTTAAAATTTGTCCTCATCAATCATTTGTAGTGCGGCATCTTGAAACTTGAATTTTAACTATCTCAGAATTTTGTCCAATTTTTTGTCCTTTTTTGTCCACCCAAGAAAAAAATTGTACCAATCAAATAAACGAGGGAGGACCATTTCAAAATTTCGGCCACTTCAATCACCTGTAGTGTGGCATCTTAAAATTGGAATTTTAATTAGCTCAGAATTTTGTCGAATTTTAAAACATTTTTGTATCACCAAGAATAAATTCTGAACCATTGAAATAAACCAGGGACGGTCATTTAAAATTTGGCCACCGAAATGACTTGCAGTGAGACATTTTCAAATTCGAATTTCAGCTAGGGGGGCGCGGTGGCTCAGTGGTAGAGCGTTCACCTCCGGTGCTTGGGGTCCCTGGTTCGATCCCAGCTCGCGCCGTGTGGACTTTGTGGTGGGCAAACGCCGTGCTCGTGGGTTTTCTCGGGGTTCTCCCGTTTCCTCCCACTTTCTTCATTCCACCATGTTCCTCATCTCTCATCATCACCGTCTCCTTTAGCCTAACCGGCATAACCGTGGGACGTAAAACTTAAAGATTTCATTTCGAATTTCAGCTATCTCGATGGTACAAAAAATAGGGAAAATTCTAAACTAGTTAGAATTCGAATTTAAAGATGTGACTCTACTGGTGATTGAAGTGGCCAAAGTTTTGAAATTACCTTCTTTTGTTAATTTGAAGATACAATTTTTTATAGTACAAATATGTAAGGAAATTGGGCAAAATTCTGAGCTAATTAAAATTCAAATTTGAAAATGTCGCACTACGGGTAATGAAAGTGGCTGAAATTTTGAAATGGACCTCCCTCGTTTACTTGAATGGTACAATTTTTTCTTGGGTGGACAAAATTCTGAGCTAGTTAAAATTCAAATTTGAAAATGTCGCACTACATGTGATCCGAAGTATAGAAGTATACAGGTATAACAATACACACTTCTCCCTCATACCTATTCTCTCTATCAATACAAAACTTGGAACACACATTTCTTATCCCCTATACTATTTTCCGAGATACATTTAGATAGTCTACTTTTACCCGGGGCCACTCCAGAGGGGTCCAAAGTTGATGGGAGGGATTTCTGGAGGGAATTTTCCCAACATTTTTTCACCTGTTCAAATGCATTATGGACCCCAATACATAGCACCTCTGGAAAGTTTGTTTTATGCTGAAGAGAATTAACTATAAACTGTTTTCCAATGAATAGTGTTGATGCAATAGCTATTTCATTGCGATTTTCTTTACACCAACAGGGTTAATGGGCCACAGGTACTTACTCCGTTGTTCATGGCACCTAATTTTTTGTGCATGAACATATCTTTATGTTTATCGAATAGACTAGATTTGATTCGGATGTCCGGATGGCACGTTCATGTCCGTTCCTTGTTAGCTAGTTAAAATTCAATTTTGAAGATGTCTCACTACAGGTGATCGAAGTGGTTGAAACTTTTAAATGGCCTTCCTTTGTTAATTTAAATGGTACAATTGTTTTCTTGTGTGGACAAAAATTGACAAAAAATGAAAAAAGATGTCACACTACAACTAAATGAGCCCGAAAAATCTTCTAGAAGTTATCTTCTGAAGCAATGAATTGAAGTTGACAGACGTTAACAATTCAAGATGAAAATATATTTTGCAAAGTGTATGCTAAACAAGTAAAACTTTCAAAGTAAGTTTGTTTTCAGAAAACGACATTTCTATTTTGTTCGACAGCAAAAGCTCAAACTTTAGCTTTTTTTGCCTTCTTATATTTTCAGTTTCAAGTCTGGTAAGAAGTTTATGCAACTATGAAACAGTCTAAATGTAGCTTTCTTTTTGCATACTTGACAGAGTTTATCCCAAAGAAACCGTAGAAAAATGTATTTCGGGAAGAAATAAACAACCTTTTTAAAATTAGCTCTAAATATGAGTATTTAAATGTAAGCTTGTGTTGCTTTCATACACACTTCTGTCTCTCGAAACGTAAATTCCCTACTAAGTCTTCTGTTATGTTTTCGATAACCACCTTCTTCCCATTTATTTCTTGCTCAAATCACTTTATTCCATTTAAAGTATCAATATTATACATTGTAAATTATTGCTGTTTGAGACGGACAGTGTTACGGTAGGAGAAAATTGGATGCAAAAAATAATTTCAGGTTGATTTATTTTCTTTTAAACAAGAACATAAGGGTTTTTAATATAGGCTTTTAATACAGTAAAAATTTCCTAAAAGACCCCTTTTTAAACAAATTTATTTTAAACGGAAATATTTCACGAATTTAAAGAATTCCATGAATTTAAAGATAAAATAAAATGTGTTAAATTCTCTTGATTAGGCGAAACCTGTGTTGCGAACAACGGATGTTAAAATACACTTTTGAATGGAAATCAAGTTCCGTAATGCAGTGTTTAAAAAAATTTTAGGCATTCTGTGAGAGGTTAGGTTTATGAACTATGTTGTCTGTAAAGGTCTTCGTTTACTTGTTGCCCTACAAATTTACTCTTTAGTCCACCACCATGTAAGGCCCTAGCAGGGCCTTAACTTATGGGGAGGCAGGGGGCAACTGCCCTTCCAGGAAAGTTCCCAGCAGTTCGAGGGGGCCCATTTTGAGACAAAATTTTCTTACTCCATATACGATACGAACATTAAATTATAAATGAAGCATCAAACATGATCACTACATTACATAAACAAAACAACACACTAAAGGTAAATAAAACAAAAATGAGTCGTGGGCCCATTTCAATAAGAAATGTCTACAATTAGAGGCCCTAGAAATAATATTTATTCGTATGGCTTTGGGATTTGTCAATGTTGTCCACTTAACTAATTTATTATGGAACGGGCCCAGGGGCTTAACTAACGGCCCCACAGACCTTGCGCGGGAGGGCCCACAGACTCCGGGGGCCCATAAGGAGTAAAAGAAAAATGGAAAGAGGGGGCCCAAGAATTAGAAAAACAACTTCTTCTAGGACCCAAATACGCATATTAATGCGTTTCCCCCCCCCCCCCCCCCGCTGGGCCCTAGATACTGTGCGCCTTTTTGTACGAAGTGCAATTTACATAGTTGAGACAGGAACAAGGAGCATAATATACACAATAGATCAAAAGGGAGCCAAAACTAGAGGGAGGAGCGCTGAAAAGGGAATAGCAACTACTTTTTGTCTTGGCCTTTGAAACCATATGTAGGCTCTTTTTTTGTTCACTGTAAGTTTTATGTGTATTAATTCGTAGCATAAATAAATACTGTAATATTTGTACCTGAGCGTCAAGGGGCCCCCTGTATATATTGTATATAAGTAGAGGTATTTTAATTTCACATTCTGACTGTTGTGAGCTATTTGAACCCGAAGTAACCAAATTTATTTAAGAAGCCTTGGACACTTGCGGAGCTGAAAACAATAAAAGCGACCTGCGTTTATCAGTACTCATTTCAGTTCATAACGAGATTAGAAGAGCGATGATTAGGACTTTAAAGTGCATTTGAGCTGTTTGATTCAATAACGAAGCAGACGCCCCCAAGACCAATCGGACAAGCATTTCTTCGAAACACACATGCAATAGAAGCGAAAAATTCTGGCATAAAATTCTTGTCTAATGTGAATAAAGTGTTCCTGGGAACAACGACGCACGAATTTCAGATTTAACAGCAAGTAACATTGCTTCTTTGAAATACTGTCCCGTAACGACCCGTGACACGGAAGGAACATTTTCGATGTACAGTAATGTTTTAACTGATAAATGCAAGTTTTCGCTAGAAAACACCGAAAACTACATAGTTGTATATTGTAACATGAATGCATCATAGTTATACACAAATATATGCAGTTCAAGTAATACAGCTTTTTTCTCTAAAGATAAAATTCCTCATTTAACTTTATCTTTTGATTGCTGCATATTTACTATTTTTAGTGCATATTTGCATATTTTCAGTGCATATTTTCGTGATTTTTAGTGCATATTTGCATGCATATTTTGCCGTTTTTTAGTGCATATCGATCCGAAGTCTAGTAATAAGTAAATAAACAGTGGTGGCTCTTAAGGAAGTCACATCGGTAAAAAGAAAACAGCATTTTATAACTACAATTTAAGAGAATTAGTTCACATTTTATTGCTATAAACTATATACAAAATTAGTATGTATTTTAAGTATTTTATTTTTTAGCTTGTAGTGACAAAATGGTAATTTTTACTGAGGTGATTTCCCTCAAGACCCGCTAGTGTTTAAATAAATAAATCAATAAATAAACGGGTGAAGCAATATGTTTCTACTTACGCTATGAATGAAGGCTTCTACCCATTTTGAAAAGAAAACAGCAACTATGGCGCCAAATATGAGCATAACAATTGAGATAAGGACTACGACCCCTGGAAAGAGAAAAATATAGTTTATTAGTCTATTTGTTGATGTATTCAAACGTAATTTATTACAGTGTAAAAGATGACCACTTTCGACAAGCATTAAACTTTTTTTCATATATATACATATCAATTTATTATAGAAATTAGTCAAAACGAAGTTGTTCTATAGTTATTTGTAGAGTGTTATGTGTATCATAATAAATAAACGTGTTACCCGTATCTATCTACATTGTGAAATAGAAGATGCAATTAAGAATTACATGTCTGTCACTATTAGGATTATACGCATCACTATTGACAGCGTGTATATCACTGTTCAGAATATATGTGCGTCACTGTTAGAACTATGTATGTCACTGTTAGGAATATATGCATGTCGCTGTTGAGCGTGTGCACATCACTCTTAGGAATATATGTGTGTCACTGTCAGAACGATTTATGTCACTGTTAGGAATATATGGGCGTCACTGTTGAGAGCGTGTATATCACCGTTAAAAATATGCGCGTCACTGTTGGAACTATATGTCACTGTTAGGAGTATGCATATCACTGTTGAGTATGTATATAATGTTAGGAATATGCGCGTCACAGTTAGGATTATATGACACTGTTAGGAGTATGCGTATCCCTGTTTTTTCTAAAGTTAAAAAAACAGTAAATACATTCTGGTACTAATCATTTCATATTCATTGTGAAATCTGTGTTCCCGTGGACAGGATGGGTATATATACCCTACGTTAAAGAATGCCTTTTTGCTGCTTTTAACGGCCCCTGATTGCTGGGACCGATAGTAATTGTCATATATAGTACCCTACGTAAATCCAAGTGAGAAACTACGGTAGAGTTTCAACTGTCCGAATTCAATTTTCACACTTGAAGTAGTCTATCTATAACTACTGGTTTCAATACAGTAATAAGATCAAAAAAGGAACTTGCTCCTTAGACGCTGAATCCATATCCAAAAAGCTATTAGGCCTACTCATTATTTTTCATTGTTTTTTGTTCTATGGTAATAAATTTTGAAGGAGGAAATCTTTAATTTGAACCACTTCTGGTTTAACTCGAGTGTTAACGGAGGAGAAGGAAGCTATACTTGAGACTCTGATGTAAGAGAAAGCTTCTCGATATACCTGACAGTTTTTGGTATTTGGAAATTAGTATTGAAACAAGATTTCGTAAATTTGAACCACTTCCGGTTTCGGTAGAGTGTCGAGGATAGTCATGGTATGATGCCTTAAGGCGCTGCATTGCTTGCAAACAAACTGCTTCTCGCTCAGGTCTGTAGCGATAAATGTTGAAACCACTTCCGGTTTGAATACAGGGTTAGAGAAGGAAATTGAAGTTATTCTTGGTTTTCTTTATTTTTTTTATTTCTTCATTCAATTATTTTATTTTTCAAGTTTCGGCGTAGCCAATGAAATCTATGGGTGGCTCTACAACCTAGCACTTTCGTGATTTGCTCACAAAAAAGCATGCAATCGCGCGAAATCCTCAAGCTTCAAAGCAGACGGAATGCCAAGGTAATACATAAATATCAACTCACCGGTCAGTAGCATCTAAGAGGAGTAATTGCTTTCGAAATAACATACTTAAATCGTATAAAAATATTACTAACTTATTTAAAAGTAAATATGACTTTTTTCAGTTTAATGTCTCTTGATTACGTCCTTTAGGCTAAAGGAGACGGAATATTAAAGTGGGTGATTGTTAGTGTTGTAAAAAAACGGTTTTTTTTTCTGTGAAGTTTTTTTTCAATAAAAAACATTGTTCTTTTTCATGTTTTTTTTCAAATGTCTGTTTTTTTTCTGGCAACTATTATTTATTGATTTATGTTGCAGATTATTGAAATAATCAACAGAACTTGAGTCGAAGCCCTCGTAACTTACAAATCGTTTGTTTCTTTGTACCTAGACGAGCAAAATTGTGTGATTATTCCTTTCGGACCCAGGTCATTTTTGGCGTTTTCCTACATTTTCAGTTAGTGACTTATTGCTCAAAAACCATTCATTCGATTGATATGGTTAAGGCCTTGTTTTTTAGAAAATGGATATGGCTATGTTTTGGTGTAAGTTGCATTGCAGTGTTGCCAACGGGTGGGAAATTATTGAAGTAAATGTAGGGGTGAACATTTACAAAAAATTCCCTAACCGAATTTCATTTTTTTTTTTTTTGTATCTAGCACCACTGCTGTTATATGAGTTCAAGTCACCTAAACAAATTCTTTGGTGTGTTGACAAGGTACAGTGAAATCCTGAAGTCACTGGTTTCCATTCAAAGAGAGAAAGAAAAAATTCTCTGTCATCATACACATGAAATTTTGACACTTTTTACGCCTCAGAAGCAAAAAATCAACAGATATGTCGGAGCTACAGCTTCTCTAATTATCCTGTTGAAACTTTTTATGGTGCGTTCTGTAGGGCAAAGAGGAAGCTTTCAGGTAGTGGTACGTTTATTTCAATGTAGCCAGCAAGAGGGTATTAATAGAGGGGAAAAGGGAAATTTTCCGAATTTCTCACTTAAAATCGGGAATTAATTGTTTTGGCTGGAAACACTGCCATCAGACAGACGAAAATTATCTGAAAATAAACCTTAGTACTCCAAGAATATATCCTACAAGTATCATGACGATATCTAACAAAGTAAGCACGAAATTTAAAAAAAATATATCTCATTCTACCTCAGAAATTCACCATTTTCTTACCATTTCCAGAACATGGTTTATTATAAACCTGAACTGTACTTCTTTTAATTATTCTAGTGAAACTTTTTATGGTGCGCTGTGTAGGCTAAGGACGAAGCTTTTAGACACTGGTATGTTTGTTCGAGTATAGCTAACAAGAGGGAAATAATAGAAACAAAAAAGGGAATTTTTTCCAAAGTTGACTCTAAAATCTGGAATTAAAATATTCTGTAGCTTGCAACACTGCTATCAGACACACACAAACTATCTTAAAATAAGCTTTGGTATCCCCCTAATATATCCGACAAGTATTGTGACGATATCTAATAAAGAAAGCATGACAATAAAAAATATCTCATTCTACCTTTAAAAAAATCACAGTTATCTTTCCAATTAGAGAACAAGGTCTACTGTAAATCTCAACTGTACTTCCCTTAATTATCCTATTGAAACTTTCTATAGTGCGTTTTGTGTAGGGAAAATACGAGACTTCCAGATCCTGGTGCGTTTGTTCCGATGTAGCCAATAAGAGGGAAATAACAGAGACAAAACAGATAATTTTCTCAAAATTTCCCCCTAAAATTTGGAATTAAAATTTTCTGTAGCAGGCAACACTGCTACCAGACAGACACAAACTATCTTAAATTAAACATTGGTACACCACTAATATATCCTACAAGTATTATGGCGATATTTAAGGAACAAAGCTTCTAATTACCAAAAATATATTACGGTAAACATAAAAGGTAAAAACTAGAAAAATCAAGGTTTAGAACTTAAATACCAATTTTTCGTGCGCCCCCTAATTACCCCATTGTAACGATCTGTACTTGCGTTTGTTAAGTAAGGGCAAATGTTCGATTGGCGTAAGTTGACTTGCACTCGGACGTATGGGTACGGATTTATAAACAAAAATCTCGAATTTTTTGCCCAAATTTAGGGAAGTTTTAATTTCCCTAATTGGCAACACTACGCGCAGGCCCGTCCAATTGATGTCAACAGTTAGGTATCCATCCGAGGTATCTATAAGGAGGTCTTTCGATAACGAAGGAAGCTACTGGGAAAAAAGGAGTAAAGGAAATTCGAAATTAGAAAATTTTCGAATTTTTGACGGGTGAAATTTGAGAAGGAAATTCGACACCAGAAGAAAAAGAAATTAATATGATAAACTATGGTCGAGCCATATTTGGCAAGAATAATATCCCGATATCTTAATTAGTGTCCACACAGGAGCAGATTAAAAAAGTGACTCACCCCTGTGTGCCACTTTGGCCACCTAGTGTACATTTGATTACATTTTTTTGACTACTAACCCGTGTTGTTGCTGTAGTTATAGTCTCGACTAATAATAATATCGTTGTTGTAAACAATAACTTTATAAGGAAAATTTTCTCTCCTTTTTACATCTTAGTTCCAACACTGTTGGTGAGATATGCAGGGTGTTTCAAAATGAATTTTGGGGTTTTAAGTCTTCGTAGTACTTATTACATTTTACGTACAATTATAAGCAATGCATCAAGTAAAAGAGCACCTCAGTCTTTGCTACAAGTGTTCGATGTGAGATTCATTCTTCACACGACCACATCTAGTCGATAGGCGAGAAAGGCCCATAAACCTTCCGCCATATGGCACAAAACACATTCAATTTAGGAGAGTCTCGTTTCAACTGTACCATCTCCTGAGGATTTGCTGAAGGCCAAATGCAAACATTATGAGTGTTCACATTAGCTCTTAGGTGAAATGTCGATTTATCACTGGAGACGACACGATCCAGAAACTCTTATTGTTATGCTGCAATATTTCACTTGCGAAATTGGCACGTAAACCGTAGTCTGTAGGCTTTAGACCTGTAGCAACTGCAAATGATAAGGATATAGTTGCAAGCGTCTCCTTAATATTCTTCACACAGACGGTTGCACTGTACAGATTCAGTCTTTATTAAAACACAAAAAGGTTTCTGCTCTCTCGTCTCCATCTTTGCTACTTGCTCTTTCTAACGGCATACAGAAGAAACAATGCATGTACATGCGTGCGTACAAAACTGTTTGAGTTGCTCTTTCATTTGATATAATATTTATAATTGTAAGTTAATTGTAATAGATACTACAAAGTTTCAAAACCCTAATATTAATTTTGAAACACCCTGCATTACTTCAAATTCAGTCATCCTATATTCATGTCTGGTATATACATATACAAGAAGTGCCATTATTATCAACTACTAACTTTCATCATACACACGACCCGTGCAATGGCATAATTTGCCGCCTCCCCCTTTCTCCAGAAAGAACAAATCTTAAAAGTCATGATTTTAAGTATGCTACTCCAGCATGAACAACGAAGGGGAGGGTAAGTGTAGTCGCACTCAGAAAGGCTTAAATACTAAAAATGCAATCCCGTTGTGTGTGTTTTTTTCTTTAAATATTAATCTATTATGTTAGTGAAAGATAAAGCAAACACACCTACAGAAGAAAGATGGTAATCCTTTTTATACAATTCAATATCGAGCTTCAATCTCAATGTATCGGTTTGCAATTCCAATGCTACTAATTCTTTTATCTTTATTTCTTGATTTTTCTTCTACATCTGTTAACATTATTTTAAAAAGTTGTTTCTATCTTCAATGATAAGGAACTTATTTCTGACAAAAACAAGACTAGTTGTCATTTCAAAATTGTGATAACTTACTAAATGGAACAGATATTTGCTACTATTTGAGAATTGAATTCTTGCATTTGAAAACAATCAAGCAATTTGTGCTCGGATTGATTCGACCATTTGCTTTAGCATTGTCCATGTAACCTTAAACTAATGCAACCTAAACATAACTTATGAATGTAGTATTCAAATAGGTCAGCTTAGTAAATGTAACTACCATCATCATGAAGTCTGTTTCCAACAAGAAATATTTAATTTAAATAATATACTTATAACTATAAACCGGATGTTAGGCAAAATGCCTATTCTTTAATGCTAAATATATGATCAAAAAAAACGTTTTAAAGTTTATATCAGGGATTATAGTTTCGATTTTGTTTTGCCAACTTTATTTTGCCTATTTCGCCCCTCCTGCCTAAATAATTGCTTTAGTGCCTAATGTTGCGCATTCTAAGCATTTTCTTTAAAATAAGAGTTAATTGGGAAATATATATAATTTATATACTGTAAATAACACAAGCACATGGTACATTACAATCTCTCTCTCTCTCTCCCTACACACACACACACACATACATATATATATATATATATATATATATATATATATATATATATATATATATATATATATAATATGAAATACATATCAAGCTTCGTTCTTTACATATAGAATGAAAGAATACATTAACAAACAAGTATATTCTTTGAACACTATTTATGACTAATCTATTTTTTAAATTGTATTGAGTATTTATCTTCATTATTTCGAGTTACATTTAAGTGCCTATTTTACTGCTTATTTTTTTAAAATTTTAAGTGCCTATTTGCCTGCCTATTTTTCAAGTTTTTAATGCCTAAACATCCGGTCTCTACTTACAACAGATTTTGCCGGACCTTCCAAACTTGCCGCTCCATGCAAATGCACGTGTTACAGGTATGGTAGAGCCGGCTCTGCATATCATATATATCTAGTCGAGAAATTATTTATATATGATATTTAGAAAAATACTATTAGGCAAATTAGTATTAGTTTTTACCTTTACACAAGTTATTTGAATTTTATACTGTTTGTGACATTATTTTCGTACATATTAAAGGCCTGCTTTCACGAAAAAACAAAATTTCATTTCTACTTTTATTTCTTGGTTGATATTGATGAAAACTGCTGAAACCCGAATTGTTAATAGGTATGGTATTCATGTAAATTGTAAAATATTTGTAGCGTATTAGTATCTAGCGTTTAATTTATGTTGCATTTTACGGTGATTGCACCTACATAAAAATATTTCATACTTAAATAGACGTAAGATTCATTACAAATGACTATTTGAAAAAAAACGAAATTTAGAAAAAAAACAAGAGGCAATGTTTTTTTTCTAAAAAAAAACGTAAATTTCTGAAAAAATACGAACGGTTTTTTTTCTATTTACAACACTAGTGATTGTAAAATTAAATGTTTGTGCTCTACCGCTGGGAACCGAACCCGGGAGCACGTTCTTCAAATGCACATGAGCTAGCCATTAGACCAGCGAGAAACCTGCTAACTTGTCCAGTATACGGTATTAGGAATAGGTATGATAATTCAATACCCTGACTTCTATATTTAATGGAAAATACCTTAATATAAAATTAATAATACAATGTATATAATATCAATGAATGCTTCACTTTTTTCTAGATTGAAGAGAAGGAATTTGATCTACAGTTAGCCAGATCTATTAAGTCTTTAAAATCCATGTATTAAAAAAAAGTCACTTCTTCTTTCTAGCCAAAGTCAGGTATTTGTTAGTAAGTCCTCTCAAAATGAACTGGTATCATTGCACTTGAAGCATTGTGTTCTAACCATTCACAGCACCTTATACAAATATCAATGACATTTAGTGTTGTCATAAGAGGAGAAAAGACTAAACATGTCTTGTCAAACATGAAGTTAATGTTCTGTAGGTGCAATGTTAACATGTGTCACTCAGCACGTAGGTTTTTTCAGTAAACTTACTCCTACATTCTCTGATAGGCTAAGAATGCCAAGTAATAGTGAAAGAATGTTGCGAGGAGAGACGGAGGCGTTTTCTAAAGTCATTATCCTTTCCGCATTTCTAATAGTTGATCACAGTGATAATCACACTTCCGAAAGGAAGGGCTAGAATAGTTCATTGGTAGAATACTCACCTCTGAAATATATATGAAGAACACAAAGTAAAGTTTGCGTTACAGTTCTGACTAAAATGACACTGTAGTAATATAAATAAAAATAAGAAAAATAAGGTGTGTTTAAATAAGATACATAAATCTATCAATAAATCATAAGAAACATTTCTTCTCATTTGAGTTTGTTCAAACGTCATGAGTATTTTAATGTCTCTTTATCTTTCTTAGAGACGTTTTCGTTTCATAGTTTCCTTATCTGTCAAGTCGAACATGCTGGATCCCTCCGAAAATCCTGCGTACGTTTCTGGATGTGTACATCCTGTTGAAAGTCAATTTTGATTAAATAGTTTGAGGAGCTCTGTTAAACAGTATGTTCTTCGTATTCGGATAACTCACTAAAATTCCGTACACCAGTTCTTTTTGATAATTCCGTGAATTAATTTGTTTGTAAATTTCTCTAAATTGATCCTTTGCTTCCTTTTCCGTCTTCTTCCTGCACCAATTATTACTATACACGCTGCAGCAAGAGCTGTATTCTCCGTTGAATCCCTGACTTCACACTGAGCTGCTTCACATCATATACCTGAAGAGACTCCTATGTTGCTATTAACATGTTACTAGCAATTTCAAATGAATTTTGTGAAATGTTAATAACACAATGTTACTAAAAACATTGCTATTAACAATCCATGTATTTTAAAATTCCTCATTAGTAGTTAGCAACATTTGTGTTAGTACTATTTTTATAAACATTTTGTTAATCACATTCCACAAATCCACATGAAAAATGTCCGTATTCTTTTGTTGTTGTTGTTATTTTTCGGTGTGAATCCGCCTGAACAAAAAAAAAATCATTAATGTTCTATAGTAGTTCTAAATAAGGACTTTGGACTTGCTTGAGTTAAAGTTTACACAAAGAAATACACACACACACACACACACACACACACACACACACACACATATATATATATATATATATATATATATATATATATATATATATATATATATATATATATAATTTAATACAATCAAAATAATCAGACAAACATTATTAACTTCTACACAAATTAAGGTAAATTGGGGTTTTAAAAAAGCATTGAAGATAGTTAATTACGCATGTTGAATCCTACTTTTCCGTATTATACTGTAGGAAATGTTCTTATGCTATGCTGCATATTTCGTTTCAACAACACAAACTTAGTATATACCTACATCTGATACTGTTAATGTAACTTAGAAAATTAATTTACACAAAGGCCTTCAGTGAAATTATTTTTACGTAACATGTAGTCATTAAGATGAATATATGACGTCAATAGTGCTGTAGGAAACGTCTTGATAAACTCGTGATTACTCACAGAAAATAGAGTTTCAGATTCTCACTACTCAAACGTCATCATGTGTTATTCTTACACTCATCAAGTTATGTTTGAACATGCTATTTTAATTATTATAAGTACAAATATTAGCTCGTTTTTTCCTTCACGAAAGGAGCATCACACATGCTCAACTGAAGAATTGTATATATAAAACCAAAATAAAACATTTTTTTTAAAAAAAAGGGAAATGATCATAACGTGTTTCATAAAGAAAAATGATTATGTAATATTCTAGTTCTTATGATGAAAATTCTGAGTGAGTAGTCTAGACGTAACAATAAAATACACACTTAACGTATGTTATATGTTTTAAGCTTTCATCAACATCTTCATTAAAAGGAAGATTAAGTTATTCATATTAACATTGGCAGCTTTAAAAAATATTTTCCTCGCATAAATCTCTTTAGGATACGTAATCTTACTATAACGGACCAGAATGATGTTGATGGGCAGCCTATTGTTTCTTGTTTCTCATTATTATCATTATCATCAGAAATAAGAACTCATTGGTGAATCAGTATCTGAGCTAATCTATTTTTAATAATCGGTGATTCCTTAAGACTAAGATACGATGCATTATCGATAACAAAAGTGCTCTTTTGTGATATACCTTAAGTTTCAAGAAGTATATCAATGCATTTTAATATAATTTTTGAAAACAATTCGCTAAATAGTACAGTTGCTGATAGTTTCCATTAATCCATGGTACAGTCCAGAGTTCGTGCTAACATGTATTTATTACACTTTCACATCTTTTGTATGTTTAACGTTGCTTAAAAGTGAGATTTTGTAGGTGTTTGTTCTGATTGACCGAAATATAGATGAAGCTTCCTGTTGCACGGTAACATGCCATACTACACAGGAAGTAGCGTTTACATTTCTAGTCATGCAGAAAAAAAAGTTGTAATAAGGTACTATCTGCCTAATTCATTCAGCTAAACTATAATTCTGTACTGGAGGAAAGATTTAAAACAAACTGAGGCATTCTAACTAAATATAAGGATCGCGCTGAAAAAGTTACTTTATAAGGAGGAGTTCCCTTAAATTTTTCAGGACTTGTTTCAACATCTCAGCACTATCTGTTAAGTCAAATGCGGTAACCATGGGGAGATATTACGTAAAATGGCATTTCAAGTTCTTTAATGGTGTTTATTTATTTATTTATTTATTTCTGTGACAGTTTCATAATAAAAGACACTGAATTACTCTGAAGGTAACATTTTTATGGCATAATCGAGCAAGATTAATGCTTCACTATATCAAGAACATGAATTTGAATCTCGCGAATGGCCACCCTCACATTCTTCCAATAATTTCCTGCAATACTTCCAGTAAATGCTGAGATTGTACCTGACACTCTTTCCATATTTATTTGTTAACTACGTCCAGTCTAAAATAGTTTCACATTTGTACCTGAAACTTTGCAAATAAATTATCGTTTTATTCCTAGGTTATTCAATTATGTATTGCAAATTTGTGCTTCAAATTTTATTACGGTAAATTAAGGTATGTTTGAGTACTGTGAACAATAATTAAGACAGTCAATTTATCAAACCACTCAGTTTCCTTGTTGCCTTGACTGAATTATTAATTGTGATTGCGAAAACCATTTTAAAAGAAATCAACACTTAACAGAGAAAATGAAATGTGATATCGCGAAGTTCATAATGACTTCGTTGTTTTGCGATTTTAAGACTTTTAAGCTAGTAACAGTCATTAAAGAATCGAAGGATCAAGGCAAAACAGATACTGTCCTTCACCTTTTTCTGAAGTTATGCTTCGCTAACAAATCAATGCCAGATGATATTGCATTCACTTTTTGCATTGCTCTTCAAATACTATTAGAAATACGTTCACACTATGAATAAGCAGAATCTATTTTGCGTCAAGGATAATAAATATAAGAGATGTCCTTCACAGATTATCATCCAGCTACATTTTATAGTAACCATTTGCTGTTCATTACGTAATAGGAAGGACATTAGGTATTCGCTGATTGTCAGTTTGAACTTCCAACTGTATATAAGCCGACTACCTCATAAGTAAAGATCAAATTTTCTTAATGGTTAAATCAAGTAAGTTAGAAAGTGATAAATGTCATAAGATGCGAGTAATGTTGATCAATTTAAAAGAGACGCATCTAAATTTAAATGTCAGTATCAACTCTGAATATTGTTTGAGTAATCTTCTGAAATAAAATGGGATATTTACATTAGATTTATTTTCATATTCTTAACGTAAATTAAGCTCTTCTTTCACTGTTAAACAATGCAGTCTACATTTTATGATTCATACAAATCAAATTTGCTTTTTCTATATATTTCAAGTAAGGCGCGGACAGTTCTCTATTTATTTATTCTTAGATCTTTAACAACAGGAAAACACCCTGAACCTCTCTAATATGCAGATAATATATTACATTTTATAGGCAAGAAATTTCTTCTTGGTATATTTCATATTCACACACACTGTGTCATGTAAAAATTAATGCCTTTCTATAGATCAACTGATATAACTCCACACGAACGTTAATGAATTCGTGTTTATGAGTACGCGGTGTAAATTTGTTACGGTTTCAGCTTATAACCTTTCCATGTTTCACCCGGAAACAACACCTAAAAGACGTATATGTCATGAATATATATAATTACCTGAATGCACATGTCATTTGTACATAAATTTAATATACTAAAGCTCACTTACAGTATCTGAATACACGTTAAAGTAACATTTTAAAATAATATATTTGTATTTTGTCTTAAATAAATGTCATTAATTCTATAATACATCTTCTATGAGTTAGCAAAAAGTTGAGAATTTATCAAGTATGTATGCTTGTATTAGTAAGTTAATGAATCTCCTGAAAATTTTGTCCAGTTTCTGTATCATAGGATCAATACGAATTTTCGTCACAAACAAACAAACAAAAAAGAAATTAGAGACATATTATACAAAATATATATCCTACATGTAAATCGGAATTACAGGTTCTATATAACATCTCAGCCAGAAATATGATTTAGGTAAACACAATCTAACTAAAAGTGATAAGCAATAACAGTATAACGTTAATAATCTGCATGTAAATCTACTATGTTAATAATAATCTTCATGTACGTAGTATTTGTATAAGCCTGGGTTTCTCAACATTGGGGTCGCGGCCCCTAAGGGGGTCGTGAGAGGGTTTCATGGGGGTCGCGAAGATAAGCGGCGGAGATAAATATAATAGAAGCTAATAACCGGAAAATATTTTTAAATATTATTTTGAATTTTGTTCTGATAGACATATTTTTAATTTTATACATACTGTTAAAAACAGCTAAAAAATAGGTCTACTAAACATTTTCAACAGGTGCAGAGTTGTTTAAAAATGTATTTAAATGAAAGAGGTATGATATGAAACTAATGATAACTGAATATTGAATTGCCAGAAAAATACATATGCAAACAAAACCAGCACATTGAAATGCAATTAAAATTGAAAGTTAGTGAGATACCTGAGCATGGTGTGATTTCACTAGTGCCGTAATGTCCGGTTCAATCTTCGTGACGCACATTATCAAATCTTTTAAAATGTTCAATAACTTTTTTTTTCTACAACTGTCCAAGTTTTTTAACCAAAATTAGAAATCACTTTATTTTTTATCATATGACCCAAAATTAAACGAGTTATGAAGTTTGAAAATTTTCAAACGACCTGCACTTTGAAACAGTATGAGGATCAGATTCGATATTTTTAATATGAAAGAACTGATCTAATTGGTTTTAATTCATTCGCTGTTAGGAATTAGGTTGAGAACCACTGATATAAGCAATGGCTTCGTTAAATACTACATATGGTGATATATCGGTTAAATTATTTTAAATCTATTTTTTAAAAATCTTTAACAAAAAATCTACATTTGAAAGAGTTAAAAGTGATGTAAATAACGCAAGTCAAGTTACCCTATTGACAGGATCATCTGGTGTCTATCTAGGGTACTAGATGTTCTCAACTGAAATATTTCGTTATAAGCACGATTGGAATGTTCAGGCTGAAAGGGTTGGTAAGAGTAGATGAAGTAAGAAAAATATCGCCTGGAAGTGTAAGGATATCAATGGTAAACGTCTATAAATGACGAAATATATGTTATCACAAATCTAAACGATATACACGAAAACAACAAAAGTGTTGCATGGTAAGAATATAAGAATTATGAAAAATTTGACATTCTTATCAGTGATGCTAACAAACAAGATAAAGATGAAAGTAAAATGTAGATTAATGGTATTAAATGTATGATACTACTTTGAACAAAAACCTTTTATCGTAGCAACTTACATCGATGAAATCAAGAACCAAGATGAGATAATATTTCCGCCCTTCTGTCTTTTTTTTTTTTTTTTTTTTGTACATTATTTATACATGGGGCGTTCAGGCCACAAAGAAACCAAGTTACATTACGAAAATTGAGAAAAATAGACTAAGTTTGTACGATACGTTTATTTACATAGAAAAACAGAGGTACAAATAACCAGTCGCCCGGGGCAAGTGGTTCATCGGTGCGGGCGAGTGTTTAATATCATACCGAAACTAAGTAAACGATTTCTATTGAGGAATGTGGGCTAGTAGCTTTTTTCTTAGGCTAGTAAAATTTTCTTGCTTATTTGCATTCCTGTAGAAAAGTCAACACCGTTTTTTTTATATAGTTTTTTTAAGAGTTATTTACAATAGTTGTATATGAATCTTTTAAGCTCTGAAACGAGCTCAGCTTTAGAGAGATATTAAAGATGAAATACTAAGTCAAGATGAACAAAATTGGACTCTCGATTCTCTTGTTCACTGAACGCACCAAGTAGCTTCAAACAAACATAAATTAATCACTCCCAACTCGAACTTAATTAATTCCTCAAGAATGAACACCATTATTGTTGACTTAATTTTAATAATAAATTCATATATTTGAGGGTTTCTAGATTGCAAAACGTTTCTTGGAAACAACATCTTTCGTCTTCGTTATGCGCACTGAGAATGTGAATATAATACACTGTTAATAAACGTAACTTCTTCTATATTTTGACTGAATATCTTAAACCTTTGGTCACAAAGCTAGGATAAGGTTTCAAGAAAAAGAGAGATGGATAATTATGATTTTAAAATTGCACTTCAAAAATCATAATTCAGATGAACGATGTTTAATGATCTTGACTGTTAAATAGTCAGAATTTTCAATTACTGTGATTATTTTCTTCTGAATAAATTATTATCCTTATTGTAATTTCATCTTCATTGTATCTAAACTTCTCTGGTCAGAATTTAACATGAAATTTGTAGTTTGATTGAGAAAAAAAAAAGTCCTTCACTTTTTTAAAAATAGTAAACTAGATGAACTTGTGTTGTTTACACAGGGCATCATTCGAACATGAGCGTGAATCTTCTTCCCACTTTCTCTCTTATAAATGCACATTCGAGTACACGTCATTGCAGCTCTACAGGCTTTTGAAGTTACCAGCACGCAATAGGTTCTGAGGGGGCGCGGTGGCTCAGTAGTAGAGCGTTCACCTACGCTGCTTGGGGTCCCTGGTTCGATCCAAGCTCGTGCTGTGTGGACTTTGTGGTGGCCAAACACCGTGTTCGTGGGTTTTCTCGGGGTTTCCCCGTTTCCTCCCACTTTCTTCATTTCACCATTTCATTCATTTCTCACCATCACCGTCTCCTTTAGCCTTACCGGCATAACGTAAAACTTAAAAATTTAATTTCAATAGGTTCTGCCACTCACACGTCAGATTAAAGCAAAATGCCTGCAATGTCTGTCAACCCACTATACGTAGCTCCTCTAGTGGTTGCCTACCACAAGGATATCAACCTTAGGAATACGCTCGCGAGGCATTGTAGATCTTATGAACTTACAACGATCCTTAAAATGTTGAGTAGAACATTAAAAATAAATAAATAAATACAAAATCAATGAGATTTGGCAGATATGTGCAAAATTTGGAGTTCTTGTAGACCTTGTGGTCTCATTGTTGAAAGAAATTGGTCACAAACATATAAACGAAGCATTTTCATGTATACAAGTAGATTTTCATAATTAACATCACTGTTTTCCCATCTAGCTATGGTGCGCATATATATATATATATATATATATATATATATATATATATATATATATATATATATATATATATATATATATATATATATACTACCCTTGTGATTTAATAAAAAAGAAAAATAAATAAAGGGTGAAAATAGTGATACTTCATGTTAAAATGTACACTTTCTTTCCCTGACATTATGTTTGAAGTACTGTTGGGTTTGATTGAGGTCGAAGTATGGATCTTGAGTAATTTACACACAATGAAAACGAGAGGGAGAAATTGCTCTAGCTTGAATATTTATCCTACTACAGCATGATATTAGCAGTTGTACGCATGCAATAAGCACTCAACGCAGAAACAAACAACGTAACCTAGATTTTCGAAAAAAAAATACTGAAACTTTTGGAGGGGTGTGTGGAGAACCTAGTTAAGGAAAGGCAGGAATAAACAGATATGAATGGAAAATATTACAGAATAGGAAATTTCGCTTGTGTTAGGCATTATTATTATTATTATTATTATTATTATTATTATTATTATTATTATTATTATTATTATTATTATTATTATTATTATTATTATTATTATTATTATTATTATTATAAGTTTGCGTGAGACATGATAAACCGTTATTTCTAAAACAAGAAGCATCAGGACTGTTGAAATTGTGAGCATTAGTACTTATTGTGTTGGTAGATAATATAACGTTTTGAAGTAGCACGTTTTGTGTCACAAATTACTCACCTCTCCTACAAATTTTCTAATAATGGAGATCTAACGTTTGAAAACAAGATTCTTATTTTATGTTTTCATCATCAACCATTCTTGTGGATAATTAAATAAAAATATCTCTGATGTAAAGATACATTGTCGCCATTGGAAATATTTGAGGAGTATGCAGAAGACTATTATTTTGGGAGAGGTTTTTGGGTAGGCCAAAAAGAAGATAAGAGCATAATTTAAAACTGATCTTAACGAAAGTGGGATAATGTAGCTACCTTAAATATAATTAACCTTAAATATAATTTAAACTCGCTATGTGATGAAATATGAAAACCATTGGTTATTCGCTTGATTTGAGGCTTGATATTTCTTTTCAAGGGCCGAGACTACATGAAATGTGGTCCTCAAATTTACATGCAATCCAAACCACGTGAGCTCCAACTGGGAATCGAACATGGGTCTTCCAGTCGAAAGTGTGTATGCTCCAAAAGGAAGCTCTTCAGTATGAAAACCGTTATGTCTGTATGGTTATGTATTTCCTCAGTCTAGAAATGAGATGATTATCTAACCTGTTTTTTTGTCACTCAGATGTTTGAATGTTTTCGATAATCAATTTGTCAGTTCTACAAGAAAAACTATGAGCCAGAGTGGGAATTTTTTCTTTTCGTGACAACGAAGAAATTGAGTATTTATATTGATCGTAATTTAGCGAATATATGGCGCATGAAATTTTCATATTCAAAAGAGTATTTTCCCACAAAATTCTAACCACATACTTTGTACCAAAATAGATACAAAATAAAAGGAAAAAATAAAATATAAAAAATATAGCGATCTGAAGCATAGGAAGCAGAAATAGACCAGTGCCTTGCCCTTATGAGGGGTGCCTTTATACTTATTCACTTTATATCAGTATGTAAAGGCGAGGGCGACAATTTGACTTGAGAGTTATGGTGATATTTTTATTCGAGGGTAAAAGCATTAATATTATTTGAGAATAAGGACGATTGAGGATGAGAATAGTACATGAGGATGTGGCAAAGAATAAAGAATAAATATTAAAAAAATATTAACTTGAGAGTTACGAAACTGTTCTCTTTTAACATGACGGCATAATGTTATTATATCACATTTCTCAGACAAAAAAGTAATGGCGAGAACTTACCGTTCTAATTTATAGCAGTTCATAGTGTTCTAACTTCTAAATACTCTAAATTCTAACTTTGTTTTTACAAGTGTGCTTTAACTTTACTAGAAATTACTTTGTATGTGTATTTGGGAGGAACTCTGAGACTTTGACAGGTGTTGAAAAGAAATATTACAAAAATTATTATTGGTAACGAACGAAGCATTTTTCCTGCACCATAGAAATTAATTTTTTCCTCCATTTTTCCGAAATTACGCAACTGATTGATTTGCCCCATCTTTGGACAATATTTTAGTTAAACAGCTATTAAAGTTCAATAGTTTGTTAGCGATTATATTGGACTACATTTCATTAACCATACTATGCAATACTGTTGTATTGTTAGTGTCATAACGAAGAACTGGATGAAAGTACACTTTAGTTCCATTTTAACAGATGGTATGAATATCTTACAGCATCAATTTTTAAGTTTACACTGTAAACAATTACGGTCACATTTACTAACCGATTACCATCAATTTCTGGCTGCCAACCAATTACCTTAAAATTTACGATATTAGTGTTAAAATTATGGTAATAGGGCATAAATACGACCTTTTTATGGTCTACAACCATCAATTTTACAGTAATACCTGTACCGTAAATTTTAGAGTAATCGGTTGGCAGCTAGAATTGAAGTAAGCGGTCAGTAAATGTGACCTATAATTTTTTACTGTGTAGAAAAATATATTATTTTTTTCCTAAACTTAAGCATGATAATTTGCATTTACCCATATCATTGTGTTCAGCTGAATGCGCTCTATCATTCTGTATGTATATGTCATCTTCGTGCCTTTTTTAAAAAGTTAAACTCTATGATTTTGTAGAATTTTTATAATGTAGCATGTCCGCAGATTGTAAAAATCAGAACTTTTTCATACGTACTGTATAATTACTGTAAAAAGTAAGAAAGTATGCGCATTTGTTTTACGAATCTTAACCTGTCAAACAAATCATTAAAACAAAGGTTGCGTATTGTGCTTACGACAAAATAGTAATTACCTTCCAACACAAACACCTGGAACAAAGACCCATACGGTGAGTATTATGGAATTGGCCTTGCTTGGTGGTAGGTGAATCATATGTTCCTACCTAATAACTTCAGTTTTCCAAGGGTCAAGGAAATTAGCACAGTTCAAGGCACTTTTATTATTTCCAATCATCAACAGACTTCACGGTTTTTTTTTTTTACTTTCTACTTATCTTTATTATTGTGGCCAAGCAGAAAGACTATCAATTAATTTCCAAAGTACACATATTTGGGAATTTCATAATAAGCAACAATGCACTAAGTTCCAAAATGCTAATACATTTGAAATACCGATGCAACAATTGGCGTGAGAACAGTATTATATTTGCTAGTATTATTATTAATTAAATGATAGATGTAATCACTTATAAAATAGGGATATGCTTTATACAGTATAATAGATTAACATAGGCTTTCCCAAGCGCTGTATCGAGCATGTCATGGGATATGTAGCGAAATTTCAGAATAATAAATAAATAAATGTTATGCTATCTAGAAGGCCTATAAGTCTTGTTTAAACACCACGTTTTATTTTAATTATGATACTTTTAATAATAATAAGTTAAAGTCAATTTTGAGATAATCTCTATTAATCAACGTTTACAATGGCAACAATAATGGCCAATTCTAACCTAAGTGTGCCGTTATGTTGTGGATGTTCCATATGGTTTTGCCAGCCAAAAGAAGGTTAGGAGACAGTAGTTTAACAAACAAACTTTATTCCATAACCAGCCACTAAAAATGTTGTATAAAATTGCCTTTAGAGTACGTAGGTTCTCATAGGATATATAAGTAACAAATTGTAATACACCCCTACGTACACATTAGTCACACTTATTTCTACAATATTTCAGTAAGTCTAAAATATGAAAACAAAAAGTAGACTTTTGATTTCATATATTTCAGACAAAATGTACTCTAACTCTATCGTAAGCACCAGGCATTTACGAAGAAATTTATTTCTGGGGGTCCTAGTTCAATATAAAGCACAAATTACGTATATATTATAATTTGTAATATGATCCCTAAAATTAGAGTAAATTTACAGAAAAGTCAGAATTTCGGAGGCAATGTTAGGATTTTCATGACCCACCCCTACGTACGTCCCTGGTAGACATCACTAAAGACTTTCATTTGATGTTACCATTTGAGGGAATGGCGATGCAGAGCACAGAAGTTTATCTTGCAGTGGAAGAATGTTCAATTAAGAAAAAAATAGTCGTTCATACCAATATAGCATCAAATAATCAATAATAATCATAAAATATTCAAGCAGTGTTCGGAAAAAATCAATAGAACATTCCTTTGTGTATTGTCTATTAACTATTGTTATTTATGAGATTAATTTGAACATAAGAAATAATTCGTATATTAGGTAGAGTGTTCACATGAAAATCCATATCTTGTCATGCAAATACGCTGTATATGACTTTGATTAGATGTTTTTCTTTCTTTTTTTTAAAAAAAAAGTATCAGAAAATTGGAAAATGTTCCAAACAAGAATTTTAAGGAAAAGATGAATCAAAAGATTGTGATCTTGCCAGTAATTAATTTTACACTGCACAGAAAAGAATTTTAGTAATGAAAAAAGGATCAAATAATGAATTTTAAACTGCCGAGAAAGGAATTTTAGGAATGGTCAAAAAATGGATCAAATAATTAATCTTAAACTGCGCAGAAAAGAATTTTAGAAATGATCCAAACAAAAAAAAAAAAAAAAAATGGATAGAAAAATTGCTATCTTGGCCAATAATTCGTTTTTGAATCAGGGGCCACAAAATTTTTGAACGGCCCCTAAATCAAGTTTACGTATTTCCTACGGAATAAGCATATCATACAGAGTTAAGTGATAGTTTGGGTTTGGCTATACTATATGTAGTTCTCCAGATACAAGGCCTACAAGAAAAATTTTTTGATTGAAATATATTGGTTCTTTTTGATCCAATAAATAATATGAGGCCAGAAATAGCTTACTGTTTTAGTTTGAGAAACATATGCTTCTCAATGAGTTGTATACTAATTTACTGATAAAAACTCGAAATTCGATGGACAATATTGCCCCTTCCCCCTGGAAAAAATCTGAAATGACGTTACTGCTCTAGAGCATAACAGGATTCACTGAATTTTAGTAGTTTTCAATTCTTAGTTTAGAAAACTTCTGTAAATATCGTTCAGTATTTCTCAGGTACATGCATCCACGATTACGAATATACAGTATGAACGAATATAGTGTTATAATATGTACACATGGAAAACAAACTGCATCAGATGTCATTGATACAGTTTGTATTTAAAGCAAGGCTACTTCTTTTTTAGTTTGGAAATGAATAGTATGCTGATCTTTATAGAAGAGGAAAAAAAACAGCGAAATGAGTAGAGAAGTCTACATGAAATAGATTAAATGAGTTACTTAAACGAAATCAATATTACTATTGCATCAATTTTACACACTAAGAAAAAGTAGACTGAAAAGTGATATACTATTTGAGAGACAATATTCTACTTGATAATATACTATTTCCAATTGAGGATACATTAATGCATTTCTCTCTCTTTTATTTTTTTAGTTTAACGTCCCTCGACTATGCACCGAGGCTAAGGGAGAAGGTGATGACAATGAAATGGGTGATAATAGTGGAATGAAGAAAGTGGGAGGAAACGGGAGAACTCCGAGAAAACACATGCACATGGTGTTTGTCCATCACAAAAACCACTTGGTGGAGCTGGATCGAACCAGAGATCCCACGCACTAGAGGTGAGGGCTCTATTACTGAGCCTTGTCATTACTTGTCAGAGGAAAAGTACGCATTTGTTGAAGTTTAGCGTTCCCTTTCAGCAGCGAGGTTAAATGAGACGCAGACCTACTGTTGAAGATGTGTCAAATATGTAATTTGTAAATTTAGCCGTGACTAGTCAGAAACGATCAGGTAGTGAAATTTTGTTCAAATTATCCTCCGTATAAAATTCTTAGCTTGAAATGCCATGTTCATATGACCTCACGCTGAATAGTGGAATGCAGAACGTATTCTATTGTATGTGTAGGGAAGAAATGTTCTATCCTGAAATATTTTACCGATCAAATGTCATTGAGGATCACAAAAGTGTAAAAACTATTAACGTGTCATATTCTCCAATTAAAGAATACTAAAATATTCAGGCTTCTGTGATAGAATAGCAACGACGTAGCATATTCATTTTTACCTTTTTGTGCGTCAGCATATTATACGAACATTTCCTCTATAATCACTGAGAATATCATTGATTCATACATCGCGAATAAAAGTGAAATTTTAGTTGGAATACAAGTAGTACTCAGCCTTCTCTACTATTCAAGTTTGTATTCGAAGCTAACAACTGTAGCATATATTGTTGTTATTCCATGGGAGGGGGGAGGTCGATATAAAAAAGTCAGTTTGAAATTCTGTTACATCACACACAAGAATTTTAGGAAAACCAAAAATGGATTAAAAGATTGCGATTTTGGCCAATACCGGTAATTAGTTTTTGGATCAGGAACTCTAAATTTTTGAAAGGACCCTAAAGCGAGTTTTCGTACTTTCAACGGAATAAGCACATCATTCTGAGTTAACTGATAGTTTGGGTTCGGCTACACTATAAGTAGTTCTCCAGATATAACGCCTACAAGAAAATTTTTGATTGAAATATATTATTGGATCTTTTGATCCAATGATAAAAAAAAAAAAAAAAAAAAAGAGTAAGAAATTCCTTTTCACTAACATTTTCATATTCGTCTTAGAAAACTGACAACATTATATTGTTGAGTTCCGTTGAAATTAGCGGTCACTTACAATAGTTTCACAATCAAAACATTTTGACATTCTACTTAAAGAAAGAATTTAAAAGCATGCTGCTTATTTACGGTTTAGGAAGAAAGGTTTGCAATATCACTTTCACGAAAGTGAAATTTCTTTTTCCTAACTAAACTAACTAAGAACGAAGATAACCTAAGTACATACTATATAGCCTATCACTTTAGAAATGGTAAACATTTTCATTTCAACTTCCGTAATTTGTATTTTATTTTTCCCCTTTCATGCACTATTGTATTTATTATTGCTTACTTATGGATGGTATTAAAAGAAAAATAGTGAACACGATTTATTACAGTCAATGTGATGTACTGAAGATTTTTTTTTTTTTTTTCGTTTGTAATAGCTACACCGCTCGCATCGACCTACCAAACTAACCACCGAGACAAACCGCAGTTGTTATACATCGGATTCATATCTGGGTCATCCATCGTACATTCGAAATATGGTGCCTTATTCTTTTCTCCTCCCTTATTTCGTGTTAAAACCTTGAAGTCCGGGACGGAAGACTTTCCTTTTTTATTTTTTTGTCAGCTTTTGTCTCGTGTATACTCAGAGAGATACTAGAACAATCGTTGCGGTGTTGACGCTGAAAGTGTGAATGTTTGAATAAACTGATCGCTTTATGTATTTCTCTTAATTCTCTTGCAACAGTAAGTAGACCTAAAGCTTACTCACCAATGACAATGATTTATAGAATCTGAATAAGCCTCTTTAGAGAGACAGAGAGGTAAAAGTTGTTCTTGTAGGAAAGGTCCAGACCAGTGTTACAATATTTTATAACGCTCTGACTTATTTTATAAATCGTTATCATAAGTATTGTAAAGAAATTTTTCATCAAGGAACAAGATTTGGAATATTGCACTACTTACTTAAAACTTGCTGGATTAAAGGCATTATCATTTGTCTTGGTAAAAATAAAGATTAGCCACATTGGACCGCGGAGAGAACAGTAGAAGCATATTTATCTATTATCTATTCATATCGCAATTCTTGAGAGTATAAACCGAATTTTTATCACTTCAAACTAAGGGAAGAAAATTTATCTAATATTTTAACTATTTATTATTCAACAATCAGAGCATTCATTAAGTTTTCGTCTCTTAGTTTGAAGCAATAAAAGATTTTTTTTTTTACCAAGGTGACTTCCTCCAAGAACCGCCACTTACATTGAGACTGAAGAGATCAGAAAATGATTGATTCTTAAAGGAAGGCAAATTTTACCTTCAATTAAGTCTCAACCAGAATTGTCTCTTCTTTCCAAGCAGCGTATGTTACATATAATATATTATTAATTCTCGGATTATTATGCTCAGATTATTATTATTGTTATTATTATTTTAGGGTAAAAGCTTGCTCAATATTTTCTTTGGTCGAAGTGTAATATCCTCCTTCAATGTAAAGGTTATCTATGTGAAACGTGAACCAACTGCTTAATGTAGGATTCAAACTACATATCTTCCCACCGGGAGTCGAACGTGGATCCGTAAGCACGTTACTACTAACAACTATCTCTGAAAATAATTATGTTTAATTTATAGAAAATGTAACTGCTTTATTGTTGTATTGTGTGTGACCTTCCCATCCGAAGTTTCCATCATTGTGGAAAGAAGAAACTTTTCATAACAAATTGTATAAGAAAATACACACGATATAAGTAGTTATTATAAATGTTAAGAAGAAACGTAAAAAAACGGAAACGTAAAAACTTGTCAGAAAACAATACATTTCATTATATAACTGACAAAGTAAAATAAAGAATTCTTGGGAAGGGAAGTGCTATGATAATAATAATGATGCATGTGAATAGTTTAAGGGAGAAAAACAGCCGATGTCTTTTATAATAAATTTAGCACAAAAGTTGTACTACTAAAAGCAATCTTTGAAAAAAAAAATATAGTTAACAGCCTGATTGAGACATCTTTGCTTACGACCAAAGCTGAGACATGAAGATGTAATACTGTTTTGCTACAGTGTTCTGACGAATGCTGTGTATCTTCTTGAAAATAATAATAATAATAATAATATCTGCTGTGATATTTTTCTACTTTTATTGTCTGAGTGTCCTGCACAAAGACAGGGTTTGGTTCGTTTTCATAGTGTGTAAAATGGGCAATTTCCGTTCTAGTTCTACAAAGGATGTGCAAAAATGAAATTTAGGGACCTATAATGAAATTACTAGATTGGGAATCATAATTAGAGAAGTCAAGTACAGAGAAATTACAAGTAGTGTGTGTGTGTGGCACATACACAAACACTGTTAGGTGTATGCGTATCACTGTTAAAAATATGTGTCACTGTTTGGACTGTGGACTGTGTATCAATGTTAGACCTATATGTCACGGTTAGGACTGTATGTCAATCTTTGGATTATGTGTCATTGTATTGACTGTCTGTGTCACGGTTAGGACTATTTGTGTCACTATTAGGAACATATGTGTCATTGTAAGTACTATATGTTTCACTGTTAGAACTACGTATGTGTGTCATTATTAGGAATATATGTGTCACTGTACGTACTATGTGTATCACTGTGAGAACTCTGTGTGTGTTTGTTATGACTATTTGTGTCACTGTAGAGCTATGTGTGTCATTATTAGGAATATATATATCACTGTAAGTACTATGTGTATCACTGTTAGAACTATGTGTGTCAATAACAATAGTAATAAAAGCAGGGGTAAAAGTGAGGGGTAATTCAGGGAGACGTCATCCTCCCACCTCCAAAAAATGTCTATGGCGTCCCTCCACTTCCTAAAAACATTGCAATAGACAAAGATAGCCACGGGCGACGGCGTGGCGTCATGCGTCCCCTTACCTTTTCAGATCCACTTTTACCCTGAATAAAAGGGACAACTGGCAAATAATAGGATAGAATTTTAAGAAATATGACCACTAAGTGAAAAAACTTGAGCGAACGTTAACGTTACTCTAGTGAAATTGAACATGCATCACATGTGCGTATGTTTAAGCCGTATATATATATATATATATATATATATATATATATATATATATATATATATATATATATATATATATATATATATATATATATATATATATATAAAGAGGTTCAGAAGGCATTTCATGGAACATGAAATATTATTTCTGGGCTAGAAACAGTTTAAAGAGGAACGCCATTGTATAAGAGAAACGCCATTTAGCCACATGTTATCATTTCACTAATGATACTTTCAATGGAGTCAGTAAGGATTAAATGGAGGGAAGTCAAGTCAGTAAGAATTAAAATCGTATCGCTACAAACAAAGGGAAGAAAGCTGACTACAAAATTAGTACATTAGCTAAGTTTTCTTCCCTTAACTTGTAGCAATAAAAAATAATTCTTACTGATGTAACTTTCTTGGAGAGCCGCCACTGGCATGTGTTTCTGTAACAGTTGAGAGAAAAATCACGAACAAAATAGATAGACAAATCACACACTTGTAAGTAACCATTATTCTATGCTAATGTGTGAAAGTTTGTACTATATTTCTATTACACACACTTTTGTAAATAGACAATATTCTTCTTTTCACAAGTTCGGATTTCAGGGTAAGTTATCTTGCCCAGCCACGTTCCATATATGACAATGTAAAATGCTACTGAACACGTAATGACGTTGATTTCCTTATTCTTTTAATATACTTTTGTTTTCAATATTAAGTCCAATACAACAATAGTACGATTTAAAAAAAAAAAAAAACTTGATTTAACATGTTTAACTACGTTGAAAAGCTAGTTTTTTCTCTTTCTTTCTTCCCTGTCTGCTCAAGGTATCTCGGATCAGTAAACAATAATAAAAGAATGAAAGATTACTGTAAGTTTTACCAATAGGTTTTCATGTAATTATGTTTTATAAGTATGAATTTCTTTTTTCTAAGAAGTTACGTAAAAAGTGTCTTTCCCATGCATGTCAAGGTTTGTTTGTTACCTAACGTTACCTAATAAGTGAATACAGTGTGTTACTTAAGGTTTTTCCTGATTTCTTTTCCACGTTAAGATTGAATTTCTTTGCGTACGTACACTTTCGTCAAATACGAAAAACATTTTGGTAATTTTTTCTTTTTTTTTTTTTTTATCAAGTAACGTCTTCTAAATATATTATGCGTTAAAGGATTTTGCAGCTGTTTTTCTTATTAAACAAAAATTTTAGGAAAGCCAAAATAGATCAAAAGATTGCGATCTTGGCCAATAATTAGTTTTTGAATCAGGGGCCACTAAAATTTTTGAACGGACCCTAAATCGAGTCTTCGTATTCTCTACGGAATAAACACATCATACTAAGTTAATTGATAGTTTGGATTTGGCTACACTATATGTAGTTCTCCAGATATAAGGCCTGCAAGAACATTTTTTTGATTGAAATGTATATTGGATCTTTTGATCCAAAAAAAAATATTCAAAATATAACAATAAGCAAATATTAATATGAAATTTTGAATACATGAAGGTCTTTTAAAGTGGTTCATAATCTTTTATGAAGTGGGGATTTCAAGTGGTTATGCATACTATTTAATGTGATTGGTTTTCCAACACGCTATTTTTTTTTTAAAGAGTAATTGTATATAATAATTTTCTTTTAGGAAAGCCACACAAATATACAAATATACGAAATGCCAGAAAGAACTGTATTGGTTCTTAAGTGTAATAAATTTGTCAATAAATTGATTTTAATTCACATTAAAAAAATATATATCTTTAGCACCTACTATGACCTTGAAGTACATCTTTAAAAGATCAAAACAAAACTAAACTAGTCACGAAGCGGTTCTGCCGGCGACCTTAAAGGAAAAATGTCAATATTCTTTTTTCCTAATCTGATACACAAACTTAAAACAAAAAATTAAAAAAAGACAATGGATGGTTTCACAAAGAGAATACAATGTATGCATCACATCATCTCTCGACAATGATGTGCGAAAAAAGTTATGTGACCTTGGGTCTATAGATTTCGATCAGTAATGGCACTTATTGTAAGATCACATTGTACGTGTATGTTTATTCACAAGTAGCATCAAAAGAACTATAAAAGCTAGAAGGTAATAGCTTATGGTAGTGCTTGTTAATGAAATAAAAAAAAAAATGGAGTTATTATTCTTTTAAGACAAAGTTTAGACCATCCGAACCTTGGAGCACATAATAATAGTAATAATAATAAAATCAATTATTTATTCTTTTAAATTTTATATGCGAAAGCAGTGTCCCATAGGGATAGTATCGTGATGGACTGTTTCAGAAGTAATGGTCTGCAATTTGTGTTACGTAAAATGCAATTCAGGCATTGATGATGACCAGTGGCGTATTTAGGATCTTGTTTCGGGGGTGGCTTGAGAACCAGTAAGAAGCATTTGTGTTGTACTTGTAATGCGAAAAAATAATATTGAAATTATTTCGGTGGGGCCTTCAGCCCCATAGCCACCTCCCTAAATACGCCACTGATGATGAACGTTCTCAGCACGTCTCAAACTGATACCGTCTCTGGCGTGGGAGACCCGGCTTCGATTCCCGGCGGGAGCTCATGTGATTCGGATTCCACGTTAATCAGTAGGTCCACGTCTCATATAGCCTCGCTGCTGAACGGGACACTAAACTAAAATCAACTCAAACTGATACCAAAACTCCTTGCGCAGTAAGAAGCCTGCTTTAATTTCTTTCGGAGAGAGGGGATAGTGGAGGAACATAGAATTTTTTGAGGGAGCACTATTTTTTGAACTCCAAAAATAATAATTTTATGTTTCTTCACCTCAAATTACAACAAGTCTGGGGGTGGTTGAGGGGATTGCTCTTGTCCCATCTTCAACGCCCTCACTGTTCTTGAGATGACAAAATGGTTAGCGCTCTTCCCTTTATTGCGGACAGGATTCGAATTTCATATAAACATAGTCTCGGAGCTGAAAGGGAATATTTCAAAGAAAAGCTGCAAAACTCGAAATGTCCTGAATTTCCCATTTAATATTACAAGGAAATAAAATGTTACTTAACTTTTGCTCTGTTAGCTACTACAAAAGACGAAAGAAAATTCAAAATTAGAACTACGTTAAGTTATGGACAATATTTTCTTCTTGGAAAAACGCCGTGTGCGTAAGTTTTCTCGGAATTCTCCCATTTCCTTCTCTTCCTCATTCTTCCATCATCTCCCTTAGCCTTGAAGCATTATAGTGAGACGTTACAATAAAATAAACGTTATCTTCTCCCGTTTTAAAAAAGTAAACAGTAACTTAACGTCTAAAGGAGGTAATCAATTTGAGAAGATTTTGTTATAGAAAACACATGTAATATTTTACAAGGACAAAGATAATAGTTTAGATTTCGTGTGCCCAAATTTTACAATTATTGTATTAATCACAGTGTTAGAAATACATTTCATTTACGTATTCTGTTAAGATAAACGAAGCTTTTATGAGATACTTTGAATTTGTTCGTCTCTTAAAAATCGAAAACCCGAAAATTTGATATTGTCAAAATTTTGTATATTGATAGTGGATGTTGATATTAAAATATGTGAATAAAGATACTTTAAATTAATTGTCCTCTTGTAGAATAGTGCCCCAAAAGTTGTCGATTTGCTTAACATTGAAATTCATATTTGTAGTTATTTCTAGGCAACAACACAAAACAAATGTTTATTTTGGTCGCAAAGCAAAGGAAAAAAATTGAGACTTGATCATTTTATTCTTCAGAAACTTTCGATAGAAAGTCTTTCTGAAAATAACATATTTATTGCATATTTGATTTTACTTTTTAAAAAATTTGTGTTTCCCTGTTTTTGCTTGCCATTTTTTGTTGTTAACTAATATTAAGCGAAAAGAAGTTAAAAAAAAAGAAAAGAAATATTCATTGTCCAGAAGCTTTTCAAGCCTCTTCAATGCGTGAAATGTAATCAAGAAACAATTAGTTCTCTAATATTCTGCGACTTGTTAAACTAACTAGAAAACAGGAAATATAATTAGTCTGGACATTGATTACTTATGCTATGACTCTCGGAACGTGACATTTCCTCTTACATTCTGATCGTATTTTCCCACATTTATATTCAGGTGGTAATTCGAGGAGAATGGAAGAAAAAGGTTCCCTTTTCCCTATCAAATTAGTCAAAAATTTCATAAATATTTTACTATTGATAATTGGTAACCTAGTTAAACAAAGTTCAAGCTTACTCATTGATCGGAAATAAATTTGGCTGGAAAAGCTAACCTCATGGAACATTCAGATATAACGCTAACATTAGTTTTGTTCTCCAATGAAATCCACAAAATCTCTTCCCATCAAGTTCATGAGAACTGCCATGACTACTACGAATTCGATACTTGATCAATACTTTCTATTAAGACTGTTGTTTACACCCAACATAGTTGCATTATAAGCATTACGATATATTTAGGAAGCGGAATTGAAAGCATACGATTGCGCTTTCTTTAAGTCTTTTAAGTATATATGTTTCTGATTTATTAACGATTATTTCAATTTTTTTTTCATATTTGCCTAAGTATATACAGAATTTCTATATATATTAAATATAAAATTAAATTACAAATAGAATTGCAAGTGCTCATTAGCACAGCACGCTTATGAGGCTTACCACGTTTTTACTTACTCATTAAAGGGGCATGATGGCTCAGTAATAGAGCGCTTACCTTACTTCTGGTGCGTGGGTTCCCACGTTCGTTCCACAGCCAAGTAGGTTTGCGGTGGACAACATCCTGTTTTCCGTGGGTTTTCTCTGGATTTACTCCCGTTTTCTCCCACATGCTCATTCCACCAATTCTTCCATCATCATTCATGTTCCTTAATCATCCACTTCCCTTAGCCTAAAGAGCATAATCTTGCGACGTTAAACTGAAATGTCATTTTCATTTCTTTTTATTTACTCGTTAAGAAGCATTTTACGTGTATTCAGAAATAAGGAAATGAATTCACGGAAAGAAGAAAAAGAAAGAAAGAAAAACCACATAGTTATCCAGTGATTTTGACTTTTTGTGCGTTTGGTGTCCCTCGTGGAAACCTTGGATTATGAAGAAAGACAGGACCAACGTGAGCTCGGAACAACAACGATTGGGACTTGAATCCATAACTCGGAACTTCATGAAAGTTACTATAGTATCGTAAAATACTTTTGGACAACCCTCATATTACACTTGGCAGTTCCTCTATATCGAACTATACACTGTTCTACAGAAATACGACGATTTTAATAGAAGATCAATTGAACAGATCTCACTTTTCATTAACACTATTTGTAGGATTAAAAAGAAGATATCTGACTAGAACATTTATTTACAAAATGTTTACAAGTATAAAAGCCATCTTGTCTTTCAAATAAGATTTTTTAGATTGTCAAGAAAACTCCAACTGATCAAAGCAGTATATATGTTTTTAAGAGTATATATATCTGTGTTACAGTTTCGGCTATGTAACATAGCCTTCCTCAGCCACATTATGAGAGAAATGTCCAATTTTTGACAGCTTAAATACAATCTGAATGCAAGACACGCCCACTTTCTCTTTTTAGAAAACGTAAACCTTTAATTGGTTCTAAAATAAGGAAGGCTATGTTGCATAGCCGAAACTTTAACACATACACAGTATATATACTTTTATATATATACTGCTTTAGTCTTTATTAGCAATATTGAATTTTCCAAAGCTACAATGAATAGTTTACAAGATTTTTTTACTATTGTTTTACACAACTTTAAACATATTTTGGAACAAGAAACAATTTCCATTATGAGCAAATTACTGCTATCTATTTGTGTGCACAGTATAAGCAGACGAGCGGCTTTCCAACTGCGTTCGAATGTTACTGAGTTCCTGTATGGTGGATAGATATATAAAAATTTACAAGAATAGAGATGGAACTATTGATTTCAACTTTTCAATTTTCTTGAATTGTTAGAAAACCCGGACAATTTCATTGTGGGAGGAAATCCGACCGGATGCTTATTTTATTGTTAAAAAAAAGAACATGTCTGAGTTAAAGAAGACCAGAGGTGCACCCACCAGAATTGAATTAGCATACGTTTGGACACTTTTACACTAAATCTATAATTGTTTAACAGAGAAATGATTGATGTAACATGAAAATTTGATCTTACATTTTATCTGTACTCTTTCTCTTAAAGAAACATTCTAGTTCTATCATTTTTTTAATATATATATATATATATATATATATATATATATATATATATATATATATATATATATATATATATAGATGGAAGTATTTTGGAAGTATTTTACAATTACTTATCGTCTTTTTTGGGCGCAGAACAGTACCTGTTCAATATTACATAGACGTAGTGGCTTGTAGTGTTGGATCCCTCCCGCCAAGAAAACTTGGACCTTCCTCAACAAAAAAAAATTCTGGGCGCGCGCCTGAAGAGGATGCATGGTAATCCTGACTACATGCACAGGTGAAGCGTTAGGGGAAAAGGAGGTTAATTTAATAGGTTCAAAGTGTGTGTGTGTGTGTTTTTAATATGTTATATATCGGCAGAGATTGGTATTTATGGAAATAATATGTTGCATAACGACCTCAATAAATCACTTTCTTAACTAAAGTAGCAATGAATTGTACAACAAAAGGAATATGCTTTTCGATTTCATTTCTCACATGACATTCACTCATATGCTCTCACACTACGACTCTACTTACTGACTATAAAACTGTAACTGAGGAAGAACACGGAAATTTCTTATGGGAATAACAAAGACACACAATATGGGAATTGCTTGCCAGTATTTTATTTTTGAAAGGTGCATATTCCAAGCATGCAAAGGTAATTAAAACAGCTATATATTAACCACTTTGTGGTTTTCAGCGTAACACTAGTAAGTGGAATGCACTTTACGAGCAATATATGACAATGCAATGGTTTTCTAATCATATTTTAATCGTATTCATTGCAATTATTTTGTAACTTGTTAGAAAGGAAATTTCTTATATACAGTATTACACAAAATCATAGTTCACAGAAATACATGTGTATCTTAACATTATGTTGATATATTAATTACGTGTGTGTGTGTGTGCCGAAGTTGCATTTTCCCTACAAAAAAATACTATTCTGGCGCCATTTTGGAATTTAAACATGCTAATTCACACCTGAAACGAACTTTTATAGTTCTTGTACGACTGGAAGGAAATAAATAACCTTTGCTTTCATCTCTATTTGTTGTGTGTATTGTATACTGTGTCAATTTTCTATCAATTATATTACTGTATATATATATATATATATATATATATATATATATATATATATATAATGTTATTCATATAATTGTATATTAATTATTACAATCAATTTACATTATTTTAATTTTTGGAAACTATAGAATCAATTAATGTATTGATACATGAATTTTAAACATTTATGAATCAAATAACATCATTGTTTATTTTATAATAATTAGATAAATAATATACTGTAGACGTCGATTTTTACAAACATTACAGAACATTGAGATTTGTAAGGTTTCATATTCATTTTAATTTCATATCAATTATTTGAATATTATTTTCATTTTAATTATATCACTCAATTTACGTAAATTTTAACTTTGTATTTATTTTTAACATTTCTATATTAAATGACATATTAATATATGATACATAATTCAACAATTGTACATTTTTGTTTTAATTTGATATCTTAACAAGTGTATAAAGGGAGTAACACGTTCTAGACACTAGATATAAAATATTTTATATATAGTACATAGACAGATGTAACGAAACAACGTTTGGGAACGTTTGAAAACAAAAGAAAATATGGCAACAGCTTAAATTGGATGTCTGGTCCTGGTCACCTTCGGCTCTATATTTGACTGCCGCTCAAAAAAGTGACATTATTGACCGTGGTCTCACATTGCTAGAAATTTTGGTTGTGATCCTAAAACTGTGAGGAAGTGGTTGAATGTCATGCGAAGAAGAGAGACAGAGAATGCACTGGGAATAGAAGACGCAGGTAACATCAGCGACCCAAGATCAAGTTCTTGTTCAAGAAATACGGAACCATTCTTTGCGTTATCGATATGTCTTTAAAGACAAAGTCATGAGACGTCAACGTCCACTTCATATATATTATGAAAATCTAATTTTCTTTTACGAATGTTATTGTAAGACATATTTTCTAAGCTACAGGGAAGGAATTAAATTCATTTTTTTACCTTCGACTACTTCTATACCCAAGAGTTGAGGGATAACTGGAAAGCCTAAGATAAATGTATCCTATATTCCACAAAAACCGAATATTTGTTTACGAATGTTATCGTGGATTTTTTTTATTAGTAAACGAAGTCTATTTCGTATTTTTTTACTCACTTTATCTGTATTCAGCTGAAATCATTGAAATCCTCATAGGAAATATTAGCTATGTTGGTATATATTTCGTTGGGAATTGACCTTTCAATTCTTCACAGACTTAAATTCCATTCAATGGGATGATTGAGAAGACTAAAGGAAATTATATGCCATATTGTGTCAAAATCGAATCATAATTGTAAAGTAATGAAAGAAATTATTTTCTTTGTATCATATTATTTTAATAATGAAATTTCGAAGTTTTGGGAACTTACATCTTTTACCAACTTACCCTAGATCACCTTTCAACCGTAATCATTGGGGATGATAGGGAAATCCTAAAGAAAGTATGCACTACGTTTTATCGAATTCAAAACGTTTACGTAGTTCATACCAGGAAATGATTTTATATATGTGAAAACTTGCAGCATGAAAATAATTTTACTGCCTATTACTTGCTTACTTTTGATAGATCCTTGCAACATCAAGCAATAAATTCGACTATGGATCAGTTGATTAATAGATAAGAACGTTACCCACTGTAATATACTCACATGCTGCACTCGTGCTACAAACTTTAAAGATACAGGTGATTTTTATGTGTCTGTTGAGTGGAAATTACCACATAACAGTTTGTCTACTTTACCTGCTTGTTACATTATTTGTCTTATGTATTGTGTAAACTGCATTTGCAAACGTTATATATTTTGTTATTTTATCTGGATCCACAGCTTTAAAAGTTTTAATAAGGTCAATTACATTATTAAGCGAACTGATGTTCTCATATCTTCTATTGCTTCAAGGGACAAAAGAAATTATCCGGTGAAAAACATGAATTTTCTTTAGTGACAGATAATACAAGTAGTTAATATACTAAGTATGGCTTTATTTCAATCATCATCATCAGTCTCATCAAATTTGCTTAAATGAGATTCTAGTTTATTTCAGAAACTTCATGAACCGCTTTACTATACATAAATAGGTTAATGCTTCTCTCCTTTTCTCGTGGTCTGGAAATTGTCCCCCTTGTAGAACTAGTATATATATATATACAGAAAAAATATTATATTTAAAAAATGCATAATTCATTGATATTCTTCTATGAATTTTAAACTTTTTAAATTTTATTTTTATTATTATTAGTTTTGATTGAAGTAACTTTTCAAAATAGTTTATTAGTTTTCCATGCACTTATTATTATACATTAAAATTTCACAACTCAAGGCAATTCTCATTGCATAATAGTGAACAATTCCCAACTTTAATTTTAGTTTTAATTGATTCATTTTCAAGTTAGTTTTAACCGTTAATTTTTCTGGCATTAATTTGTTTTATTTTAATCCATTAATTTTTTTTATTATTTTTTCCAACTATGTATTAGAATGGAGTGGTTATAATACAGATGAATTCTTATGTTCACGACATATAACGTGTCTTTCAAGTTTCTCGAAAACTATATACATGCATCAGAATATGCACTCACTCAGTTTTGTACATATACTGGGTGAACCTGAAAGAAGACAAAAAGTCCTGTTGCATGTTGACGAATTCCGCGTCGTGTACGAGTGACAAAGGTACCAACTTGGAATCGAATCGATATATTGTCACGATTGGAGTTTTTGCCTTCTTTTGATGTCACAAATCACTTCTTGGAGTTTGTGCACATTTTTCAAGTTTAACCTATACATATTGTTAAACATTAACAACATTATAGAATTACATTTCGATAAGATTTTTTTAAAAAAGAAAACAACGAAAACTGTTGAAATTTTGAAGCAATGAGTAGGCTTATCAATGGACTAATTACATCTCCAACTGATAGGCATATTTTTTTTTCCTTTAGTTTAACGTCCCATAATTGCTCTGAGGCTACGAGAGACAGTGATAATGGTCAAGAACGAAATGGTGGAGTGGAGAAAGTGAAAGGAAATGGGAGAACCCCGAGAAAAGCGATAATTAGACATTGTAGGGAAAACTTGCTCCTTAGTAAACAACTTAACTACATGCACATGGTATTTGTCCACCACAAAGGCCGGCTGAGATCAAACCAGGGATGGCATGGACCAGAGGTGAGCGCTCTACCACTGAACCACCCCACGGTCCAATAGGAATATTGAATACATTTTCTTCAAATTGTCGTTTGTTCATAGTTATCAATAAAAAACACTAGTTAAAAATGAACCCTTTTCTCACGTTGCTATGCTCTGTGAGATATCACTGGCTCTTAGAGACAATTTTGTAAGATCAATGATCTTAACTTTGAGAAAAGGACGGAAGACGGAACAATATAATTCAGTTTTTATTACTATGATGTCGGAAGAAACAGAAAAAAAGAGAAAGAAAGAGACAAACATATAGGTTTACATACATGCGATCTTGACAGATTGGAAACCGTGAGAGAAAAAACGTTGATTGCAGAAATATTTTTTTTTTTTTACAAGTTATCCGCTTTCTTTGAGCAAGGATTTTTTCACTATTTTAGAAGGAAAGGGACATTTTTATAGATTACATAACTACTGAAAACACTCCTTCCCCCGTGTTGCTACTACTACTACTAATACTACATACAATGCTTTTCCAGCCAAGGAAGCGAATAATTTATGCATGTGTCGTTATGGTATGTGCTCAAGTATTCAGTCTTACACTGAACATATGTCTCAATAGATAAAACTGTTATTTTTTTTCTGGAAGACAATTTCTCTCTACAAAATAAAAATATTATTTTTTTTTTTTTTAGTTTCATAAATATGTTGGCTTCTTATCTTAATTGTGAACAATACAACAGCTTAGTGGCAGAGAGCTTACTTTCTGTTCCAGTGGGGTATCTGGTTCAATTATAGCCATATGTGTGTTTCTTGTGAATAACATCGTATCCATAGTTTTTTTTTCTCAGATTTGTCCCGTTTCTATCCGCTAATTCCTCCATAATTATTAACGTGCATATAATATATCTCTTAGCCTAAGTTCTACCTGATGGTCTAGTGGCTATCGCGTGCGCCTTAGGTACACGGGATCCTGGATTCGATTCCCGGTTGAGAAAGCGTCGAAATTTGAACGCATTACGATGGTTCGCGTTCCACCTTAAACTGTAGGTTTACTTCTTACATAATTTCGGTGCTGGAAAGGACCCTTGTTATTATTATTATTATTATTATTATTATTATTATTATTATTATTATTATTATTATTATTATTATTATTATTATTATTTCATTTTGTTGCTCAGTAATGTAGCGAGGATAGTTCGGAGGGGGAGAAAGCTAGGGATGCGCACGAGACGAGTCGAGACAGGATTTTCCTGACAAAATTCGAGTCGAGACACGGCTCTTCCAATAGAAAAATATATATTTTTCGAGTCGAGACATCACTTTTACAGCACATTTTCGAGTCGAGACAGCCATAAATCTTGTCTCGTGCGCATTCCTAGAGAAAGCTAATACTTACTGGAAATACTGAAAAACATTTTGTTTTTCGTAACACTTTTTTTTACATGTTAATTCTATTTCACTGGAGGGAAGAGGCTCAAGATCTCTAATGTTTTTGTCTTCGACTTATGTTCGCTGTATTACAAACTATGTTAAATAATCCAATTCTAGCAAATTTATACATGGGCCTATATGTAATCATCAGTAAGTTTAGTAATATAGTTCATATTTCTCAAACATAGGTTGCGAGTTCAATATACTAAATTAGTACCTCTAAATGTTTCTGAAGACTGACGACACACTTTACTGCACGCCCAAGACATAGCAACACACTTGTTAGTTAATTTTATTATTATTATTATTATTATTATTATTATTATTATTATTATTATTAATAATAATAATAATAATAATAATAATAATAATAATATCTATTATAATAATGAAACCTACTAGTTTTTATAATGACTCTATATAACACTGAGCATTATTGCTACCGCTGGAGGTGTTGATTGGTACACTCTGTCTTGACTTTAACTAATTATTATTAAATTCTTCATGATTTTTAAACTCTTACATTCCACGACACACCTTAGGGAACTGCGTGATACACCAGTGTGTCGCGACCCATTGATTGAGAACTACTATACTAAATAGCGTCATTTCGGCTTGATTTCGTGGTGAACCGAAACTTACTTACGAATTTCTCATAGTTGTGTTTACATACTTTTTGTTTATCATTCCCACAAATACTTACAGTACGGTATTTCATTATATCTCTTTTTCATTTTTTTTTCCATTTCTGTTCCTATCCTTAAGTCAACAGTTAATTTACACTTTCCAACTCTTAACTTTCTTTTTTTATTATTATGAAAGAAGAAAAAGTCTCAATGGCGGTTTTTGAGGGAAGTCACATCGAAAAAATTATCTCTACAAACTAAGGGAAGAAAGCTTAATACACCTTCAGAAGTATGTATAAAAGAATTAGTTCAATCGGTAAATTTTCTTTTTTGAATAGCGTATCAATAAAATTTAAATTTTACCGATATGACTTCCCCCAAAGGCACTGGAGACTCTCGCAAGGAGCAATTATCATGTTTTTTTTTTTTTTAATGTACTAAGTAATACAACGAAGTCAGTATCTATTCCTACAAAACTATGATTAAAATAACTTAAACAAAACTCAACTAAAATTCACGTGATGTGATTATTAAAACGAATAGATAATGTAACGTGTATGTTGTACAGAGTTTGTTTAAGGGTGATGCAAACTGTAAATTCGTATATTCCATAAATCTACCAAACATTTTTGTTTTTATGTAACTTTTTCTTTTGCAGTGTGATAATACGTTAGACGGGATAGAAGAAAAGACAGAAAGAAAAGAACTTACTATAGGCTAGACGAAAAATTGAGCCATTTCATTTATAATAATTAACCAAGTGGTGGATACAAGGATTGACCTGCTATTACAGAGAAATGGAAGTCACAACTGTCAACGGTATCCGAGTGTGACTTAAAGAAGAAGGATGGTGGAAATAACAAGTCGCTCGTACCTACAAGCAACACCCTCAATCACTTCACTAATTGAGATAAGTGGAATCACAAGATGGCAGGATATGTAAAAATATTCGATTGATCTTTGTATTACTAATGGAGAGAATCACCTTCATTGCATTTATGGTCTTTAGTACAGAAATGTTTGGGTATTTAGGAAGTGTTCGTGCAAATCTATAATATTTTCTACTGTTGTTTCTGGTACTCAGAATTATCTTGTTATAAAAGTTTCTTTGGCACAGTATTTGGAACATCTCAATTGCATAATACATCAACCATAAATTCTGATCAATCAACAATTCCATTATTGTTAGTATTATTATTATTTAAAATATAAACTAATATTAAACTAAATTCGATAGTTTTCAGAATTCTTAATCATATTTTAATATGGGCGCTTACTTAAAACACAGAATTACTTCTGTCTAGTGTCCCAGTTTAATTCCTGGAGTCTTTTTTTGAATCTAGCATTTTTTTTCAATCTTTATTCATTTGTCATCAAGACAATATGCATACTGTTCGTATATTAGAAAATAAATTTACAATAGTTTTCTTAAACATATAGTTCATACTACAGATGTCAATTTCTTTGTGTTCGACACGTATTTTGTTATAAGAAAAGTATATTCTCCAGATTGGTAACCTCAATAATACGTTGGTCCTTGCTTTTTTTTTTTTTTATCAGCACGAGTTTTAATTGTGGGGACATGAAAATTTAGTGTAGATATCAGATGCGTACAATTAAACTAGTTTTGTAGGATATTATTTTATGGAGAAAAATAAGATCAATCACGTTTTGCCTTTGTTCGAGTGTAGAGACACAGCAATTTACTAAGTAATATTTCGCTAAGGTTAGTAAATTATGTTCTAGAATTGGAAAACCTTCCTTTTCTTATAAAAAAAAATCCAAAATCTGGAATCGAATAGTATAGATGAAGCAAGATAAGATTATTAAGATAATAATATTGAAAATTATGAAGCAATTTGACATAATAGTACCATCAATAGTCCTAGACTTAATCCAATTTTAATCAAAATTACTTTTTTCATCTTTAGTAATTTGCCTTAAATGTACATAAGTAAAATAATCATCAAATTGGGGTCAGTAATCTGGACATTGGAGCACAGTTTACTAAATACTGCTAAGTCTAGCTTTGGAACTATGAATAACAAATAAAAATAAAATCTGGTTAAACCAAAGCACAAACATATTATCTTGCTGAGTTCGATGAAGTCAATGATATGTGTCGAAATTATAACAGAACAGTAATAATAATCAATAGTAATAAGTGTCTGCTTTGGGCAACTAACTAACTGATCCCTAAAACTAACTAATAAACTAACTAACTCTATGGACTATGAAACCCGAGGATTCACACAAGCTCTCCACTGACTTCTATCCAAAGCCAACTGGGTCCAGTTTCTACTTTTTATTCCTATTTCTGCCAAATCCATCTTAATATTGTCCTCCCATCTCCGCCTAGGTCTTCCTAATGGTCGTTTTCCGATTGGCCTTCCAGTTAAGACTTCGAAAGCGTTCCTACTTTCTTCCATCCTGGCTACATGACCTGCCCACCTGAGCCTCCTAGACTTGATAACCCTAACAATATTTGGTGAACCGTATAAACTAACTGACCCCTACGACGTATATTTTCATTTGATGTGTTAGAAAGAAAATGCTATGAAATAAAGTAAATTTTGACTGCAATAACACATGATAGCAAACAATGAGGAAGAAAAATAACGATCTCTATGTGCTCATGGAAAGAAAACATTCTTTTCTTTTTATAGTTTAGCATGATGTTATTGTGTAGTAAAACCGTCACAGTAAGCAACTTCTGGAGAGAATGAAAACATACTGAATGTATTATACACATGCAGAAGTACCAGAATGGCACAGGATGTCACGTTCTTTGTACTTCCAAGTAATGCAAAAAAGACCGGAAGAAAGCATTGGAAGTTTACGAAACAACTCAGTAACATAGCAGCCTGATTTATACATTGAACAAAAACAAAACACAGCATTAATTCTAGGATACTATTATAGCTATGCTTGTTTCGGGAAGCACGATCACCAAAATATGCCAGAAAAAAAAAAACACTACTCACTGCACTTGGCCAATCTTCCAGCCGATGTGCACCACATTTTGTGGCAAAATCCTGGCAAATTCCATGATGGTTCCATAAGATACATGTTGACGGCACTGATTTCCTTGTGTTCCTTGCTGCTTTTCTCCTGGACTTTGCTGGACACTCAATGACAACAACACCATGTCATTGCATAGTTTAGTCCATCCGAAAGCCAGCAGCAAGCATAAGAGAGCAAGAGTCACTCAACTTCACTTTACTTAGTGACCGACCGCCCCGGGCGAAGAGCGGGGAACTGGAGCCCGAACTGTGGCTCTCGCCAGCAAAACGAAAAACTTTCACATCAGCTTCCAACGACAGCAACACAAGCAAGCAAGCGTTTGGTTCAGTTTTCTCAAGTTTTGCTTCCTGGTGTCTCTGGTCTGTGAGTCTCTTTCTTGACTGTGTTGTATATGTGTTAGTGAAAGAGTAAGGGAGTAAGTATTGTGTGACTGGTGATACTGAACGAATGCGACGTTGTCGGATAAACTGACCCACATGTCACAACGGAGATATAATAGTTGGCAATACTGTTATTTCTTCATCGACATAAAATTGCGTGGCAACTATGGCTTTTCTTTTTTCTCTTTTTTTAAGAAAAAAAAAAGAAAAATGTCCGATACAAAAACAACAACAATGAAGTCAGGTACAAAGAGAGTGCATTTAATGGTAGTTGTGCTACAGCGCGTAATCTGTCTCGGAACGTGAGACTGGACTCTTAAAAAAAAGTAGGTCCCAGTTTCCATAGCAATCATAAAGAGATGCTTTAAAAATATACTGAGAACTGTACAATTTTGCATCTGCATACCGATTGAGGGCAATCAACCGATCACTTGATTTCTTTCTTTGCTCACCCAGTGAGGAGACTTGAACGCTGGTATGAGATAGGAAGCTGTGAATTGAAGAGTGATGCTGCAGATTTTGTTTTTTTAAATAAAAATAAAGGTTCCTTATTCAAAATTCATTGTCCCCGGATATGATATAGTCATTAAGTGGACGTATTGGCGAAACTGATCTTTTCTTACCAGGGTTTTTCGACAATTTCACAGGCAAACAAATACTGACATTTTTGTTGTTGGTTTACCGAGTCCAAGGGAGACGATGATGATGATAATGAATGAAATGGTAGAAAGAAGAAGGAGGAAGGAAAGAAAGAATCCCGAGAAAATCCACATATACGGTGTTTGCCCGCCACAAATCCTACTTTGCGCTAGTTGGGATCCAACCAGGGATCCCACACACAAGAGGTGAACCACTACAAAGAGGTGAGCACTTTGCCACTGAGCCACCGCAACGGTAAATTAACTTATTGTAGTTAATTAGTTGTCTAATGTGTGGTTTTGAATACATGACCTTTTAAAAATAATTTACTCATGTTACAATAATAATAATAAATTATTGCTTCAGTTTAGTTAATTGATACTTTTCAACTGTGACATATACATAAATGAAAATGAAATTTATATTTCATCGTATTACGTCCTTTAGGCTAAAGGAAACGGACGATGAATGATTATTATTATGAAAGATTAATGGAATGAGAGTGTAGGAGAAAATAGTAGTACCAAGAGAAAGCCCACGGGCACGTTGTCTATCACGAACTCACGTGGCCTAGGATCGAATCAGGTTCTCCTCGCATCAAAGATAATTACTGTGCCACTGCCTTTGTTCCCCTTATACAAAATATTGGAAGTGAATGAAATGGGTAAATATTTAACAGAAAAGTTCTATTGTTTAAATTGTGTTTTCTCTATTACATTAAATGAAATTTATTTAACAAAATGTTATTTATTAAATATAAATACAATAGAATTTGTATCATAAAATGTAATAGTAGATGCATTCTTATTTCTTATACACTTCAATTAATGAACATGGTCCTTTTTTCCACATCAATAACAAACCTAATTTGGTACAATGTTATGGAGTACAATTTCATATTATATTAAAGGTTGATTCAGTTATAATAATAATAAAAAAACTATTACATATTATGTTTATAAAATACTTTGCGCAATCCGATGCTACACATTTGACTAGTTAATGCGTGGTCAGCACATCGATTCAAGACTTATCTAGAAATGGAATAAAATTAAATTTTTGAGTTTAATGTCGCACGATTATGCCTGTTAGGCTAAGGGAGACGATGACTAAAGCAAGTGAAGGATAATGGAAAAATTGGTGGAATGAAAAAGTGATAGGAAACGGAGTACCCCCCCAAAAAAGCACGAGCATGGTGTTGTCCACTACAAACTTACTTGGCTGGAGGTCGAACCAGGAACCCTACACACCAGAGGTAAGCTCTACCACTTTTTTTAAAAAAAGTTAACATTCACCGAACGTGCCTTATTTACTTACTTAGCTACTTATTACTAGGTTTTTACTTGTTTTACTCGCTTAAATTGTGAGGGGCGCGGTGGCTCATTGGTAGAGAGTTCACCTCCGGTGCTTGGGGTCCCTGATTCGATCCCAGCTCGTGCCGTGTGGACTTTGTGGTGGACAAACACCAAGCTCGTGGGTTTTCTCGGGGTTCTCCCGTTTCCTCCCACTTTCTTCACTCCACCATTTCATTCATTTCTCATCATCACCGTCTCCTTTAGCCTAATCGACATAATCGTAGGACGTAAAACAAAGATTTCATTTATTTTTTTCGCTTAAATTGTTTTTCTATCAACCTTAAACGACAAGGACATGGACACAGAAACATCGAGGACAGTTAAAATTCCAAAGGCTCTCCCACCGGGAAACGAACCCGAGACTCCGTGCACCACAGGCGCACGTGCTAGCCACTAGACCAGCTGGGAGGGCAACCACTGGGCCATCGTGCACCCTATTTTATCTAAAGTTCCATACAAGGAATGCGCTGCTTCATTATTCAAGGAGCTTCAAAAATGGCCTAAATGATCTATATTGGATGAAATCCAAATATTCTGTACTCCACTGAGAATTAAACCCAGGACCATTTGTACCTAACAGTTAATTCTTCACCCATTGAGAAACACAGAATAAAGCTTTTGTTGCTGCTTGTTGATGTTTAGTGTTCCTTGTCAGCACCAAGAGTAAATGAGACTATAAAGTTTAAGATAGAACCCAAACCGCTGTAATTCGCTAAATGCTCTCCGACCAGGAATCATACCCACGGACACTTGCATCAAAGACGCACGCTCTAACTACAAGACTAATGGAAAGGACACGGAATATGGCTGTCATAGAAGCGGAAATATAATATTTCTATGCAATTTTTAAGATATTCGGTAAGAAATCAACTTTAACTTTTTAAGTAAGTATTACTTTTTAGTACTGTTTTTACTAAAGCATGTAAAGTTTAATCAGTCCAAATTCTTTTTCTTCGCGAAATCTATCGTAGAATAAGGAGCTTAAAATATATAAGGCGACGATCATGCTTGTTGTGCTGTATTGCTACTAAACATGGTCGCGTAAAATTAAAGTATTTGAAAATAAAATCCTAAAGCGAATACTCGGGGAATGGCGGAACGAGGAACTGCATAATTTATATCTATTGCATAACATTGTTAGGGTTATTACGTCTAGAAGACTCAGGTAGACAGGTCATGCATCTAAAGCGGAAGAAAGTAGAAACAATTTTAAAGTTTTAACTGAAAACCCGAACAGGAAACTATTAGGAAGACTACGCTCAGATGGAAAGACAATATTAAGAAGGATCTCAAATAAATAGGAATACAAACTAGAAAATGGGTCCAGTTGGCTTAGAACAAAAGTCAATGACAAACTTTTGTGAATGTAGCAATGAATCTCCGAGTTCCATAGACCATAGAGTTAGCTTATGTGAAGTTTAGGTCTAAGAAAAGTTGTGTGTGAGGAAACCCACAGGGCATAGCTGAAAGTACATATCTCCATAAATGAAAATGAAGAGGTTTTAACAAAGCATAAACTTCCGACAAGTAAGTAGAAGAAGAAAAATCCATGTATGTTGACTGTGAAAGTGACAATGATGTTTTCATTTGCCTTTCTCACGTTGTTCAGTGTCATTTCAATTGTTCTGTGACGCCTTGTAACTGGTGCTAAAGGATGTCCAGTTACTTATTCCAATGTTAAACGCAAAAAAAGGGTCCCTTCCACAATCACTTTGCAAATGTTACTGTTACTGGTCTACAAAAAAATGTTCGTTATTTTCATTGTTATTCTTAAGCCTTCTTACTCGACATTAAAATATCTCCCGGAATTGTAAAATTTAGTATTATTATAAAGCATTTTATCACATATTGTGGTTAATAATTTAAGTACAAAGTTTCAAATGCAATTTGTAACAGCCAATTCAGTGCAACTCTCCAATAGTATTTCAAGATAATATTTTTGAAAATTACTTTCCAATTGGCTAAATCCAAACTTTACATTTATCACTTTTTAAAAAAAGAAAAGCGTCTTCACAAAGATGCCCAAGAAATTTTTTGTTTTAATTTTTGTTAATTTAATAAAGAATACCAAAAAAAAAAGTGAATTTTGCTTTACATTGTGCTACTATGGTAAACTTCCAAATTATGAGGATTTAATATTGAAGACGGATGTAGTTCATACTTCATTATACTACTTCCGGTTTCGATAGAGGGAAGAGCTGCAGATGAACCTTGTTCTTGGATTTGGAACTCAAATCAAGAAGCCATTTCCTGCTATCTCTTACTGGGTTTAGCTCTATTATTTAAGTGAAGAGAAAGAGCCCAGATGGAGCCTATCCTTGGGACACACAAAATCCATTATAACCCTATTTTGTGTGTATATATATATAATGTAAGGGGATTAACTATAGTAGCCCTCAGGACTAATCAGGATTCAGAGATTCTTACGCTGTCTCTTATATTAAATCTGCCTGCACTACTTGTGTATTCATAATGTCTGAAGAAGCCAAAGTGAATAGTTGACGAAACTGTTACACGTTAATAATTTTTACAATAAACGTATCATTTTGCACAGCGTGTAGTTTAAATCAAATTTAAGACTATAAAAAGCAAAGCTTGCACAATGGAAAACACTACAGTTGTTCAAATGGTTCGAAGGAATATTCTACAGCGTGACGGGTAACGGCGCTTTGCCCTGAGTAGCATCAACCACTTTGAAAAGAGAAATTACCATAGTCTCGTGTCTCCTCCCTTGCAGTGATATCTGAAGTTCACTTACTCTGTAGCATATTGATGGAAAATTTTTCCATTCACATCCGGGGGATGAAAATAGTAGTGTAAAAATACTAGTAACCCACATTCAGTATGACCAGAGTTATGTATGACTCCGGGAGGATTTGCTCCAGGGCTACCCACTGAAATCATCACTGGCACTTACTATAAAACTTACTTTTTTTTTAACACTAAGTGTATGGATATTTCTCGAGTATGGGGGATATTTGACATTTGTTGGAGGAGAGGTGTAACGTAAACAGTCAAACGTCTACGCGATTTGGCACGGGATTGCATTAATCGAGTACCAGATTGTTCTGTAAGTCTCATTTACAAGATTAAATATTATAGGAATTTTTATATTTCAGCGCTCGATCGCAGAGCTTGCTACTTTATTTCCTCATGAGGAAAACAATTAAACAAAAGTACAGCTCCACAAAACCGAAATTCCTGAAATAATTAATCATTTAAAAGACTGCCAGATCCATCTGGTGCTCGATTACTGTGATTCCTTGCTAAGTTGCGTAGACATTTAGCTGTTTACGTTACACCTCTGTCTTGTTATTTTATTTTGTTAGGGAATCTGGCATTACTGAGTATAGTTTCAAGACAGCCAAGTTCGCTAATAGTGTTTTAGATTATATTTTGACATCTTAGGGTATAAAGAGACCCTAATTGCATGCATATTTTTTAGAAGTTTGAGTATCACAGTTTATGTCGTCATGATTGTTGGGTGACATAAAGTGTCTTCATAAAGATCTTGAAAGCAGCAATTAAATTAGGTCAATCAATAGCAGTTTGACAGTATTCCATGGCCGTATTTCTTTTTTAAAAAATTCACATTGGTTGTAATGATTAAATTATTTAATAATAATAGCAAAAAAATATGTCGGGCCCCTTAAAATTATATCAATCACCAACATTTGTTAATTAGCTTAACAATTACTTAAGAGTTTACAAAATTTTGAAAAGCTCATTAAAGGAAGTAGTTGTTTTCGCTATAGTTGTATTAGGTACTAAGAGACGTTTATGAAACGGCCAATTCTTGTAATTTAGGTTAAACTATATTGTATTTATTAAACAAGGTGAAAGCGGTTGGATGTAGACTGTAAAATAACAACAAAACACTGCCAAATGTTCTGACACCATGTCATTTTAAAGTTACGAAGAAATACAAAAGAAAAAATCGTCTCAATATTATTATTATTATTATTATTATTATTATTATTATTATTATTATTATTATTACGGAATTATTATTATTATTATTAGTCATAATAATAGTAGTAGTAGTTGTTGTTGATGTTTTAAAAGTATTTGTATGCAAATTTATTTTTCTTCATATTCAACATGAAATAAAGAATATTAATACTTTCAATACTTAAACTTAAATAAAGCCCATAAATACCTTAGTTTATAAACTTGTTTTTATATTAATTTAGGGATTCCAATAACAGAAAAGAATATTCGAATAACTTTAACAGAAGTATTTTAAATACACCTAGTGGCCTGAATCAAAATAATATATTTGATGGTAGCTTTTGGCTACAATCTATTATATAAAAGAGAACGCACAAATCCTTTGTTAGCTCATCACGCTAATACGGCTGAACCAATTTCTTTCATTTTTGGGGGGTTATTAGGATTTGGACCCTAGATGGTTTTTATCATATCACTTTAATTTTTAATTACCAGTGTCTTGAGATAATTGACCATTCAAGTGTCCATAACGTACAAATCCTTTGTTAGTTCATCATAGGTAAAAATAAACGTATTTATATGCAACCCGCATGACCGTGTCACTCGGCGGGTTAACATAAATGACAGGCGCTATAATGTTAACATTTACTGCAATTTGAAAGCGAAAAAGTAAAAATTATCTAAGTAACAAAGTTTATTGCGTTCCGGGGTGACCGCAGCGAAGCGGGGTGAACGCTGCTAGTATCAAATAAACGGATAAAAGGGCTCTGCCTTGTTTACTTAGCTAACTCCAGACGAACATGAAAAGTTTTTTTTTAATCTTTTTAAATGTTTGTGAAATCCCTTACACTGCATTTGGTTCATTTGCAGTGTATAAATTACATAAATTTTAAAATATTCACTGGTAACTCAATTTAACTTCTCTTATTTCTCAAACATAATAAAATAAAATCTTAAGTTATGAAATACTGTATTGTATATGAAATGTGTAAGATGAAAAGAAATTATCTACGGTTATAATAACAGAAAATATAAAGCATAATAAATCTCCATGAAATAAAGTGAAAATATGTGTGATGATGAATTTCGAAACGCCTACCAAACGAGATCCAAAATGCTGGCTCACAGATTACACACAATATTTTATCCACTATGTGATGTGAAAGTTCTCAATGTTTATAAGAGACTTATGGTAATTCGCGCAACACAATTGATAAATTATTTTTATTCGCATGGGAGTAACGCTCTAAAGACCTAAAAAAAAAATGGTTAATATCTACTGTATGTAAGAAGTAAGATTATCTCGTATGCTAATATGTCTTATAGATATACCAAGTTTCAATTTAAGCAACATATATAATCGAATTTAAACAAGATCTTCATTTTACAAATGTTGTAATCCAGCTTATTTCTACACCCAGTTGTTTTTATCGTGGAATCGTCTACTCTTTATATAAATAAATGCGCGCATGATTTTTAGATTTAATTAAAATATACCTGTAGTGTGACAGTAACACTCATGTTTCAGTAATTTAAGGAAGTGTCAAAGAGTCTTAACAGATGTCAGCACATTTCACTGTATATATATATATATATATATATATATATATATATATATATATATATATATATATATATATCAATTTATAATTTTTGCATAATATTTTCGGCGGTGATGGAAACAGAAATTATTTATTTATTTCAAGTGAACTTGAATTAAAAGAAACAATTTTTGTATATAACAAATACATATGATAATGAATAGCAAATAGAGGACACTGAATCCTTACTATCGTCAAGAAACAGAGAATTTGCCTTTTTTTTAAAAAAAAATGACCAGAATTTTAGGTATGATCCAAAAAATGGATCAAAAGATTGCGATCTTGGTCAATAATTAGTTTTTGGATCAGGGGGCCACAAAATTTTTGAACAGCCCCTAAATCGAGTTTTCGTATTTTTTACGGAATACGCACATCATACTGATAATAGTTTGAGTGTAGTTCTCCACATATATGGCCTACAAGAAAGTTTTTGACTGAAATACATTGAATGTTTTGATCCAAAAACCCAATAACTTAATTTCACAAAAGTGTTCATTTCCGATTTCGTATTCTAAGCAAATGATGCCCTGATCATTTGTTTCTTACATTTCTAGTGAAAACTAAGAGGACATATAACAAAAATGTTTCTGAACCAACATTTGATGAAAAATATTTAATAATTTATAAATAATAAAATTTCGTTAATAATTTATTTAAATAAAGCCATTTGATTTCCGTGGGAGGTTTCTCAGTTTATATAATTTTAAAAATTCGAGGAGAAATACATCAAACATTATATGTAATATTTAAAATAAAGTTGATTTAAATCGTGACGTAAAAACGTTTAAATTTCGGTTTATCTTTTTATATTGAGAGAGATTTTCCTGTAACTATTAACCATATGTATAAATATTTACGTTAGCAGGTCTACGTATTGTACTCTTTACCTAGATCAATAAAATACATCTAATCATCATGATAGGTATTCTGCCATCATTGGTAGGCCACTTGCAGCACCTGAGAAGTTTCCATGCTCTACGATTGCCCGCTAATTTCTTTGCTTTCAAGCACGATTTGTCTGTTTTGATATCGTCTATCAAAAGTCTCCATTGCCCCCTCCTTCTCTTTCGTAACACCATATCCTCTAGCACGTCCCTCATGCAATTCCTTCGTATCCAACCAATTTCTCTTTCTCTTCTCAATAATATCTAAAATTGTTCTTTTCTCCCCCACCATTTCTAACACCCTCTCATTCGTTTTCCGCTCGACGCAGTTAATTCTTCTCCATACCCACATTTCGAAAGCTTCCATTCGTTTTTAATCATTTTTGCGTAATGTTCATGCTTCTGACATATATAGTATAATACTCCACTAATATCAACGAGTTTTTCAGTACCTTTGTCTGTCTACATGTTACATTGATATAATCATTAGTCTCCAATCTATCAATCATTATTAAATCGTGATAACTGTGAATTCTAGCTTTTTGTAGAAGTCAATGCAAAAAAAAAAAAAACCCTTAGAAGTCAAAAACTGATAAAATGAACACAGTAAAATTTTACTAGATTAGACACAGCGCAACTCCCTACGGAAACTGGGGAAAAGAAGAAAATCTTCTTTCTATATACCTTTGCAATATATTTTTAATACGTTCAAAATGAGCAAAAGTTCATTAATAATCCTGTAGTTCAATTTTTGTCCCTGAACAAAGTTTGAATATCCATCTCATGTATTTGATTGAGTTATTGTGGGTGTTATCTTTCGTTTAAGGAAAAAGGACAGAATAGAAATAACATACTGTCATTTTGATCATAGTTGTTCAACTACACTTACTTTAATCGAACTTCATAACTAAAACGTCTAACTATCTCCCCATTTGCCTACGAAGAAACAAGAGAACCCTCAGTGCCCACTATCAGGAGCAGAAATTCATACATTAAGAGAAAACAAGCTGATTTTTAGTCTAGAAAATCTGGAGAGGCGAAATCTAGCAGGATTCTGTATCATTCACAAAATTGTGTGTACCAGGCTATATACAGATTTGTTGCTTAACAAGGACAAGATCTCCCGGGTGATTTAACATCCCTTTCCTGGCCAAGTCTAAGAGATAATGTAATGCAGTTCGTATCTATTAAACTAAATATTATACATAAAAATAGAGTTCTCTTGTTAACTTCATTCTAAATTTTATTCCGGGCTACGTTGGTTGTTTGTGTCCTATGCAGCTCTACGCAGATAAAGAATAATAAACAAATAAATAACTTTGCTTATTTCAATTGAAATTTGAATGTTGAACACTGAAACGATTAATTGTCCAGATATTGACTACAAATTTAGTAATTTACACAGTTTTAATTATTTTTAATTACCATTTGTAATTTTTTCAGGTAAAAGTAATATATTTCCAGATCCGGCCTCGCACTTGCAGAGAGGAAAGAAGTAAATTCTACATCAGCCCAGATTTTCATGTTTATATATATATATATATATATATATATATATATATATATATATATATATATATATATATATATATATATATATATATATATATATATATATATATACGCTGGTAATATGAGAAATAGGAAAACTTAAAATAGTGTACTTACTCCGTTGTTAGTTTCTAGAGCTATAAGTAATAACAGATTTCGTGAACAGCTTTCCAACTTACCTGCAAAACAAGAAAAGAATATATTATAATTAATCATAATAAAACACAGTAATTACACTACTACTAGAATAGGACAGTGTATCTCTCGTACCATATATATTGCTGAATTTTCTGTTCTTTCTATTTTATGAGGAAATTCCCTTTCATTATATTACCTACTAGACAAAATCAATACGTTGTATTTAAACTCAAATATACTTTTACATTGATCACCAAAGTTCTTGTGAAATTATTAAACAATTAGCATCCGTATGGCATACCACATATTTGGGTTTTACTTAACAGTACGAATATTTAATTAAGATATCCTTAAGAACCAAAAAGATGTTTCAGAAAATAAGGTAATGGAAGACGTGGAAACAGATTGATACAGTAGGATGCACTGGAAAAGTGTAATAGAATCTAATGAAACTTTGTGTACGTTCTGGAAAACTTGTTTCCGCAACTTCAATGAAAAAAACACTGTTCAGGGACTTAGCAATATAACATGTAGTGTCCTGTGGGGAATAAATTGTTTTCGTGTTCCAAGTCGTAAACAATCATTCTCTCATTATGCTTTAATTTCAAACAGTATATTTAAAAATTTGTAGGAAATTTGAGAATTAATACTAATCTATAACGTACTACATGAACATTTAGTGAGTTATTTATTGAAGTCACTTGTTTATGAGAAACTGTATTTGGTTGCATACTACTGTTGTTTATATTTATGAAGTACTGTCTGAGGCCTTGTACTAATTAATTTGTTTTAAGATTGTTGATTGCTTAACATTGTTCAGAAGTAAGACCCATATATCCTTTTTTATCTTTGACAATGATTCTTTACCATCACTCAACATAAAGGAATGACCGTGTAGCAACTGCTGCTGATGTTCCCATGTTTATTTCATGCGTAGCGTGACTTTTATAACAAACGATTCATCTGATTAGCATACAAAGGACCGGTAGACACACACTCACGCTCACACATATCACACGTTCACATGTGTTTGAACCAGATTGACTGCTGTCGAGACTATAGAATGAAGTGGGTTTCCGAAAGGAGCACAAATATTAATTTGTATGTTCATTGCTCATTTGCACATAATACACACAATGATGTGTTCTTAATTAGGCAAATTTTGCAAATGTCTAAACGCTTTCAGTCTTTGTATAGGTATCTGCAATATGAACGACAAAAGTAACTTAGGTAATATTCCCCTTGTTTTATATCATCTTGGCATAAGGCTAGACGCACACTTTTGGTCCGCATTCTTTAGGGTTCGATATCTGGTGGGAATGCATTGATTGGATTGAATGGTTTGGATTCCTTACATTGTAGATCTACGTCTTATATTACCTCAATGTTGAAAAAGGGTGCTGAACTTTTAAAAAATAAGCAAACAAACAAATATCTACTTGTTCTGTGACTAAACATGCCGAAATATTTCCAGTTTAGAAATTGCCCTTTATTATTGTGATGACATCAGCTTAAATACAAAGACAAACCGTTATTCAGTTTTAAAAAAGTAGCTAACGCCTATAGCCCATGTTAGTAAAAAAAAAAAAAAGTTTGTTCATTGCATACACATTTCACTACAATACTTAACACACCGCACTATCTCAATGTTTACTAAAATTCATTAAAAATCGATTTTAAATCAAACATCTGTGTCAAATGTTACATTTCGCCAAAAGGCTATAGCTTTATCAATATAAGTTTAATAAAAAACGTACATCTTTATAACAATATATAATCTAATACTTAAGCTCCATATATGTCCCCATAGCAGTGCAATTTAAACATATTGTCATTATTATTTTTTTTAACGATTTTAGGCAGAGCTATAAGCAATCCAAGTCTGCATGTTATTTAGTAAAAGTAAATTATGTTCGTATTTCATTCATATACTCAAACGTACATACATAGAAGTAAAGGAACTCTGTATAAATTCGCAAATTCCAATATATAGCAATTACCACATAACAATACTTGGTATCAACAGAATTTGGTAACTAGCAAATTATCCAGAGAAATTTGTTTTGAGCGGTTCGACTAGCTCACGTGATTAATTGCTATAGCACAAATCATAATCGCGAAAAGTAGCAAAAATTAAAGGTGAAGCAATCCTGAAGGAGGTAGTAGAACCTAGAATTTACGTAGGATCTGAACCACATTAAAATTTTGAATCTGAGGTTTCATTCTTTCATTGAAACGTCCTTTATACTTCTGACGTTTCAGCAGATAAGAAAATTCTAAAAGAACAGAGAAAGATTGGAGGTCTAATGATTAGCTAAAACATGATTCTCCTGTTAGTTACATAAGGGTTTCACGTGGAAAAATGTCTCAAGCAAATACTGTAGGAGGACAAATGCATTAAACAGAGAGAGTAATCTTTTATTTTACGGTATCTATGGTATTCTTGACATGGTATTGACGTAAGCTTAGACAGTATATATACAATTTCCCGTTTTTATACAGAAGGTCATGCAAAATGCACAAAAGTTGTTTTGTTAATTACAGCTAATGAGAGAAAGTGTCACTGCTTTTGAGTTGGTTTCTGACAGTAGAAGAATTAACTAGATTTTTTTCTCTTCATTACGCAATGGAAAACTCAAAAGTCTTAGATAATGATTTCTCGATAGTCCTCTTCATGTAATAGAATTTAAAAAATCAAAGCGGACTAGAATAATATTTTTAGGTATTGCCTCTAATCACTACCTTGTTCTAACTTTATTTTACTTTATTTTAGTGACGTCAATGTTTACACGAACTGGTCCATGGGGAAAATCCCAGAGTCCACTCCATCCTTTACATTCTCCGCCTACTGTCCTTTCGATGTGTTTTTGTTTCTTCATTTGATTATAGATTAACATAGCCACAATGAAGAGGATGCACTCTATGTATCTATCATTCTTAATCCTTTTTCTGTACAATGTATGGCTGCTCTTGAAGAAAATGTAACAATTACAGAGTGCTATAAAATATGCTCATGAGTTCCTCGGGGTCTAAGTGTTGCGTAACTCATATCTTTCTAACAATTTCTTTAACAGAACACAGTTCATGTATATTGAAGGGTTTATTACCACTATTTTACAGCAAAGGGTTTTAAGTTCCCATACATTACCATTTCACAAGTTATTTTGTTGAATTGTTTCATGAATTTTTGCTGAAATAAGCAAAACATCCAATCTCAATCTTGGGTTCTTGAATTTACTTGAAGTTTAGTGACCCAAACTCGAGAATAGAAAAAATCAAGTATTTCTCAGTTGTTTTATACATACAGTGCACACACACACACACACACACACACACATATATATATATATATATATATATATATATATATATATATATATATGGACATTTTTCTTTCGTTAAACATTAATAATATTTTAAGAATTTGTTTGTTCCGGATTCTTTAGGAGTAGGGATGCGCACGAGACAAGGTTTGTGGCTGTCTCGTCTCGAAAATGTGTTGTAAAAGTGATGTCTCGACTTGAAAAATGTATATTTTTCTATTGGAAGAGCCGTGTCTCGACTCGAATTTTGTCAGGAAAATCCTGTCTCGACTCGTCTCGTGCGTATCCCTATTTAGGAGAGACCCTACTGTCCTATTTTGATAGTACGATTCCATTTTCATTTTTACTTCTTTTTTTTTGTTTCCAAAGAATGAACAAAATACATAATCAAAAATTGGCGGGCGGGAACAGAATTTGAACTTTTTTTTTAAAAAAAAAAAGAAAAGGTAATCACTGGTATGATTATGACGTCACATGTTCTGGAACGTTGAAGCTACTTGATGTGAATCGATGCGAGTTAATGTTTAGCCGAATGTGAAAACATGTTAACACTAACTAACCATGAACCCTATATAAGTTTGTAGGTATATTAAATAGTTGTCTTTAAACAAACAAACAAAAAAAAAATCTTACCACCCACCTACTAACACGTATATCTTTTTCTTCCTCTCCTTTCCCTTCGTTGTCTACAAGTCAAAAGGGTTGATAGATGGGTAGCCTTTACTTGAAATTAAGCGAGAAGAAGATTAGAAAAGTCATAATGCATTATTTTTCCGGTATTCTGCTTTACAAATTTGCAACATGAAATCTTTTACATATTACCTCCCTCCCTCCCTCCCACTCTCTCTCTCTCTCTCTCTCTCTCTCTCTCTCTCTCTCTATATATATATATATATATATATATATATATATATATATATATATATATTGCAAAGCAGGAAAAGAAGAGAGAGAGAGAAGCGGAAACCTGGTAAATTTCTTACTTTTTTTTTTTTAAAAAATATACAATTGCGTAAAGTGACATTCCTCCTTCATAACACGCGATGTTTTAATAATTAGAGTACATTTTCTTTTTTTTTTTTAAACTTAAAAATAAAATTTCCTCAAATGTTAAATTAAAAAAAAAAACTCCGTATTATGTAATGTTGGAGAGTTTAAAACTTAATTACAGCTACCATTAATGAAGTGAAATATTAAAGTCACAACTTATATGATTGGTTGGTTACTTGGATTGCAGTTTAGCCTTCCTTTCAGCACCGAGGATGAGATGTGGATCTATAGCTTAACATGGGATCGGAACCACATAGACTCCCATTGGAATCGAACCCGTGGCTCCCGCGGCGCCTGGAAAGGTGAGTGCACTAATCATGTAGCCTTGAAGGAGCTCCCATCGCTATATGTTTGAAAATAAAGGAAGTAGGTGATAAATTAAAGCAGAGCTCGAAATAATATTTTCTTCTGACCGTTCTTATAGGTATCAGTTCTGGAAAACAGGCACCATAATAATACAACTCCAATTTTATACATAGCCCTACATGTTTTGGTCGTATACTGGTATAAAAAAATACAAAGTTATCTTAATGTAACATACTGTCCCTCAAAGATAACAGTAAATGAAGGAAATATACGTGAAATTTTAGGAAGTGGAAGTGCATGTGTTCTGTAAATGCAGGGGCGGATCCAGGGGGGATCGGGGCGATTGCCCCTACTCAGAAGAGAAACTTTCTTATTTTATATATAAATAAAACCTATCCCAGAATTTGGAGCTCTTAAAAGTAGCTCTAAGTAGCAGTATTAGAACCCGCCAGAAGTCCGTCCTGGATCCGCCCCTGTGTAAATGTAATGTGTCTTGTAATTTAAGCATTAAAATATCATTTCTTCATGTTTCTGAATGGATCAAAGTCTTCTAAAATTGCAAAATCATGTCAAGATTAAAGATATATTAGAAACTGTTTTTTTTTTTTTTTAATTCATCCAAGTACATAAATGGTTCGTTGTCAGATTCGTAACACCAGTCACTATGCCGACTTGACACATAATATTTTAGCCAAAAATTAAAGTAATTGATTATCAAAGAACTGGTTCGCATCTCATGTATTCTCGGTGCTGAGAAGGGACGCCAAGCTCCAAAGAAACAAAAATGAACAAATTTTTCATTTAAAAAAAAATTGAGCATATCACCATACAACAGCACAGTATTAATTAAAATTCCCTTAATTGTATGTTATTATTAGTAGAAGGAAATACCTTGTCATACGTATTTGAAAACTATAACGAATATTTTATAATGACACATCTCATAGTAGTTGTATAAACTTCACCTTATAATTAGTTATTTATTAGGATCACCCAGTAAGACTTACAAGATTATGTTCTTAATACGCTCGTCCGTCCGTCCGTTACTCCGCATGATAACTCTTGAATTGATTCGAATTTTTAAATCCTGTTTTTCTTTCAATAGATAGCTAGAGCGATTATCTCGGCCGAGTTCGTTAATGACGTCAATCCCTCAACATGTTAACTGATAACGGCGACTTTAACGGTAGTTATCTATAGTCTTTATTCTTGTATAACAGAATTTTTGAATTCTGTTTTTCGCAATAGAGCGATTATCTCGACTGAGTTCGTTAATGCAGTCAATCCGTTAACATTTTAACGGGTAACGATGACTTTAACTGTGACTATCTATACTGCTTACATACATATCGCGTGATCCTCTCTATTGTCTTTACCAGAGTTTATTTAAGCTTCTTTAACATTCTTTCTCAACTATTGTGCATCATACGCAATTCATATCAATTCCACTTTTTTATCCTGTTCTTTTTGGACTAATATTCAATCTAAGTCGACCACAAGAACTTAATCTCGAGGACCACCGTTTGAGAAACGCTGTCCTACATGTTCTTCCAACAATTACTTCTGAACTAATCGGTAATGTTGTCCTAACCATCTGTTACTCTTTATCTTTATGGTTGAAGATGAGACTGGGGAGCAGTTGAAATCACATCAAGTACATTAAAGAAATGTATCAAAGAAAGCACCTATGACCACTGCGCTTAAGAACTAAGAGTAAGAGACAAACACACTAACTGTGTGTGTGTGCCCTACTTCGCACAACACAGTTAAATAAATGGCAACACTTTGGGCAGTGCACACACACACACACACACACACAAACAAAACAGGCATTAGGCAACGAAAGCAAAAACTCAAGCCTAATTTTACGTAAAGACAAAACGACGAACATCGCTCATTCATAACAAGTCGTTAGAGATATCTGCTCTTAATCACTTTGGCCATTTAGGATACAGAAACAATAATTTCTCTTCATTTGTTCTCCATTCTTCTTATAATTTCTATTTGTTTTCTGTTACTGTAGGGGGCCACGATGGCTCAGTGGTAGAGCGCTTACCTCTGGTGGATGGGGTCCCTGGTTCAATCCACAGTCAAGTAAGTTTGTGGTGGACAACATCGTGTAAGTGGGTTTTCTCGGGGTACTTCCGTTTCCTCCCATTTTCTCATTTCATAAATTCTTCCCTTATCATTACTTGCCTTTATCATCGTCTCCCTTAGCATAACAGGCATAATCGTGGAACGTTAAACTTGGAAGATTTTATTTTACTATAAATTTAATATTTCGAATTGTGGGTTTGGAAAATATCTTTAAATAATATATCTAACAGAGAATACACAATCAAAGCTAGAAGGAGGCTAATGAACTACTTACTACTAAAGGTCAAGATCAAATATTGAACACTAATATAATGGATATTATACAATATGTAATACTATACCACAACAATAAATGTATTACATGCATGGAGAGATATGTACTTGGTGGATGAACAGTCACACTTGTATGGCTACCAGTAGGTCCTCACGTATGTCATGATTTTAACTTCAATTCTTAGATACCTGTTTTGCACGTACACTGAGAAAAAAAATGTAGGTGGCGTACTTAAAAAGATAGGTTACATGCGTAATTCCTGTAGTGTTTGGACTTAACGTACAGCAGACGTATAACTGAAAACGCATATTTTATAATATTTTCTGTATAAATGTTCCATCTATATGTACTTAAAGTATGAAACAATGTAGGCGGTCAGGATCTCACATACAAATGGACATATTATATATATATATATATATATATATATATATATATATATATATATATATATATATATATATATATATGTATATAGCTGACAAAGGTAACATAAGTATATGTATGTGATATACGGGAAACTGTTAGATGTCAGACATCTTGCAACAGCATGATGTAACATCTAAGGGCAGTGCCTATGTAGCATACGGATAACGTATGCTCCGTACTGATTTCTATTGTAAGCAAGAGGATACCGTATATTTGTACAATTTACCGCTGTCCGGAGAACGGATTTTTCTCTGTGTAAAACACTTCCGAAGGAGGATGACGAGATATGCCCATTAGTGCGATGTACCGAGATCCATCTCCCACTTACACCTGCTGATGAAGGTAGCTTCTCTAGTTCATAGGATTCATCTCCAGTGTCGGGGCCGGAGTGATAAGACTAGCTCATTTCCCTTTTTTGGGAGAAACCCAATCTCACGGTATAACCACAACTGGCAAAGTCCAATCTATTTCTAGGAACCCCTGGAGATTAAAGGGCCAGATCACAGTCTTGCCTTCCTCAGTTACATTCAATATGCTGCAGTATCACGCGAACTCCCGGACTCAATGGCATGTGTTGGTCGCCCATTGCGGAGATGGGACAAATCTCTCCTCATTCTGTAGGACAAAATTACCGGTACATTACAATATACCCTGATAATAATACAGTAAAATATGTCATTTGGACTCCGCTAGTGTAACAGAAACTCGTTAATTGTTAAGAACATGTCGCTAATTTGCTTGCACATGAATATACAAAGGGTTCGTTAAAACATCAGCATTAAACTTCTGAGGATGATTTTGTTCTACATCAAATGAAAGAAAAATCTCTGATAAAGATACGTTGGGAAACTCTATCCTTCGTAACCATAAAGTACCGAAGATTTGAAACAGCAGTTTTTGAAGTGGTCTGACATGAAAACTTTGGGGCATAAAATTTCAATTAATAAAGCAATCAACCTAGAGTGCATTCATTTAAAATGTATTTCTCTGTGTATGTGTGACATTTGGAGAAGGATTACATGTTAGAGCATTGCTGAACGTGACCGCTTCAATAAAGACATTTCAATTTGAATTTAAATTTCAGTTTTCCGCAGATGGTAACGCTATCTGAAATAAAACTCATAACGAAAATATGATATTGTAGGGTTTACTTTAATTTAGAAGGCCTACCAGATTTTGTTCGTATTAACCTTCTGGAAAGGTAACATTCATAATTATCATAAGTGAATAGATTAGTTTTGTAGATAGATAAAATGGCAGAAAACTAATACATTGAAATTCATTCTATTAACCTATGACGAATATTTATACAATACATGGCTAATAGTACTGAAAAGTAACACGAATTCTTTGATTTAAATTCTACAATGTCACTAGTGCTTAACAGAAAAGGAATATCTAACGATGATACACATAGTAGTAATAGCAAGACCCAATACGATATTACACTTAATTTATGCTTCTCAAAAAAAGTATTACCTTCACTCTAAAATTGAGTGATGTTGTTAACTCTGTGTCAAATTTAACTTTCTGCTTAATATACTTTCGCGTTATCCTCCCACACAGCGTAGTCTGACATCTTACGGAGAAACAGATAACTACGTGTTCCCAGTTTCCTTATTTGCAGTGAATCAGCATATTTGTTCTGAACGTTATATAAAGTAATACTGCATGGATTTCACAGTTTCGATTTTCAATATAATAACTTCTTTATATATTAATGTCATTTTTGAGCAATATATGCTACATGATTTGCTTATAAGTGAAAGAAATGCATATTATTTACTAACGCAAACATATTTGAATCTTTATGTTAAGTAAGGAAGGTTTTCTTTTTAAATAATAATAATAATATTTCAACTTCTCTTAATTTCAAATCCTTTATTGTGGGAAAGTAAATATTTGCTCTATTGATATTATCAATTATTCCTATATAGAATTTATGGTAATCATATAAACTTATGCATACTGTTCGTTCGGTTTTTGAACTAGGTATGAAGTAAAAATCAAAGCTGACCAAACCAAACACTTATTATCACTAATGCTATTAGAGTTTCGGCACTTTATCGTTGCCTTCATCAGACATGTTCATGTAATGTGAGTAATTATTTAAATTCATGCAACAGAAGCTTGTTTTGTCATCCATCCGTGATCTGATTCCTGAACTTGAAAGATCCACTATAGGCTACATCTTGAGCTCATGTGCTACTGAAGTTTGAAAGTTGATAGTGAAATATTATTAATTCAAAGATATATTAGTTTGTATAATTCATAAACATAACTATTGTTAAATTTTTTCAGCACTAATATTAGTTCTTGTGCCCAAGCCTTCGCCCCGCTCTAGGCTATAGGTTTAAATATACCTTAATTAAAAGCTCTATTTTTACATTTAATATATAATATACAGTAGACATAACTATATTACTATATCTATTGTTAATAAAGATCTTAAAAGGAATTCTACTGATTAGTTTTAGTTCCAATTGCAAATTCAACTGTTTCACGGACCTTTCTATTCGCTAAATCAATCTTTTCCAATTGGAGGTCCACAGATTCCTAGAGCTTCAAGGAATAAATCTAGGGATTCGTGATATTTGCATCTCATATTTTATAAAAGATGTCACGGACCTCCTGAATGTATGTACACTCATGTCCAAAATTATTGTCGCATATCTATAAATATGTTTTTGTATGAATACAATTTGATAACGAATTCGCCTGGTATTTCTTATAATGTTAGTAAGTATATAATCGGCAAAGACATGTATGTGGCAAATTTCACGTCAAAAGAGCAGTAAATAAGAAAAATAGAACAAAAATAAAACTTTCTTGTTCATTTAGTAACTTTACTCATTCTAATTTTAGAATTTTTAGTTCTTTTCCTATGAAATTTACTACAAATATACATTTCTAGATTATACACATAGTATCAGTATTAAAAGTACTCTGCAAAATCATTATGAAATTATATTCTTACAAGAAGACAGTTATAGATATGCGACAATCATTTTGGACATGAGTGTACAATATGCTGTATGTTTCTATTTGTCTACACTAATATAATGAAATAATGTGTGTGTGTGTGTGAGTGTGTATCTGTCTGTCTGTCTATCATCAGCATTTCGCATAGAAATGCGTGATCTAGAACTCCAAATTTTAAACACAGACAGATCTTTACCAGATCTAAGCCTGTTAAATTTTCTTTCGGTTTTCGTCTCAGGGAGGTTATTTTTGGGTGCGAAAACATGCACCTTTCTCGTAGTATCTGATAACGCGTTGTGTGTATGAAACCCCAACTACCTCCTAACTGTGCAGGTTTATATAACAGCACAGGATAAATACAGTTGGAACGGGGTAAGGACTGTTTCCTCTCTTCTAATCGATGCACTGAATTACCAGTAAGAGTCGGCAACGTAACGTCCTTACTCTTTTCATTCAGGCTCTGAATCAAGACCCGACAACGATAGATGTTTATGGCTAGTAATATAAATAAAGCTTGTCAGTTTAATCGTTAATATTTATCGTTATCATCGATCATTGTTATGGATATCATTAATATTGTTAATATTAATTAATTCTTTAAGGATATGGGGTTCATATCATGCCTTAAAGACAAAACGGGAGTCTGCATCTCTGAATTAATTGGGCACCACTGCTCTAAATCATTACTCGTGAACATTTTACTTTCTTTTAAAGTTTTCTTTTTCTGGTTCTATATAAATACAGTGTTGTACTCATATACTACAACGGGGGCGCGGTGGCTCAGTGGTAGAGCGTTCACCTCCGGTGCTTGGGGTCCCTGGTTCGATCCCAGCTCGGGCAATGTGGACTTTGTGGTGGATAAACACCGTGCTCGTGAGTTTTCTCGGGGTTTTCCCGTTTCCTCCCACTTTCTTCATTCCATCATTTCATTCATTTCTCATAATCACCGTCTCCTTTAGCCTAACCGGCATAACGTAAAACTTAAAAATTTCATTTCAATAGGTTCTGCCACTCACACGTCAGATTAAAGCAAAATGCCTGCAAAATAATCGTGGGACGTAAAACTCAAAGATTTCATTTATTTCATATACTACAACTTTAGATAATAAAGCTGGATGCTTTTTCACTATACAAATTGAATTTTATACAGTTGAAATTGAACAGTTTGAATTGAATTTTAGAATATAGCTAGTCCGTACTTCGAACTTTTTTTTTTATCGCGCCATTTGATTAAACTCTGTCTCTTAAGGGGGAGGGTGTTCAGTGTATCTTAGGAACCCCTCAAGTCAAGAAGATGAGACGACTCGGTGTACAAAATCCTCATTAAAAATTAGTCGAATTTCGGAAGTTCTGCTTCTTAAGTAGTAAAGGGAGGCATTTTATTAGTATCTGAATTTCCCATTTTGCATTCAAAAAAATTGCAAAAGTGAGGAAAAAGTTGAATCATTTGAAATGAATAATTACTTGTTGCACCTGATTCAAGAACATTATATCAACCGAACTCGTCCAATTAGGATCAAATTTGGCATGATTGCAGACCTTGACCTGCTTCAAAAGAATGAAAAATATTTTGCTGTGTTCCCGAGTTATGAGTGGCCAAATTTTTGAGTCATATTTTCGTAAACGTAAAGTCTTATTACCGAACTTATGCGGTCGGTATCAAACCTGGCATGATGAAATAACGTTACCTTCTATGCAAGCGTATGAAATACTATGGTTTGCAGACTTTTGGTTCCTAAGTTATGCACGAAACAACTAAATCAATTCTTTTGGCATAATAAAAATGTAATAAATACTGTTTAAATAGGAATTAAAGACTAATATTAGACAGAAACTCGTGCTGGTAACTCTGACCTGTTCTATTCCATAAAAGCAAGGACCAACGTATTATTGAAGTCACCAATCTGGAGAATATGCTCTTCTTATAATAAAATATGTGTCGAACACAAAGAAATTGACATTTGTCGTATGAACTACATGTTAATAAAACTATTGTAAATTTATTTTATAATACACCAACACTATACTTGGGCTTATGCCTGTTGTGTTGATAACAAATAAATAAATAAGAAAACTCAAATTAGGGTTTTTTTTTTTTTTTTTTTTACAATTATGTGTATTTCACTTATGCATTCAACTATTCTTCCTGTACTAAAAGCCCAACTAGTACAATATAAAAATATGCTTTACGTTGTCCCGTAGTACTCTGTTTGATTTCCTCTAGATGTACTAAGCTTCTGTGAGTAGTGCGTGGTTCGGACCGCACTATAAAACTACCTTGTTCTATAGAGCTTTCGTACTGAACAAGAACCGTAAACTCTAATTTATTAACCAGTACAATACAAAAGTACAGCAACTACATAATTTTAATCCCACCATCTTCCATGGTCACAATACCACTGATGGTCTAATAATTTTACATCAATTTTAGTTTCTGAAATTTAATACATATGCCAAGAATGTTTTGTACAACTTAACAAATATGTGTAGCTGTTAATTAACATGTATTTATAGTTGATTTAATACTTGCCAATATACAGTATTTATGTGTGTGTCAACAGATTTTCACATACAAAGGACTCGCCTAGAGACACCAAATTTTGTACACAGATCTAATCGCGTACAAAGTCGTTTTTCCGATTTTCAAGGAGGTTCAAGCAGTACTGAGTACCTCAGAAAGCCTCAAATTACACAACCCACGCTACTCTGCTATGTTGTATGTTGCATACTGCCCACTTCCGCTAGTTAAGTATTCAAAATGTCAATCCTTCTTCTATCTAAAGAGCAAATATCTAGATTCATACAATCAGTTTCTTCCAGAGTACCATGATTACAATATCATTTTCCTATAGGAATATTGCAGAAAAGCTCGACGTACCAGAGGCAAATTCATATCTCTAATAAGGTCTCGAATTTCATTTATTATTCAACTCAGTTCTTCTTAACTCAACTCAGGTCTTTTCGATAATCATATCAAACAACAACTAGGAGCAATATGAAAAATGTTTACTAAGATCTTTGTCGACTGTTAAGCCCTGGTATTTTAATGCTGAATAGAAACGATATATATATATATATATATATATATATATATATATATATATATATATATATATATATATATATATATATATATATATATAGCATATTAACAGGTGGTTGTATATGGGGATGTATGCAAAAATAAAAATATAAAAAGATAGTTTTTACATAATAACCAACTCTTCTTTATTCCTTTTGTTTGCCGTTGTGGTGTATGGAGTGTTCCCAGAATTTCTTATGTTCCTTGTTACCTTGAACCCTGTTGCAATTAAAATTCACTCGTTTGCTCCAGTAAAGCAAAGAAGAAGAAGAAGTTGAAGGAAAAAATCCAACAAGCATATAGATACGACTTGTCAAGGTTAGGGTCATGAGAAATTTCCCTCCAACACTGCGTAAGGTAAGTTAATATGAAGAAATGTTTTTTTATGAGCATGAGATACTTTCAGTTCTCGCTTATTTTTCTGCCTTTGTTAATGTAAGTCTCCAGGATATGGAAGAGAAGATTTTCGTATATAAACATATGAGTGTATATAGCCTGCATTTTCACTGAGTTATGTTTTGTCTTAGGTGTGTTTTGATAAATCAATCAAAACAGTTTGTTTACTATAATTTAGTTTAAATCATTCAAGGTCGAATATTATGTTTATGCATTTTTGTTCGACTCAACATGTATTTTGTTTAGAATTGTTTGGAGGCTCTGAAATATTAAACATTTCACAATCCATATTTGCTATTTATTGACCAATAAAATTTCAATAATCAAATTTGCATGCATTCGTACGTGAAGGACGAAATCTCTTGTTTTATAAAGTAAAATAATAATAATAATAATAATAATAATAATAATAATAATAATAATAATAATAATAATAATAATAATAATAATAATAATTAGCTCTTGATCATTTTACTAATTACGTTCTCTGAAAGTCTTTCGTAAAGCAGGACATTTACTTCGACAATAATATTGCCTATCTAATATAATGGATACTTACATGTTGTTAGAAATTAACAACATACTTTGGTCTATATTTACAGGAATTTGTACGAATGTATTATAAACATTCCAGAAAGATACTAATTCCTTTATAAATTTCCTATCTATATTCACATCCGGTGCTATGGTCTTAACTAATTCTTCAAGTCCCCCAAAATGCGAAATCTATCACAGAAGAAATTAAAACATTCAATAAAACCAATGGTGTTCTTACTACGAAAGTTTGAAGATAATAATGTTTCAAGAACTAATTACCAAAACAATTCTACTTCAACATCCAAATCAATACGTAATGTGGCTAACTCTAAATAAACCCTCACATTCGTTGCTTTGTCTTCATGATACTTCTAAATCAGCATCGTATTAGAACTTATATATCAATAGTGATTCTTACTCACTATCGTAACATATGACAACTACTCCCCGTATGAAGTAATTTTCATCCTTAATTAATTTCATTTTATTTTTAACTGTTAATAAAACATTCTCCCATAATTTCATCAATAGACGCTTGCCACTCACTTAATTAATGAACACAATATATATGTAATGAAAGCTTCCATTTAACTTACTTGTTGACAAGTTGAGTTGATTTTGAGTTTAACCTCCCGTTCAGCAGCGAGGCTACATGAGACATAGGTCTACTTATTAACATGGAATCCAAACCCCATGAGCTCTCAGGGAATCGAACCTGGGTCTCCCAAGCCAAAGGCGCGTACGCTAACCGCTTAGACTTGTTGACAAGAATTGTAACATAGATAACATGGAACAATTAAAACCACAGATAAATTCTACTTGGAAACAAAATATGTGTTCAATTCATAAATACTTTTCCACCTACCCAACACCTGTGTCAATCTACACCTGCTGGGGTTCTTATTACTACCCACATGCATCAAGCTTATCATTATGTAGTAGTTTATTCCCATTTTTTTCTTGGCTTACAGAATAAATTAAAACTTTCCAATAAAAACTCCATGAAAGTATTTCCCTAGTGATTGATGTATGTTAGCAATTTTAGACATCTTCATCTTACCGTCGGTATCACAATTGTTGACATCACCTCCTGCGAAATACCATGTATTGTAACTTTTTCCACTCTCAATTTTGTTCATCTATTTTCACTACAAGTATTTTCCTCAAGAACTTAAGTTTTCCAAAAACCCTCAGTTCCATTTTACAATTAACGCCAAATTGACACGAGTATACAATAAATATTCAAAAATAATCACATAGATAGAAATGAACATAGCTACATCTACAATAATGTGTCTGCAAGAAATCCAAGAGTAAGCTTATAGTTCAAAGCATGGAGAGATACTATTAAATTATTACGCTAGAAATATTAAACATTTTTCAAGGAATATCAGCCATATATTGTTACCGTAAACGTAAATGCAAACATGTTCATTCACTTCTACATAAGACACATATGAACTGTTTTAAATGTTAAAAGCTTTGCAAGTACATAGAGTACTTCTTAAACATTCTACGAAAGGCCCTGATAAACTTTCGTTCTGTAATTGTTTTAACATATCCAGAAGCCTGTTTGGGTAGCCTGGAAGAATGTTGCTACAAAATTCGGTAAGTTTATTGCAAGTCACCAATTACTTTGTTCCTAATCTGTGTTGAAAGAACTTTTTTAATTATATAATATGGCCCTGAAGCTACCTTGAGATAGCAATGAACTCATCTGTTCCAAAATGAAGAACAAGTTTTCTCTTGGGCTAAATAGAGGTTATAAATAGTTCAATACCACAAACTGACTGGCGCCAGACAAGTCCAAAATCTCTGCTATGTTATGTTAATTCATATGTCTCATATATCAGAAAGATGATTATCAATGATATACGATGTACTGTACTATATAAATGAGAAGATATTAGATTCCAAGATTAAGTACAAAATATTCTAGTACAAAAAAATAGAATAGAAAGATAAAAAAATACATTTGTGTTAACAATATTAGGAAAGTATTGTTTTGTAAATAAGAATGTGCCACGATAGTTCAGCGGTTGAATGTTCATTTTGGGAAGGTTGGAATTGATTGAAGATTGCTTAATATGTTTTTTTGATACTGATTCAACATTGCAGTGCGGTGACAGGAATTTTTCACAGTTCTTTCTTCCCTCTGATTTCATTATTTCGTCAATTTACTTGACCATCACTCATTAACATTTCTCATTGTTTCCATCATCAAATAGGAGAACGCTGTGACATAAACATGAAACACGATGGTGAGTGATAATGGTTTTTTTTTCTTTCTTTCTTGTGCGAACGATCCCAGCCTATGTCAATTTGTCGATTTTCAAAGCTTCTTCCTGTTTGCTCCCATTTTCTCATTAGTTCATTTCTATCACCCCTATTTAAATCCATCCCCTTTTAACGACAAATCATTATCTACTGTACATGCGAGTAAAACTAAATGTTTCATTACATTATTCTGTGATATTAAAATGAATAACAAGAACAGTAAGGAAATAAAGAAACTATTAAGATATTAAAATTATCAGAATAAAACTTGCAGACAGTGTTGAAAAGGATTACATTTATCTTTTGTAGTTGTTGGTAACGTTGAAGAGGCAGGATGTTTTCACACATATGAGACATGAAGGAAATACGCTATTGGGTATGGAGAAAATGGCAGAAGGAAAAATACCTAGAGAGAGGCCACAATTGAAATATATGGACCGAATAACACAAGATGTAGGAAACAAAAAGTACAGAGAAATGAAAAGTCTTGTCTCGTGATAGGGAGAGTGAAAAGCTGCGTCAAACCAATCGAAAGATTGCTGAAATGAGAAGACCAGAATTACCATACCCATACTAAGCATACATAAATAAATAAAATTTTGTCTCTGGAAGCAATATACTATTCATTATACTCTTTATATGTTAACCACAGCCTATAGAAAGTATACAATAAGTTCTTATTTCAATTATCCGCCTCTAAAGTAATGAGACTGGTCACCGCGCGGCGCTCCAGTCACCAGCAACGCGCACCCCGGTGGGGGAAATTTGTGGTGGGGGTCTAAGCTAAGCAACGCACCGGGCGACAGTTGCATCCGAGCTCTGAGGCGGTGAGGATCACGCGTGGTGCAAAATCTGTTTTTGAATTTCTGTCACTCCAGGACAAACTGCCAACGGGGCCAACGCCGTTTTCTACAAAGAAATCCTTGCGCGCCTGTACAGAACCGTCAAACAGAAACGACCGGAGATTGCCGATGATTGGAAGCTCTACCACAACAACTTTCCAGCCTCACGTCTTCGTTGTGACCACCTACCTGGCCCGGATAGGGGTTGCAACCTTGCCGCAGCCACCGTACAGTCCCGATGTGAGCCCACTAGACTTTTTTTTTCTGTTTCCAAACCTCAAGAGAAGCCTGAAAGGTCACTATTTCGACAATGTTCCCGCCATCAACGGGTTGGCACAGTTTCTGAAAGAGGTTAGGCAGCTGACTTTCAGGAAGTCTTTGCAGCGTGGGAATCGCATTGGTAGCGGTGTATCGACGTCCAAAGCGAATATTTTGAAGAATTTTAACAATATGTACCGATCGAATCAATAAATTCTTTTTATCAGACCCAGTCTTACTACTTTACGGGAAACCCTGTTTTTATAAATCTCATATAATAAAGAAAATAATGATGTAAGAATTGAAGTCTACCCAAAACTATTATATATTTTTTTCACTTGCTTCACTCCCTTAGATGTTGCAAAATGTGGTAGGTGGAAATTACATTAATATGCATGTTTATATAGATTGCAGAAACAGCTGAAGAACATGAAAATATAACTGACACCATAGCAAATTTCAAATATAAGTTCCAACATAATTACTGGCTTTTAATGTGTTTGAAGGTCTAGAAGTAATAAACGATAATTGTCTTTTCTTACAGCATCAATAATGACTCCATTTTCTTATTTGCCATTGTTTCATAAGGTCATTAAAAACTACTTAAATTTTTCACTATGGATTTGACATTCTTTTATGATTTTTAAGGTGAAGCAATCTTTCAATTTACATTAATGATTATTTGAGAAAACCTCGAATGTGATTTAACAAAGTAAAATTTTCGAATAAATTAGCACGTAAAACGGAATACTTTGAAATACAAACTTTACGTAATAATCTAAACACCAGTGAAGATCTTTACAATTAGATAGATTAGACAACTTTTCATAGGATTGCAGATTTGATAAAGTCATTTATTATTATTAATAATAATTTTCTTGAATTATATACTTGTTTAGGATTCCCTCAAGAGATGCAAACTTTAAGTTTACTTTGGATTTCGAAACTGTATTTCTACCTAGATCCGGGTTCCTATCAACAAAGCAACAAAATCAACCACTGATCACAAGAGGTTACGCTGTTTACGAAATTTACTTGTAACATGACCATTGAATATAACCTAATAACTTATCCTGAAACAAAGCGTATTATTGTTATAGGATCGTTAAACTTGTTTGTCAGTATAATATAGAAGCTCATAATACAATTTCATACATTTGAGCCATATTTCTTTAAAAACAAATTAAAAAGGGGAGAATCAACTCTTCATGTTTCAAGTGCTAACATGCGTGGTCCTGGATTCGGTATTCGATTGGAATACCAAGTCTCGGAGTGGCCCACGGTGGCTCAGTAGTAGAGCGTTAACCTCTGATGCATGGGGTCCTTGGTTCGATCTCAGCTCGCGTCAAGTAGCTTTGTGGTGGACAAACACCATGTACTTGGGTTTTCTAGGGGTTCTCCCGTTTCCTCCCATTTTCTTCATTCCACTGTTTCATTCATTTTTCATCACTATCATCTCGTCTTTTCTAGGGGTTCTTCCGTTTCCTCCCATTTTCTTCATTCCACTGTTTCATTCATTTCTCATCACTATCATCTCGTCTAGAATAGCCACCATAGCTGTGGGACGTAAAACTTGTACATTTCATTTCATTTTATTTCATTTTACCAAATCTCGTATACAAACGCAAGTAGTAATTTGGACCCTAATTTAAGCAGTAACCCAATCTTATAAAGTTTCAATGATGAAAGTGGATCTAATTATTTAATTAAGTGGATCTAAAATCTAATTAACTCCTTCTTCGTTAAAAAATAATTTATTTTCTGAAGAGTACATTCATTTAAAAAATTCACATGCTGTTCACAAAATCAGTGTATCGAGAAATATAACTGCAAAGGTATTTGACAGCTGCTTTACTGAGGAAAGGATTTTTCTTTAGTTACGTCGGATTTTGTTTTAAACTATGTTACTTTAAAAAGTTTCAATTTCTTACAAATTCTTCGTTTCTTAAGTATGCAGAGTATATGTTGTAGAATTTTCTAAGAATAAAACAAATGGTTGAGGTTATGTCTGAAACCTTTTATCAAACATACGTTGAAATCCTTCCATCTAGGGAGTAAATATCAAAGAATGTAAGAACTTAATAAGTTACCTGCTAAGTTACTCAAACAATTCAAGTTTAATTGAGAATTGGTTATAATAATAAACGAATGTGACTTAACCCATTGGCGCAAACTTATGGAAAAGCTCTGTATGCTCGTAAATAGGCAAAAAGCAAACTTACGAATTTTTTTCGTTTTACCTCCGCTGTCCTGTTTCCTCTCTACTAACTCAAATATTAATATGTATGTTGCATGTCCCATTTCAATATTTTGTTCATTAACAGTAGTCTTTATAATTTATTTTCATGCAAATATTACAGAATTACCGTACTCTTAACGTTTGCAGTAAATGATAATAAAATTAATGTGCAGGGTGTAGTTTTTTTTAACAAATTCTTGTAAAAAAAAAAAACCGTCAATGTATTTTAGTTTCCAGAATATAAATGTGCCAATCGTTAAAAATAACTCGAGTATTTCCCAGACAGGCTATAAATATTTCCTTCTATACAAAAATAGAACAAAAATGTGGATCCTGCAATGTTATAGGAACTGACACACTTGATAAGATCAGCAGGCTAGCATATATTTCAGGATAAATGCCAACTTTTAAAGCAAACTAAAGCATCTTAAAACAGCGACTGTCCCTAATTTGATTATTTTATATTACTTTATCGTACTATCATATATTACTACAACATTACTACTAATAATAGTAACAATAAAAATCTTGGCTACTCTAACTGACGGGTAAGACGGTTTTCGTCTGGAGGTGAGTGTATTGTCAATAAATAGCAAGACATTTCTCATAATAAGGGTACAAATAATGATTAATCCCTTCCCATTGGTCTAGTAGTTATCGCGCGGGATTCCGGGTTCAATTCCCGGTGGGAGAGCATTAAACGCCATACGGTGGTTCGGATATTATCTTAAACTATAGATCCACGTTTCATATAGCCTCGGTGCTGGGAAAGACGTTAAATTTCAATTAAAAAAAACAAATAATGATTGGAAATGCGTCAACATTTTTAGTGAATATTAGTTTATTCTACAGATTTCTTTGTTAGATTTACATGTACTTTAGTACCTACTCCCTTTCCGAGTACTGTTATCTGGTTTTATTCTTATCAACCGGGCAACTGTAATTTTGAAACCACAAAAGAACGTTTTGCACATTAAATTGTATCAATTGATGCATATTGATTCATCAAATTGTTTGATAAGGTCTATAATTTACGTTCGATGTATAGTGTAATAGTTCACTCCTTCGCACATAGACTAAATGTCAATACCGAGAATTGGTATGTATGTATATTTTCAACGAACTTAAAAAGTTAGTTACTGAATTCTGTATGTCTCTGTGTGTGTGTGTGTGTGTGTGTGTGTGTGTGTGTGTGTGTGTGTTATTTGCATTTTTTTCAATTTTGAACTCTCCATTCGACAGAGCATCAAAAACTATCTGAAAGAAGTGATGAATTTTTTCGCGTCACTCTTACCGTTTCCGAGATATTGACCAAAAAAGCTCGGATTTCGGGAGATTTAATGAGCCATACCTCGGGAACCGTAAGTCATAGAGAAATGATATTTTGCGAATTTTTCGATTTTGAGCGCTCCATTTTCAACATGTGTCTTCATAAAAAAAAACATATCATAGAACGTGTGGAAAATATTTAATACTCAAGGAAATTATAAATGGATAGATATACTACAAGAATTATTTAATGAGTATAATAATAAAGTACAAAAAACAACCTCTACAAAAGCCTGTAGAAGTTAATAAGAGAAATTCATTCTTTTTAAGTTCGTTCTGGCAATGCTCTTGGAGCATTCTCAACTGGTTTATTTTCATATTTGCCGCAACTTTATACATTGCTGTTCTTAACTCGTTACTTTGTACTCTGTTCATAGATTGCCGCACATATCCAGGACAGTCCAAATAAAGACATTCGTGGTAAAAACAGTTTCTAAGAATGAGCTGATTAACATGAGTCATGCTCTTTGGTTAACGTGAAGTTTCAACCGTAGAATGTACGTGTAGTTGAAAATTTATTTCGACATGTCTAATAAGAACGTGTTGATGCATAGTTTTCTAAGTGATATGACGCATTAAACTAACACTTTCCTTAATTTGTAATTTAGATTCGTAATATTAATGAGTGTTGCATTAACATGTTTGATAGAACGATAAATGTTATGATTTATTGTCATACGATAAACTTTATTACTCAGTTAATAGAACATTGCATGTAATGGCGAAAGGATTACCCATTAATGCGATGCTTAATAAGTTTTCACAAATAGTGATATTTATCAAGTACCATAGTGGTTTTATCTTAATGTATGCTAAAAGGTACTTACAGTAGGTTGATAATAATTTGAAATCTAAGTATCTTATTTTAACTCAATATTATCATAATTAATTTACTCTATAAAAACTTGAAAAGAAAGAAGCGTGTATTTGTGCTCGAGAGGGGTTTGTGAGAACAAGCACGAGTTCTTTTGAGGATGGTGAGCCCGATTCCTTAGTGAGCAATAGATCGAGGAATCGTCAACCTCACTGTGGATGGCGAATTCGAGTTCGCGAGATTGCTTGCCTGAGACAGCGTGAGCCTTAGTGAAACTAGTAAACTCTAACTTCATTAATGATAGTGAGCCTGAGTCCCGAGCGAAATCGAATGCAAAATGGCTATCTCTGGTACATGATTAGGAACTACCTACCTTTCTTTGAGGTGATCATTAGAATTAGGATTAGGAATTAGATTTCTGGCCTTTCGGCATCTATAGGCATGTTAGCCCGACACGTACGAGGATTGTTGACATCCCCTCGGCGATCACATTATCCGATCACATCCCCGGAAGAGAGAAAGGATTGGGGAAGGAAATAAGCAGCCTGGAACCTATATGTGAAATACCATCCCAGTATTTGCCTGGTGTGAATGAGGAGAACTCACAAAAACCTCACTCAGGATAGCTGGCCTGAAAAAGCTTCTACACTTTTTAGATCGAGTGCCCCCACTGGGAATCGAACCCAAGACTGCTCGCACCAAAGACGAGAGTGTTAGCGACTACGCTACGCTAGACCACGAGATTCTCATATTATATACGAATAGTAACAATCTCAGCAATAATTCACAGTAAGAGAAAATGATCTTGTTCCATTCACAAATAAATAAATAAATCTAATTTGAAAGTAATAACTACAACTATTATCTTATGAACAAAGTTTCCAGAGAAAAAACAGTTGAGAGTGCTCCAAGAGCATTGCCAAAACGAACTTAAAAAGAATGGAAAGATGGAGCGGGAAGAATAACAGTGATTGCTCCTACATGTAAATCACCTTCTTCTGTTTCTCGCAAAATGTCATATCTCTATGACTTAAGGTTCCCGAGATATGGCTTCATAAATCTCCCGAAATTCGAAATTTTTGGGCCAATATCTGGGGAATGGCGGCCAGTTGACCAGTAGCAAGTTGATCAGTGGCCACCGGTTACTATTGATCCATCCTCTTAGATGTTGATCAACATCAATATGATCTCTCTGTGGCTTACGTTTCCCGAAATATGGCTTCTTAAATCTCCCGAAATCGGAACTATTTTTTGTAGGGATGCGCACGAGACGAGACAAGACAGAATTTTCCTGACAAAATTCGAGTCGAGACACGGCTCTCCCAATAGAAAAATATACATTTTTCGAGTCAAGACATCACTTTTACAGCACATTTTACAGCCACAAATCTTGTCTCGTGCGCATCCCTAATTCGTTGGCCAATATCACGGGAATAATAAGCCATAAAGAGATGATATTGGTGTTAATCAATACCTAAGAGGATGGTAAACATTTTGGTACCGATGTTGATTGGTGGCCAGTTGGAAAGTGGCCACCGGTTACTATTTGATACCAAACTGTTCACCATTCTCTTAGGTATTGACCAACACCAATATGATCTCTCTATGACTTACTGTTCCCGAGATATGGCTCCTTAAATCTCTGGAAATCGGCCATTTTTGGTCAATATCTCGGGAACGATAAGAGTGACGCGAAAAATTTAATAACTTTCTCAGATAGTTTTTGATGCTCTATCGAATGCAGGATTCAAAATTGAAAAATCGCAAATAGCAGATAGATGGACAGGCAAACAGACACACAGACATAGAGAATTCAGTAACGAACTTTTAAATGTCTTTGTTAATACAGCTACAGAAAAACTGCGTTTTACACATGTACAGAAACAACGAAGTTACGTACATAATCTGTCAAATGACGTACGTTCGGTAATGACACTGACTTCAAACCCCACATTTCTGGCTATATAGACAGCAGTTTAACAATATATTCGCTACTACATAATTTCTGAATAAATGTGAAAGCTGAAAATATAACTAAAGTAACATTGTAGGGAGGGAATAAGGATGAGGAGAAATGTTTGAGAACACATTACAATGACGTACGCTATGTTGAATTTGACGCAGTTGTCTTAGATGAGAACTATAGTATGTGATATGTCATTTTAATAGCAAATCTTCGTACAAATTGAATGGGACTGTTATTTTTGCTCTAGCGCTAACCATATCGAAGTTAGTGTTTTCAGTCTATTTTTTCAGTGTCAAGATTTGAAATTGCACTTCCCACTGTTCGTCAGTAGAAGCAGTAAAATCGTATCTAGTTTTTAAGGTAAATATATTATGAATCTCTTTCGTATCTGCTCTATGTCTCAAGAGTATACTTATGCTATAGGATTACATATTAAAAAGACATATTCTAATTTAGGTCTATCTAAAGCATTATATGTCGAAATTTACTTCTTATAAGTTTTGTACTGAGTTAAAAGAAAGGCTGAAAGTTTCGTAGCATCTCTATATATCAGTTATAATTGTTCACCAAATAAAAGTTTTTTCCAGAAAAGTTATTCCTAAGTCTGTCGTATTTTTAACTTTCTCCAGGTTTATACCTTTCAGACTACTGTATATTTAGTCACCATATAATCAGTTTTTCTAATGTATAACATAATTTTTTTTGTTTTATTTATATTAACAATCATTTTATTTTAATTAGCCCAGTTGACAATTACTGCATGTCAGCAGCTTTGAAGACAAAGTACGTCATTATAATTTCTAGTAACCTCGTACAATTTTAAATCATCATCAGCATATATCATATTATTATTATTATTATTATTATTATTATTATTATTATTATTATTATTATTATTATTATTATTATTATTATTATTTACGTAAACATAACTACGACCTCAATCTTGTATATGTGAGATCCAGTAGATAGTGTTAGAATGACACTCATAAGGTGTAGAAAGAAACCATTATGTCCACTTTCATCAACTATAGTGCAAGGGAAACTCACAAACACTTTAAGCAATGCTCATGAGAATTATTTAAACACATTGTTTTTTGTTTCTCCTTTATTTTTCAAACGCCTGAGAACGACATCATTCCTGGGTGAAAATAGGGTGTTTCGTCTAAAGCTTTGTGTATTAAGCACGTAGTCGGTGCGAGCAGCTTTCTCCCCGAAATAAAGAATTAATTCCAAAAGACATTGTACATTATGCACTTGCTACGTTACTATATATTAAGTAAAATTAAATGCATCATTAACATTCTTTTTTAACAAACGAGATTCCGGAATTAGCGTGTAGATTGATACCAGATCATACTTTGCAACGGAAGTAATATTGTTAAGCACGTAACGAAACAAGTACGAATATTTCTACCCTTCGTCAAATGCAAGAGAAGACAATACAGAATTTTCCAACATGAACTTGAAAAATATATATTACACTTACATTTATAGTGTAATTAAAATATTTATTCCCACGTTAAATGTTAACAAAGCAGAAAGATAATGAGAGGTTGCATACAGCAATAACATTACGATTTATATAGAAGCAGTGGTGGCGCAGGAAGTCGGATAAATACCCTAGCAGCACAGATAATAGGCCCAATCAGTGGCGTGCAAAGAACTTTATCATCAAGTGGGGATCAAACTTCTAAGTTCATATAATTTTAGGCGTTGGTGTATACATTTTTTTTTTAACATATCGTCCTCAAGGAGGAGTTTAAACCCCTACCTCTTTACGTTCGTCAGTAAGTCCAACAGTGGGAAGCGGTAGGCCAACCAACTTTGTAATTGGCCATTTTGCAAAAACTTTGCCAACCATCTAAACTGCTAGCGGAACTACTTACGAAAGAAGTGAGATTATAATTGGGAGTGTGAAATTGAAACTGTGAACAAATGACGGAAAATTTTTGGTTGATCAACATAATTTTAAACTGCTTTGGAGGAATGTATTTTTTTTTCAAATTTATTTTTGAAATTACTATTTCTCAACCATGCCTACCATTAGCCTTGCAAGCATTCTGCTAGAGTATATGTACCGTGTTATGCAAAAGTGAACTAAGCGCCTAATTTTGAAAATCCACGTAAATGCGACGATTGGTTCCTGATAAGCATTAGAACGTTTTGCACAATCGAAAAGAGAGGAAAACCAACACCTTTCCAAAAAAAGAAACATAATTTCACTTTAGATTATGGCTACCTTAATGCTGGACATCAACCTTTAAACGTAATTTTCTAAAAGTATGAAAGTGGCGCTTAGTTCGTTTTCGCATGACACGGTACATATATGATTTCGTATTTTTGCACGATAGACGTACAAACAGTGGTCGAAGTGAGACGGTATGCGGTGGTATGCCATACCGCCTCTGTTTTTTCAGTGATGAAGACATACCGCCTCTGGTTCTACAGTGATCAAGACATACCCTCACTGAAAGTCATTTTTATACACTGTAATTGACGAATAGCTTTGCACGTAAAAAGAATTTATTTCTTGTGTAGAAATAGTTTCTAAGTTGACTACACCGACATTTTTGTTATCTTTGTCTTACCTTTTGTTTTTAAAATGAGGTGTCTCTAAAGAAGTTCATCTAGTTTATATTTTGATATCCCGTATTGAATTGTTTCTTTCTTATGTATGTATCTTCTTGCCTTAATGCATATAAATGTCGTGTTTATATCATGGGCGGTATTAGGGATTTTCTACTGTGAAGGACGGATCTTCCGGGGGTTTGGAATATCCTACAATCGAGTGCGGGATCCGGGAGTTTTCTCGGAGGAAATTGTTAAGATAAAGACTCGATTTTTGAGCATTTTCGTGCATAATTCTCTCTAATACAACATAAGGAGAGATTTTTTTTAAAAAAGTTGTTGGCGGGGGATCAAAGTCTCTCTATGTCTCCCCCCGTAACTTCAGAGAAGCTCTCCAATGATTTTCAGGCATTATGTAAACAGAAATGCAATCTTTTATACAACATACCCTCACTGTATTTCAACATTTAGATAACAGGTATGTCGAGTCAAAATCGTAATAAAACATACCACTTCTGCTTTTTTTTTTTTTTCATTTCGAACACTGCGTACAAATATGTTTGTTTCAACAAAAGCCTGGTACCTCTTAAATACCTTTGAATATTTTAGTCCTAAAACCTCAGAAAACAACCCACACTTTAATTTCCATCCTCAGCCCTCTTACATTCTAGTAGGTGTTTACCTAGAATAGCAATATTTGAATCACCATTACAATTAATCTCTGTTAAAATTATATAATAGTACTTTACATCAATCGAACCGTATTAAGCTAAAACAAACTACTTTCATAGTCTTTTTTTTAACAATATAAAGTTTGATGTTGAACAGTAATGTAGCCAGCAGCTAAAGTGAAAAGATCTCTTTTCTGAAGAGATGTTAATGTTTTCCGATTTGTTCTTATGCACATCAGGAAACAATTGTCGTATTTCTCCGGATTTTCTCAGTTCGTTTATAAATAACACGATACAATTGTACAGTGTTCCGCGGTTTGATTCCCGGTGGAAATACTGGACTTCGATATAAATGCAAGTAGTCAAACAGTGCTTTCCGTCTAGAGAGGGAGAGAGAGAGAGAGAGAGAGAGAGAGAGAGAGAGAGAGAGAGAGAGAGAGAGAGAGAGAGAGAGAGAGAAATAATAATTAAAATTCTATATGTATATTATACTTACATTTTCCAATCAGTCCACGCCGAAACATCATGCGTGTATAATATCTTAGCTCTTGAATGCTGCAGCATATCTGAATACACGAATCACGCAGTGTTTCACTTTTAAGCACCATTATTTCTAATTATTTAAAATTAGAATATCTGGATCACAATAAGTGAACTGAGCCTTAAAAGTATTCTTATTGACCACCAGTACGGCACAAAACTCGTAGTGTTGTTCGCAAATAAAATAAAATTAACTCACAAAAATAAACACAGACAACACAAATATTGTGATTGATTAGCACATCTCAGAAATTCCGTCGTCAACTGCCAGTGAATACACTTGGTATATTCAGTACTAAAACAGAACAACAGAACACACAACAAAACGGAAAGTCTAACCTATTGATGCGTTTCCTGTAAATAATTTCACAATGTCATCTAACGGAAGAAAAATACAATTGTAGACAATAAAGTTTAAAAATAAAACAGGTTAAAAGATAGAATAGTGGACTTGCATACTAAGCCAAACTATTTTATTATTTATTTATTTTTTTATTTTTTATTTATTTATTTTTTTTTTTTTTTTTTTGTGTGTGTGTGACAAAATCAGAACCTAGAGGGCAGAATTTTAGAAAAGACGTTATCTGAAAGTGCATCAGTGACGGAACTAGCCCGAGGACGGGGGACGAAGGACCCCTCAGTTTTTCAGTGACAAAAATAATTTAAGCTATGATTTACATACTTTTTAAAGCGTATAGTGAACTTATGATATAGTCTGGGGTCTGGCTGGTCCCCCAAAAGTCTTTACCTTCTATATCCACCTGTGAAATGCATATCTAATTATATGTACTATAATCGTTCATTGTTACTCCCTTGTAACGATCGTCAGTACGCTTGAGTTGTAGTGTTTATGGCCATGCCTTCAGTATTGTTAACTTGCAATGCCAAAAATACAATAGCGTTAGGAACCGATCAGGATTGCCAACCATACGATAGTTTATCATGATATACAATAATTTAAGTTTTAATGCTATATACGATAATGCCCTTGAGATAATAGGTGAATATCCGATAGTTTTAGTGTGAGCACTTTTTTGTAGTTTTTGAATGTGCAATAAATTGTAGTGTGCATTAAATAATTATAAAACCTATACATTATGGTTTTTAAAAATTATTCCCTCTGAAATAAATCGATAACTATTTGAGAATTGGCAATTGGCAACTCTGCATCCATTCTTTAAATCCAGTTACGTTTATGATGGGATAGAAATGTTGTTCAGAATAGTGTTAATAAGGATTTTAAAATAAATGATGAGGACAGTGACGCCGATTTGGAGTTCAAAACTTAAGATTACTAGATAAGTTTGTTATATATTATTGCTATTATTAATAGTATTATACTTGGTTCTACAATTTTCACTTGCATAACAAATATACGATAATTTTCAAGACGAAAATCGATAATTTTGTTCTCTGAGGTTGGCAACTTTGCAACTGATAATCTTATCACACATCAGAGCTCCCAGTGGCTAATGGTTTGCATACACGCCTTTGGTACGGGAAACCCAGGTTTAATTCTCTATGCTTTGGATTCCACGTTAATTGTAGGTCCATATCTTACATAGTTTCGGTGTCGAAATGAAATATTAAATTCCAAATTATCCCACAAGCTTACCGTGTATTACTAGGTTAAATATGTAATATATTCCTCCAACACCTTCTGGAGACCGTTCGAATCAGAGAATTGAGTTTTGTTTGTTGTGAAAAGAAAATGTTCCAATTCTTTTTTTAAGATGAAAAATACAGATAAAGTATTCTTAAGTTTCACCAGTATAATAGTTGATTTTTTTTAAAAAAAAAAAAGATAAATCGTTTTTAACCTAAAATACGAAGAATGCAGGTGGAACTTTAGCTATATTCTAGAGCTCCCCCTGGCTAAATGGTTAGTGTACTGGCTTTTGGCAGGTAAGACGCGTTCGATTCCCGACGGAAGCTCATGTGATTCGGATCCCACGTTAAACTGTAGTTCTACGTCTCATATAGCCTCGCTGCTGAACGGGACGCTAAATTATTAAATCAATCAATTTACCCATATTTTAATATTTTTATTTGAATCTTAAACAATATATTAATTAAGTATAGCCTACATTTTGTCGCAATTAACTTTTAGACATACAGCCTGGCTGGAAACTCTGGAATCAACGATGGTTTGATTTATGATTACTTTGATTGGAGATGTTTCCCAAACGTTCGATTGGGTGAAGACGACCTGTAGAATCTGCATGACAGTCGCCGGCAATCCTACTAATTTTACCATTAATGAGAAGCCTTGAAAACTGATGTGAAAATAGAATATTTGTACACCCCTGTATTGATCAAGTATAACATTCTAGTTTATATGTTTATTTGCTTCGACTCTTCCGAGCTTAAGATGTAAGTAAAAACACATTAAGAACAAATAATAAACAAACTAAGTCTACCAGATGGATAACAATAAGAAATGATATAGCGGATCAGTACGGTACTGTATACCTACATTTGGGCCACCCTGTACATTAAGATAATATTGTTGATCAGTTTTCACACTGATCCCAGGGTTTTGTTTTAGCTATTCTGTAGTCTATATTGCTGGAAATTATTAGTTATGTTAGATTATACATTTAAAATACTAAAAATTCTGCGTTATTATTCAACCTCTACTGGATGATATTCAAGACTATAAGCTAGCCGTAAATTTCTTTGTTCCAGATCCTTTTCACGGTCATCGAAAAAAATACTAGTCAGATCATTACGATGATCTACTGGTAAATAATGAGCAAACTCGCGCCATTCACTTCAGACAAGCATACTACCACTAGGCCAAATACTGCACTCTTATCAGGATCTTATTACTAATGCTATACCGTGGTTTTCATTTATCTTTTATAGCAGAAACTGATTAGCATTCTAAAGGAGGCGGGTTTTGTTTGATTTAAGAAGATTTGTGTCAAAAGTTCTGGCAACATTTGCACTATTCTTCTTTTAAAAGAAGAAGAAGAATTGGCAATATTTTCCATTACCTTTTAGATGGACATTATACTCTGTTGAGATTCTCATAGCATACGTGACATCCTTGCATTCATGAGCTGCAAAGCAAAGCAAGTTTTTATTCCACACGTGATACAACACGACAAAGGAACTACACATGATACACAAACTCCTATATTGTGTATCATAGCGGATATTTAAGCTAAATCTACAGCACTTTTAGCCTATATTTCCTCAATAAAAACATCACTTTTTTTTTACAATCAGTTTTTCTCTTAATGTTATTATTTTGCTCTATCATGCATTTGTAAGCACTAATATTCGGAACAGTGTATAATGCGAGTGCTCCAAATCTTTCCTATAATGTCCCACGTTCATACAATGTAAGGTAAACAAGATGATAACAGTGAATGACAATAGCCAAAAGCAATGGCGTAGGTAGGGGAAATCTGGGTTTAAGCCCTTGAACAAGATATGAAAATTATACAATTACCACATTGCTATATTATATATATATATACAAAATCCTGAAGTGGTATGAACTTAGAAGCTTGACCTCCTTTGAGCAAATTTTGTGTACACCACTGATCAAAAGAAATCAGTAAACCCTAGAAACCCATTCAAATGTTGTTCAGCACAAGTTCTGTCTCTCTCGAATCAAACTTTTGACTTATTTTGAATGTTCGACCAGTGAAACATTCGGAGCCGCTAACTCAGAATTACCAACCCGTGCATTAATAACATTTACATGATATTTTAAAACCCAATATTAAGGGAAAATAGGTACTTATATCAAGCGCAGAAGACCTAGGTTCTATCCTTTTAGCATCAAATTGAAAATAAATGACTTGAAGGTGTATAGAAAAAGAAATACTCTAATCGGTTATAAAATTAAGAAATAAGTACTTGGATTTCTGCTAACAAAGTGGTGAATTCTCGGTATTTTGACGACCCATTTCAGCAGAAAGCTATATGAACGGAACGCTCTGCATAAAGTGAGATTCGAACCAGTGGTAATGCTCATATTTTAGGCAAGCACCACACTTTCATATCGAAAATCAAACCCGGGCCAAAGTACGTTATGCACTTGGCCATGAAGTAGCAAATTCACAAACTGCACATGTTTATATGCTTTATGAACGGTTTCTTTAAGTACATATCATTAAATCTGTTTACGTTGTATATAAACTACAATGTTTAATAAATGAATGATCTCTATGTCTCATAAAGCTTTGGGGCCGAAAATAGATAATCCCGACAAATAATCAGGTAATAAATTTGTTGGCATTGTTCTCCAAGACTTCTGGTTATATGAGGCATGAAAGATTGTGGAAATACAATAAACAAAACTATCAGAAGTGGAGTTATTGCAAGAATTCTTGTTTAAAAAACTTTTTTTTTTCTTCTTTCTTGAGCAATGTCTACAAGGCTGTTATTTCTTGTCATTACTACAAATCAATGTTACAAATATTGATTCATACGCAAACTAAAGTCTATATAGGGAAGAAACCATAATCTCTTCAGAATACACAAGTGTACTCGTGCATATAATATATTACATCTATCATACATTCACAAACTCATTATCTACTGCCAAATCTGCCGAACGTAACTTAGTTCTTGAGTAACTTTCCTCTTATTTGATGAGTACCGATACTTGTATTTGTTGTTTGATTGAATTGGATTTAATGCCCCTTTCATCATCAAGGTTATATGAGGCATGAACTTACAGCTAAAAATGGGATCCGAACTACGATAATATGCCTACCTCACGAGGAATCGAACCCAAGAACCTATGCATTTGTATTTGTCCGCAATATACCCTAAGAAAGATGAAAATTTATAAGTACTTCCAATCTATGTGTCTTACAGGACAAACATGATAATTATTCAGTTTTTGTCGGCAGTATCACTTTATATTTAAATACTTCAGCATTCCTTAGCTTGGAGCCTGGCATTCATCTAGTTATATCTTAGACTAATGGGTTAGAACTAATTTCAAACGATAATGCTCATACTATACCTACATAACATACAGAAAGCTAATACAAAATTGAACTTTGATCGAGGGAAAAAGAATCTACAAATTAAAATTATGAGCTGCCTCAAGGAAAACAAAGAACTAGAACAACATTCACTCTTTCATAATAAATAAACAAACAGAAGAGTTCTAAAAACATTGCGCAAAAGAGTAAGAAAATAAGTAGCCTATTACTATCTTTAACAACAAGTGACAACTGTTAATGCAATACACCAGCATTCGCGAGTACTTCTGTATTTGTCTGCAAAGCGCGTACTTTATAAACTGTGTCATGTTACAGCCTGGAGGTGATTTGTGAATGAAAACAAGCGGAGACAACCATTTAACCAAGAGCCGTGTTGTTAGACAGTTGTTCCGCCGTTTAGACCTTTTCTCATCCGTGACAGATTGTGTCAATTTGACATCTTCTGTAGTTTGTTCTCCATTAGAACATCATTGAATCAATGACAGTTACTCTCTTTTTTGTAACAAACATTGCGAATCTTTTAACAGCAAATTGACTGTCATTTTTGTATGCTCTTTAATAGCTTAGCTTCTTTATAAAACAAAATACCCCAAAGCAACTTCTGTTTTAAAGTGTATTTTGTTGTTCTTTTTAATACGAATATATTCATTCATGGTTTCTACAGGTTCCACAGTATATGCTTTATTCATTTTCTTTAGTTTAACATCCCACGATTATGCTCTTTAGACTAAAGGAGACGGTTAATTAATGGATTCAAATACACATGATGAATTCCAATATGCAATATTCACAGTAATATAGCACATCATCCCTAAAGCCCTCAACAATGTCTTCAGAAGCATGCAGCTTAATGTCTATTCCTTCTTGTAGATAGGTGCTTCTCACGTATCATGATACATTAATTCCATGACACTATCTTTACAGTTAAATTTGAGTACACAGTAACTTTTTGGGACATCCTACACCGGAAATCGAACCTAGGACCGTGCACGATAGGAGCACGCTCTAGTCACTAGACCAGCAGGATGGGCATCTGAGCACTTTCAACGTTATTTATAGTGGTCCAAACTACTACTACTACTATTACAGAAAAAATATGTGAATCAAAATAAGAACTAAATGATTTGAAATAACACACGTACTAATGCAATCGATATACAGTAGATGTGTTTAAGAAAGATTTACTATTTCATGATAGAAAATTCTTCAATGTTACACAACAGAGTTGAGCTATTTAACTGCAATACGTACACCAAATCAAGGATAATAGACATTGATTTTCTTATTGTATTAATTCAACTGTCCCCTGGAAAAGTTGAAAAATGAGATACACCCCTTTGTGGGACAAATTGTTTACACATTTTTAGTAAGTTTTCCAATTCAAAAAAAAAATCGTATTTCATTGATTTTTAGGCAAATCTTTATTGTAAGTACACATTGCATCAGAGGTGCACCCACGCGGGGGTCTACTGGGTCCGGAACCCCCCTCAAAAAAAAACTTGGTAACTCGATATATATTTGTACACTTTCCTAATAAAACTATACATCTCTAGCAGAAAAATGATTGATGTAGCATAAAGATTTTGATCTGCACTTCATATGTACTCTTCTTTTCTTTTCTTTTTTTTTTTAATTAGTTTTATTATTTTGCTGACAATGTAGGTGATTGTATCGTCTTTTCAGACGTAAAATAACATAGACGTAGTATTTTGTAATATGGGACCTTCCAAACTTTGGACCCCTCCTAACAAAAAAATTCTGGTACAATTGATGAAAATGACGGTGTACACCATTGCCAGATGAGAAAATCTGTGCCAAGCTCGCCCCGAAAGTTTTGACAGACGACCAAATGCAAAAACGTATGTTTGTTAGCGAAGATCTCTTCCAACACGTTCAAACAGACTCTGTTTTTTTCTTTTTTCTTTTTTTTAAACAATGTGATAACCTGCGATGAAACATGGATGTTCAAGTACGACCCAGAGACAAAACACAAAAGTGCCGAATGACACACAGCAGCATCCCCTCATCAAAAAATACTCGAAGTCCAAGGGCATGGTTATTGCCTTCTTTGACGCCAAAGGTGTGGTCCACTGCGAATTTGGACCTGATGAACAGACCGTCAGGGATGATTTCTTTGTGGAAGTGCTAAAAGATTGAAAGGAAGGGTCAATCCTGGGAGGCCAGACGTTGCCGCCAACTGGAAACTGCAGCATGGAAATGCACCAAGCCACACCTACTTAGGGGTTGACGTCTAACTGGCTCGGAACGCCATCGCAATCCATCCTCAGTCACCTTACAGTCCCGATATGTCCCCGTTGGACATTTTCCTGTTTCCCCGTATGAAGACAGTTCTCAGAGTACATCGCCATGGGACCATAGCGTATGTCAAAGCGGCTTCGAAGAGCTGCTTGAAGGAGGTTCCGGAAAAGAACTCCCAGGGCGCCTTCTAAGCCTGGAAAACTCGTTGGCAAGAGTGTATCGACGGGCAAGGGTCCTATTTTAAAGCATTTTAATTTTTTGTGGCGATATCTTCAATACATTTTGATCCTTGAATTCGATCTCATTACTTTTTGTAAAAACCTTGTATAAGAGAAAATGAGATGAGATATTTTGTTAACAATTTTATATTCCTTTTATTCGTGTTTCAATGTGTGTATGTGTGTGTTTCGGAGTTTTAAATAAGGTTCAATGAAATCTTGGCCCATAGGAAAAGAGAGAGAGAAAGAGAAAATGAACGAGACCATTCTTCGTGTTCTCCCAAGAAACCAGTCTGGAACGTTGTTCTCCTCCGACTGTGAGTTTCACAACACTTTCTTTCGCGAGCAAGATACCTGTTAGATGATGTTCTTGCTGTTGGATTAAATCTCTCTCTCTTTCTCTTCTAAATAAAGAAAAAGAAAAGCTTTATATGCATCTGAAATGTACACATGAAATTACTCCACACACACACACACACACACACAAGGTTAACATGTTAGATGTCGGTGGCGAATTTATTTTTAGCTTAGAAATAAGGAGCAGAACCAATAAATAGTTCAATTGCTCTTTAACTACTAGTGATCCTTGAATAAGAGGTAGCGTGTATTGCAGAGCAATTTCACAAGAATAAAGATTTTGCAATTTCTTTTCGTTTAAAATTGACATTTAAAAATATATCCTTCATTTTGTTGTTGTTGTTGTTGTTGTTGTTGTTGTTGTTGTTGTTGTTGTTGTTGTTGTTGTTGTTTCAAGGACTATCACAATGACATTCAACAAACTTTCTTATATCTTTCCCATAGTATGACTGCTACAAATACTACTACTTCAATTTAATTACTTTATCCGTAATGGCTTAATAGTACCAAGAGACAAAACTTTCGTCATTGTATTCTATTCTGGAACAAATCCTGTGGATAGTACACAATAATGGCAGTTCATGAGTAATGATAGTTTCTAATATTGCACAGTAACGCTAATAGGTGTCTCCACTTGAGCTGCCTGCGTATCTGCTGCCAATAGATGGCGCTAGTGTGCAGTCGATTTGCATATTTAAAACTATGGCGCCAATTTAATTTTAACTTTCAAATTGCATTATTTCAATTCTATTTATTTCAAAATAGAACCAGGATCGTAAACATACTTAGATTTGAGCATTAATATTTATGTACCATGGCCGCCTGAAGGAGCCCAAGGGAATTAATTACCATCCCTTACATTTTAGAAAGGAGTTAGGTTTTTGAAAATACATGTCAAAACATATTAGATTTGCTTACTGACCCTTACAATATTTACCTAATACAACCCATTTAAAAGAAGAATGATTCAGGTTAGGAATGCGCCAAGTTTTAAAACTGTTGGTTAAATGTTCGCAAATTGTTGGCCTTCCAATATATGTTTTGAACTACGTTGGGCCAACGTATTTTCAACTTTATTTCTCCAATTACCAACTGTACTGGCCATTTTACCCTACATATGAACTGCGAGGTGTGCTATCGGAGATTGATCTGTCTATAATGTTATTCTATGCACTCTTCCCTTCAGCAGTGGCGTATTTACGATTTTGTTTCGGGGGGCTTTGCTAACTTTCGGGGGGGGGCTTTGCCTGAAAATGTGAAAATTCAGCAAGATATTTCATATACTTTACTATAGAAAGTAAGATTTCGGGGGGAGGCTTAAGCAGGGAAGCACCCTCTAAATACGCCACTGGGATTCAATAATATTGTCTTCTCTATACAGTATATATGAGTATATCCTTATTTATCTAGAATCGATCCTTAATACTCGAAGTGATCTTTGTTTCAATAAATATAGTAATAATTATTATATATTATATTCATAATTAATTTATTTGATAACTAATATTTCCCTTCTCTTCTTTTTAAAATTCATAGAAAAACATTTACACTATAACTGAAGCAAATGAAGAACAAAGGTAACATGTTTCAATGCATATGTTACTTGAAGTTATAAAAGTGGAAAAAATATTAAATTCTTCTTTTAATTAGTAGTATAATTAGTCAGTTTAATTAATAAAATGTTGCTTCTAGTAAACATAAAGAGAGAGAGAGAGAGAAAAAAACACGATATAATAAACTTTTTCTGAAAGAATAAACTAGGCAGAGAAAGTTGATTACGATTCTCTTTCTTCTACATTTTCTTTTTAACTATAGCATACGTATGACCTTGAGAAAGAGAACAATTGAAATTTTTATGATTGATTGATAAGAGTGATAATACGTAATGAAAGGAAAAACAAGAGAATAGATTGTTGTCATCAAATGAGTACGTTTACGATAAATGACTTTCATTAATCATTTTTTTTTTTAACTGACAAAAGATGTCGCGAGGAGATAACAGTTCTCTGAGATCCTTTTTCTTGTGTTTATCCTAACATTATCGTTTCCTTTGAGTTTTCCTAATAATACTTTTCTTTCTGTAGCCACTTCACATCAAGGAATTTGGAGCTTGTAAAGCAGTGAAATGTTATGCATGATATTATTCAATTATAATGTCTTGTCAATGTTTAGAATGTTACATTTATGAAGCAAAACATCTTAGTCAGTGAGTAAAGCTAAAATGCGAACTAAAACATTTGAGCGTTAAGGGTTGCATAAACTTCTAGGCGAAAATATTTAGATATTTTTAATGTTTGGCATAAACGCAAGACACGTCACTCTGTTAGTCAAGCTAATACCAAATAGTTCAGTCAACAACTACTATTAATAATAAACCAAGCAGAAAGAAAGTCTTGTCTCTTGCGAAGATTGGATCCACATTACACATCCAACGACATAATCGGATCTTACTATGGGGATACGGTTGTAGAGCGCTTACCTCTGATGTGTGGGCATTTTGTTTGATCCCGAGCCAATTACGTTTGTAGTGGACAACATCGTGTCCAGTGGCGGATCCAAAGAGGGAGCTATGGGGGCTATAGCCCCCCCTTGCCGCTAAGGTATACTCTGGATAAAATGGGCTTCAACCCTGCTTTACACTGGATAAAACGGCAAAATATGGTTTAGCCCCTTTCTTGATCATATCCTGGATCCGCCCCTGATCGTGTCTATGGGTTTTCTTGGGATACTCCTGTTTCCTCCCACCTTTTCATTCCACCAATTCTTCCATCAACATTCACTTACCTTAATCATCGTCTTCCTTAGTTTAAAGGGTATAATTGTGGGACGTTAAATTGAAAGATTTTATTTCATTTCGAACCTATGCATAGTTGACTATGGCAAAGGTGTAATATCCTAAGAACACGTCCAACCACTTCCAACCGTAAGATGCAAACCTAGTATTACACCTGGTCATGAATTGGTAACTTATATGAAATAGAGAATGACTTACAGCGACTACGTGAGGTATTTGCTTAACACCATTTTTAAGCATCTCTATACTGTTTCTTCGTCCTGCCCTAAGTTACGGCACGGACACATAGTATGGATAGCGGTTGGTTCAATTTCATTACATTAAATTTAAAATATTCGAGGAACATGCTTTACCTATGTCATACAGAAATAGACGCAGAGAGAAGTGATTTCTAGTCTTACTTGTGGCTATGAACAGTGGCGTATTTAAGCGGAGGTTCCGGCTTAATTCACCCCGAAATTTTATTTACTATTTTAAAGTAAAGGAAATATGTTGCATAATTTTTAGAATTCCAGGAATAAAGTTAGTAAAGCCCTCCCCGAAACAAAATCGTAAATACGTCACTGACTATGACCATAAACATCTCTCCTCATATAGTACTTTACCATACGGAATTACTTTGCATAATTCACATTAGTACCAAGTTAAAAGTTACATATCTTTCTTTGGATACTGTGAGGATTGATCTCTTATACACTTTATATACTACTGAACAAATCTTGATCATTTATCTTGACACCCTACTTCTGACACTTCCCTTGATAATCCTAACTTCAATACCATTGCAGCTTTCTCATAGCCATTCGTCATCATGCATAGTTATGAAAAGTGATTTCATTCATATTTTGCGAAAACAAATAGCTTTATAATATAGCATAAGTAATGATTTGAGAGATAAAAGCAAAGAATTTGAAACCTATGTCTGTTATATTTGATAGTATTTTTGTGGGAGCGGTGAGTTTCGCATAGTGTTCCGAAATATAATATCTCGTGAAAAATTTAAGTTAGACTCAGTATATTTGATAAAGTATCATTCAATTTTAGCATTATCGCGTTGTACTTAAATGTAAGATTATCGTATGGTTCTGATGTAGAGAAATATATCTGTCTTATATTTTCATAAATCCAGCAGAAATTCAAAAATATTTGTAATAGTGTTGACTATTTTCTAGCGCAAGAAGGCGAATACCCTGTTGCTTATATGAGTACTACAGGTATGGGAAATGTGCACTGCCTATAACAAAATGCGATCAAAACTATGTAAATTCACTGCCTACAACTTAGATACATGCGGACATAACCTTACAACGAAAGGCGGAAAGTAGATAAAGCGATACATTTTTACGTATCTTTTGACACAAAGTAGCTATATAATAGAATAGGAAGCTTTAAGGGTATAATAACTGCAATTATAAAAGTGCACTTACCACATGATACATTAAAAGAATTTTTCTTCTTCCGCATAAGGACTGTGTTCTCACGTACAAAGTCCATAACTATAAATGAATTTATTGATTAACTGGGAAATAAATTGCCTATTCACTTTTCTGCACGTGTTGGTAACTTTTATAAAATCTGTGCAACTAAAACCACAAACGCACGTTCAAGTACAAAACGAAATAGCACACAACACTTCTGATACTTTTCTTTTACACTTACGTACAGGAATAAAGCGAAACGTTTTGTTTTAAATACATCCAGAATTTTCGGTGATTTTGAGATAAATTGCCTGTTTTAACTGAAAATGCCAAAGATATATTTGCTCTGAGTTTTTCCAGAAAACAAACAACCTGTACAGTACATACTGTTTATGTCATTGTAATTTCTTATCTTACTCGTGTGACAATAAATATTTCCACTCAGGTGTGTAAAATGTCACGAGTCGTCTAGCCTATGAAGAATGCAAACCTATAAGAGACGTTTATTGGTATGTTTACCGGTAGTAAACTCAGCTTCCTGAACACTTAATCTCCTCCATATGTGCTAAGCACACAAACGATTTCACCTCTCATGCAGGTGATACGGGATATTGTTTAACCGCCTAACACAGCGTTGCCACTATAGAAATTAACGTACCTTTTTTATCATTGGTGATTTGAACCCGGAATATCTAGTTACTTATTAAACGAATATAATCCAAGGTAAGGATAAAAATCTAGGTAATTCCATTAATATTTGAAGATTACAGCCAAGATTGTATGCATGAAGCATATTTTTACATCTTAAGAATCTATACACAGACAACAAATCATTAAAGTACCAGGTCTACATAGAAACGTATCAAAAGATACAGCTTGCTGTATTTTCGTTCTTTACCAACAGCAGAAGTGCTTTATTTAATTGTTTAATGAATATATGTACTTTAATTATAATCCTGTACTTTATTCCTTAGGTTTTATACAGATCATTCATAATAGTTATTTCACAGTATACATCAAAGTGCAGCGCTCTTCAAATTCGAATAATTCGAATAACGCATAATTTTTCGAACTAATATTCGAATATTCAAATAAAAGCATCCGAATAACTTTAACATTACTTCTGCACATCAATTGACACATATCAGTGCATCAAAATTTTCTTCGATTCAATTTGTGTAGTGTGTATATCATAGCATAGTGCTAAGGCCATAGTACTGTATGTGGGTTCGGTGGAATCACAGGCTGGGAAATCTAGGCTTATCTAGGAAGCAAAATTAACGCTTGTAAGAAGGACGATATAGAATTTTTTTTTTCTAAGGGAGACAAACTTCGAATGTTAAATACTGTTTGAAACTTTCGTCAGTTCAAATATATCAATATTGAGTCTGTTGGGTATTTTCATGGTGATGCTGGTGGAAAGTCAGTGTAATAATCATTTGAATAGGAGTAATTAAATACATATACAACGTTAAAGTCGAAAATTACAAAAAGCAAATCAACCATGTGATAATTTATATAAATTGTGAGCAAGTCTTTAGTGTTTGTAAACTATATATATATATATATATATACTAGCAGCGTTCACCCCGCTTCGCTGCGGTCACCCCGGAACGCAATAAACTTTGTTACTTAGATAATTTTTACTTTTTCGCTTTCAAGTGATATGATAAAAACCATAGAAGATTGCAGTAAATCTTAACATTATATCGCCTGTCATTTATGTTAACCCGCCCCACTTCGCTGCGGTCATCCCGGAAGTTTTCGCTTTCAAGTGATATGATAAAAACCATAGTAGATTGCAGTAAATGTTAACATTATATCGCCTGTCATTTATGTTAACCCGCCGAGTGACACGGTCATGCGGGTTGCATATAAATACGTTTATTTTTACCTATGATGAACTAACAAAGGATTTGTACGTTATGGACACTTGAATGGTCAATTATCTCAAGACACTGGTAATTAAAAATTAAAGTGATATGATAAAAACCATCTAGGGTCCAAATCCTAACAACCCCCCAAAAATAAAAGAAATTGGTTCAGCCGTATTAGCGTGATGAGGGAACAAAGGATTTGTGCGTTCTCTTTTATATAATAGACTAGCAGCGTTCACCCCGCTTCGCTGCGGTCACCCCGGAACGCAATAAACTTTGTTACTTAGATAATTTTTACTTTTTCGCTTTCAAGTGATATGATAAAAACCATAGAAGATTGCAGTAAATCTTAACATTATATCGCCTGTCATTTATGTTAACCCGCCCCGCTTCGCTGCGGTCATCCCGGAAGTTTTCGCTTTCAAGTGATATGATAAAAACCATAGTAGATTGCAGTAAATGTTAACATTATATCGCCTGTCATTTATGTTAACCCGCCGAGTGACACGGTCATGCGGGTTGCATATAAATACGTTTATTTTTACCTATGATGAACTAACAAAGGATTTGTACGTTATGGACACTTGAATGGTCAATTATCTCAAGACACTGGTAATTAAAAATTAAAGTGATATGATAAAAACCATCTAGGGTCCAAATCCTAATAACCCCCCAAAAATAAAAGAAATTGGTTCAGCCGTATTAGCGTGATGAGGGAACAAAGGATTTGTGCGTTCTCTTTTATATAATATATATATATATATATATATATATATATATATATATATATATATATATATATATATATATGAATGTGTGTGTATGTACCAACATAACTCTGGAACACCTGAAACGATTTCAATCAAAATAGTTACAATACAATACAATCTGAAAAAAAAATACTTTGGGTAAGATACTCCTAGGAACAGGACTGGAAAGGGAATAACACGTAAAAATAACCGAAAAAGACTAATATTATAGGCAAATACATATCTTTTGGATTGCTGAGATGAATAGTGACACGTCGTTCAAGTACTAGTTCGGCCATCATCGTTATGAGGATGAAAAGAGGTTGAAAACAAAATCTTTAAAATGACCAAGATTTCTCACGAACTCATAGTTTTCAGGATCGATAAGCTGATTTGTGACAATTCCGTTGACATTCAACCTCAAGTTTTATCGAATATAGAGATAAGAAGACAGATGTTCTGGATTTTTCGCAAATTTCGTTTTCAGGGGTGAGGGGAAAATTTCAGTAATTATTTTCAGCAAGTTAAAACCGACATTGTTAATTGTTTGTGATCACATCACAGGAAAATGAGTAAATCGTTTGAAATGAATTTTGGCACATAGCACCTCAAGCTGGGTTTTTATCATGTCATAAGGGTACAAAATTTATCCCCAAAATAGAGTATATTATGGTTCATCATTATAATTTCATTCAAATGCGGGGAGAAGGGGATTCAAAGAGTTTTCCAGAACCAATCTTCCTCGTGCGAAAAATGGGTATTTCAGCTACAATCATGACGAAATGAAAAACTGTGTTTCTAACGTTGCAAAACGTATATAATACATTTATTACGAAACTTATAGCACAGAGTTTAGTATGTTCCTGTATATCAATACAAATATAACAAAACTCTACGGGGCTCAAAAGTATATACTTTATATATGGACATGTTTATGTTTGACCCTCAGTGATTCATTCAAGAACTACTGCGACGGAGGGTTGCAGTGCTTTAGAGATAAAGCTCTCAGGTCTGGTGCGAGAGGTCCTTGGTTTTATTCTAGGTCATGTGATTGTGTGATGGAAATATCGTGTATATACGGGTTTTCTTATTTCCTCCCACGTTCTCATTCCACGAAAATACTTATCTAAAGTGTTATTACATCTTTTAAATCACTGGAAATAAAGGCATGTGATTTTGGGGTTATTTTGCTCTGTGAAATATGAATACTATAACATACACTTGAACAAACTTAATGTAGCGGACACAAGGAAATGATAAACGATTTGTGAACCGATCAGGGACGCACTCACGAGAGAAATTCGCCCCCCCCAAAAAAAAGCTTTCTAACATACATTTGTACACTTTCTCCAGAAAACTATACTTATTTAACAGGAAAATGATTGATGTAACGTGAAAATTTGATCTTATACTTCATCTGTACTCTTTCTCTTATAAAAACAATTTAGTTCTATCATTTTTTCCGCTGAAAATATAGGTGAAAGTATTTTAGAATTACTTATCGTCTTCTCAGATGCAGAATATTACCCGTTCAATACTACGTACACGTAGTGGCTTGTAGTATTGGACCACTTCCCCCAAGCTTGGTGCCCTCCCGAAAAACAATTCTGGGTGCGTGCCTGAAACCGATGCATGTATAAAGACGGGTTGTCATGTTAGAAGAACTACATGATATTTCTATTTACTGTTTACATATTACAACTTCTTGAAAGCAAGAAAAGTATCTCCAGCCATGCAGCACTGCACTCTAGTGGACAAACAGTTAACCTCCTCATTAAAAACGTGTATTTTGGGGCACTCCCCCTCCCTGTCCAAAAGAATCCGTTGTTTCGAAAGCTGCGAAACTGGTTTTCCCTTTATGTCAGCGGGAGGGCGATAGCAGGAAGCAAGCAAGACGTCCCAGAAAGTTGCACATTGTTCAACTCCTTGCAAGATGAAAAAAAAAATGCTGTGTGTCCCTTTCAAGATTTTGTTTACATGGAGAAATATAGTAGAGTTTCAAGATTTATTATTTTTTTATGACAGCTACAAGTTCTTGTACCGTGACAAGGCCTCTTAAGATTGAAAGGTTTCTTGATATACAATAGACCAACATCCAGTCCACTTGTAAGAATTTTAGAATGGCGCTCTAAAGGGATGAGGTGTTTTCGCTCTATATTACGCCCCTTCTTGGACAAAAGTAAGATGACTTGCCAGTGGATAACATGGCTTCTTAGGCAAAATATAACTACGGTAACCCATCCACGATTCAAGCGGCAATGAACTGCATAATGTGGAGAATGGATATCCGTCAAATTGATGACGAATACGTAGTGCTTCTTTCTCTCAGTACACAATTTAATATTTGTCAAAGTCATCAATAACAATATGTCTAAGATACACACAGAGAGAAATGTGACGTCACATTTAAAAAAAAGAATCAGTTTGTACTGAAGTCACCTCTCTCTGAAGTAAGGAAGATTGCGGCTGCCGATCGTGTATGGTTTAGCTCCGAGGCAAACGAAGGCTTTAAAAATGTCAGGAGATTCCGCAACCTTCATATTTCCACGTGCTTAATAACACAATTGTGTGTATGTGAGTGCGCTTTTCGCAAGCCAAAGAAGAAGACAGCGTGGTATTTTTCACATGTTCCCAAATGAAAGAAAAAACATTATCAAGTAAAAAGAAAGAAAGAAAAAGAAGCCGAATGAAAAAAGAAAAAATGGTGGGGAATACTTTGTGGTGGTTTTGGCAACAATGCTTCTAGGTCAATATCCCTCCAAAAGACGGCAATGACTCTTTTGTCTTTTGCCCAAAAAAAATAATAATAAAAGACAGAAGGGTAAGAAGCAATGATCAAAAACAGACGGAATAAAGATACAAAAAGGTGGAAAGATATTTTCTTCTTTTAAACTGTAATATACGTACATTCAGTGTCTGTCTAGATCATACATTTTGCTTTGAATTTGGAAACTTTCTAGAATCTGTAACGTGCACAAAATATATTTGCAACGTTAATGACTTCTAAATAATCCATAATGTGTGTTTGTTTATTCCTAACATATTGTAACATATATAACACACATTTTAAATTGCTAATACATTGTATGTAAAATCAAATTTGTTTTTAATGTTTATTAACACAGTGTCACTCATACAAATATGTTTTAGCAACATTTATAAAACAACCTAGCGTCTATAAAATTTATTTTACAATATTTTAAACATATGGTAATGCATGTAAAATGTGCAATCTTTATAACGTTATACCATACACTTTTTAAGATGCTCTTAATACATAGCTGCGTATGTAAAATATATTTATAATGTTTCGAAAATTGTAACGTAAGAGTTGAAATGCTTCTTAAAAATCTTTTAACATCTACAAAACTGTTTACAAAACCTGAGACACTGTAACGAAGATGATGCTTAAAGTGTTTGAATCATACTTTTAGGGCCATTAAATATATTTGTAATGTTTATAATATGCAGCAACGTTTACATGTGTTTACAAATTTTGCAAAACAATGTATTATAAACATAGTAGTTGAGATTTAAAAGAAAAGTTTCATATGTGTCAAGAAACCATGGGACTGTTTGACTGTTTCGGTCGTCTAATATGTCATAACTAATTAAAATACTTAAATTGTTCACATGTTTACATCAGCAATGGTGGTCTTAGTTAATTATTTACATTCTTAAGAAATACGTTATGATGGTTAATTATGGAAATTTTAACAATTTTTCTAAGAACTGTGTAAGTAATTGTTAATGAAAACAATTGGATAATTTTAACATTTTGAGTAGTTATAACAACCCGTTACTAACGTTACGGGAGTTTCGAAGCTCAAGCATTTGAAGACTACAAGGAGGAAAGGCGGAATATAACTTTCTGGTTGAAATTGAGTTATGGATATCAGTGTGAACCCCTTGAGGATAAGAAACTCCTATCCTATATTATAGACAAATAGTGCATACGTTATTTACAGTCAATAGTTTTTTTTCTGCTACACAAGTACTGTATATTGAGTAAAGGGATTTTTAAAAGACTAGAACCCTTTGCAACATTTGTGTGGAGAAGAATGAAGAGAATCAATTGGATAGAACGGAAAGCAAATGAGGTGTTAGAAATTGTGGGGGAGAAAATGACAATTTTAAATGCCATTGAGAAAGGGACGAAAAACTGGTTAAGAGTCTTCATCCCGGCGAAATTAAAATACCGCTAATTTTACAGTAATTATGTGATATCTTCAAATAGATAAATAGATAAAAGATAATTGAAATATGGAACAAGAGCGCCCTAGACAATATTATTTTGCGTGAGGTATCGTTATCACAAATCACCTAGTGGCTTTCCGTTTTCAGCTGTTTAGAAACGCGAAAATAAATGCCGATTTTCAAAATGGCTCGAAATCGAAAGCAGATAAGTGAGTCGTGATAACGGTTTCTCATGTAAAATAATATTGTCTAGGGCGCTCTTGTTCCACATTTCGATTATCTTTTATCTATTTGAAGATATCACATAATTACTGTAAAATTAGCGGTATTTTAATTTCGCCGGGATGAAGACTCTTAAGAAGGAATTATACCATGAGGAACGTGCTAGAGGGTGTGGCGAAAGGAAAACAGAGAGAAAGAGAGAGAGAGCGGAGGAAGTTAGAGGTCCTGGACGGCATCGAAACAGAAAAATCGTACATGAAGACAAAAAGGCTAAAGACCGTGTGGTGCATGGAAGATTCTCCGTTACGGCAAGTGGTCTGCCAATGATAGCAGAATACTTATGATGACAATCATATACTAAATAGGCTGTGGCTTCAAAGTCTAAAATTCCATTTTCTCATGATGAAGAGAAGTTGACCTTTCGCCTTTTCTTTTCTGTGGTCTTCATTTGGATTTAAAAGCACTTAACAGATGAAGCACTTAAAAAAACATTTAACCTGTGACATGTGAAAATTTTCTGGAAACAGCGTAACGGGTATATTATAATAGTTCAATAATGAAATTTCAAATTTTACATTATTAGCGTTTAACGAAAAAAAAATGTCCAAAGATGAAGGACACACAAATCAATAGATCACATTGAGCTAAACAAAATGATACGCATGAGTGTGAAGACTCATGAGTAGTTTTTATTTTTTTAAATGGAGGAAAACTAATTTATTTCTAAAACTAAAAATTGATACTGTGTATAGTTAGTTAATATAATCTAAAATTATCAGTAAGTTTTAAATGTTATTTCTGTTTAATTAAAATTTTGTCCACAGAAAAGACATATACTGTTTATATCAGTCGATAAAGCACTTTTAGCTGAACAAAGCAACACGCTTGTGGCTAAATTATCATGCGTATTTATCGAGAAGATTGAGAAAGAAAGAACCTTTTGTAGCGTAAAAAATATATCATTTGTAGTCAATAATAATTGACAATATTTGCCTTGATGGAAGAATTTATTTATTTATTTATATACTTTTATATGTAGCAAAATACGCTGTTAACTAATAGATTGTATTTTGTTGCCTTTTCCTAACGCACATGCTCCTTGTGCACACACTACTTGTAAATAGTTGATAAAGATCATAAGCAATTGTTTCATATTATGTACTATTTATACAATGTTGCAATGTATATAAAATACATTTATAACGTTTGTAAACAACGTCACGGGTATAAAATATGTGCAATGTTTCAAATAAACTGTGACGTCTATAAATGTAAATGTATACAACAGGGTTGGATAAAGAAACAATGATAAGTATAAAACAGAGAAGTGATAGAAAGAGGGTTAATCAAAGGAATTTCACGCACTGGGCATATTAAAATCAAAATCTTAATGTTACCAAGCGTTACCAAGCTCTGATTAAATATGTATAGTATTCGTATAAATATTACACCAATTGAATTGAATAAGAATACGAGAAAAGAGAAAGAAATAAATTTTCTGAATTTGTAATGAAACATGGAAACGGATGACTAGCACATTAAGGAAAAAGAAACTCCAGAAACTTCGGCTAAGAAACCGAAGGAAAATGATGAGGAGCATAAAACAAACAAAAAATTAATTAATTTTACGTTCACAATTATGCCGGCTAGGCAAAAGGAGACGGTGATGATAGTAAATGAAGGAAATAGTGGCATGAAGATAGTTTGGCGCAAGCTGGGATCGAACCAAGGATCCATGCACCAGAGGTGAACGCTCGACCACTGAGCCGCCGTGGTCCCTAGAACAGAAAAGAGTCTTCATAGAGTCTTATACCACGTACAGTAAAAAAAGTCTGCTTCCAATACTAAATAGAAGATTATATGGTTGGACAATTGAGGTAATTGGGGATTAACTATTTGTATGTAGAGAGGGGGAGAAGCATTAATGGTTACAAACAATCAGTAAAACTTTTTTTTAAAAAAATAAAAGAGAGATAAATATATGTGTTTTATGTTTATTAATTGAGAAAAGAGTTTGGACTGAGAGAACTTGAAAATTTTATATGAATATGATAAGAAGGTTGGGATGCAATAAAAAGACTCATAAATTTCTTGTATACGTGTCAACAAATAAGGGTCAAAATACCTAGGTAGAAGAAATATAAAATAAAAAGTGAAATCTGATGCTATGTTGTTGGTCAGCATCTTTAATTAATATATACAGAATATTAATGAACTATATCGACAATCTGTAAGAGGTGATTCTTCATATCAATATATATACAGGGTGGTCCGGAAGTGGGCGTAGCCCGTTTAGTTTCAAACAGTATAATGTTAGTTATGGTAAAATGTCTGAACACAGTTACCTTGAAGTCTTAGGAGTCTTAAGAGTCATATAAACATCGGTATGATCACCATCCATGTCGTAAGACAGCTGAATTCTGCGCCAATTTCTCGCAGATGTTTTGCGGAGATACTCCGGAGTCATGAGGGTGAAGGCGTGTTTCACAGCTGCTCGTAATTCCTGCGTTATGTGATATCGAGTGTTTCTTACTTGTTGCCTTATAAAACCCCAGACAGCATTGTCTCGTGTCGTCAGATCGGGACTTCTTGGAGGCCAGGCAAAGAGAGCTGGTGAAGGTGCAGAATCTTTTCCAATCCAGCAGCGAGGAAACGTCTGATTCAGGTAATTGCGGCCGTGAATCGCGAATTGCGCTGGTGCTCCATCCTGCTGTATTAGAACAGTGTCTTTGATACCACGGCCAGTTCAGGCACCAACCACTCATTAAGCATCTCCAGGTAAGAATGTCTATTAACATTGTCTTCGAAGAAGTACAATTAGGGGTAGGCCCACTTCCGGACCACGCTTTACATACAACTTCATATTTACCTGTGTGGAAAAGTGCAAAATTTTAGAGCTAGTGCTGTGCAAAATTGTGGAAAAGCCAAACTTCAACACGAGTTATTTCGAATTTGAGAAACTGTGGAATGACGGTCCATATCAGCGTAAAAGAAGTTATACATTCACAATATAAAATGCAAATTTCATCAATGTGTAATGAATGTGTAGGGGTTTCTCTACATTGTATAATTCCCAGACCAGCTCTCAACAGAACTCACAGATATGCTCTGACTTTTAAGGTGGGTCCAAAGTAGACAAAAGGTAAGTCTTGACAGCAGTGAACGCAAAATGCTTGAACAGGAAATCGGAAGTGCTACCGGACCGCCGTCACCATGGTCTCTCGTGTTCGAAATAATGTGTGCTGCTATGTTTTGTTTCACGCTTATACGTGAAAAAAAAAGTGAAATATTACCTCCTACAGGAATCGCCCCTTCAAGTTTGTCGGTATAGTTTATTAACACCCTATATGTATCTAGAGAAATAATACAAAAAGGTTTGATTATGGAAAATGGTATTTTAGTAGAAATATAAAAAGTTATATGGATTCACTTTGGAGATGACATGAAAAATAGAGGGCTGAAAATAGAACAAATTACTAGTTTTTTGTCTATACGTAGTATCCTTAAGTGAAGATATCAAATGGGAGTGGGAAATGAAAGCAAGGATAGGAATAGTCAGGAAAAATAAATGAAAATTTTAGGGCGAAAATGCATGTTATGGATCACTAAATAAAGGGTAGTGTAAAGGGTTCATTTTTTGAAGTACTATTCTACACGAAGCAGAAACATAGTCATTACGAAAAAGTTACGAAAAACAACTCAAGGACTTTGAAATATTGGTGGGCAGAAAGATGTTTTTTTTTCAATAATAATAATAATAATAATAATAATAATAATAATAATAATAATAATAATAATAATAATAATAATAATAATAATAATAATAGCAGAGTCGAACGGAAAGTAAATGTGGAAGTGTTAGAAATAATAATAGAGGTGGAAAATTAGTATTGGATGCAGCTGATAAAAGAAGAAACTGGTTCGGAATTCGTTTGAGGAGAAATTTTATACTAAAAAATATGATGAAAGGTATAGTATAGGGAAAGCGATAAGCGATTTGAAAACAGATGTTTCATATGTCAAAGGAAAAGTTAACTAAGGACTCTGATGCATAGAAACCTCTCAAGACCTACCAATGATGGTACAATACTTTATTGATGATGATGAATAACTCAACAGGGTGTTATATAGTTAATATAAAAATAATAACAATATTTTTTCAATCCACATGTATAATCATAGGAATTTGTCTAGGCTTTATATATACATAATGCAAATATTGGGAAATAGGAGAGGGAAAAAATAAATAACCAATGGTGTCCTTGGCCTTCACATACAGGGAGTCGACAGCATGAGAGCGGAAACAGCTTGTGATTGAAGAGCATGTATCAACATTGAAGGACAACCAGAACTCAAGCTCTGCAGAAGCTCTCTCCTAAGGGGGCCAAATAAAGGGGGGGGAATTTGTATCTCCTTCTTATCGTTCTTTGTCAAAGTAACCGAGTTTGCAGCATGCAAATTAGACGATTATGTTGAGCTGCAAAGGTTGTTATGGCATTATTTGCAATCCTTTGGCAACTTCAATGTAAATAAATTAAAATACATGAAGAAAGAATACAATGGGACACAGACAGCATGCTTGTTAGCTTTTGAGGAGTATAAAAAGATAAATGTCATTAGTAAAAGAAAAAATGCTCATGATATTCAATTGTCAGATGATCATTTACATCAACTGTCAATGAACTGTAGGTGTTTGACTGTTGTTAACGTCAAAACTTCGATTGGAGTACAGAATATATTAATACAGTACATTAACCCTTTAGATAGAGTTGGGATTGGTTGTTTATGTTGATACTTTTCTTATAAAAGAAATATTTCATTTACAGCCTGGTCACTCTCCATTTCTTTCTTACCAATAAAATATTTGGGAGATAGTAATTGTAGTTATATGGATAAATGGGAAAGTTTTATTTATTTATTTATCTTCACGCGAACTCAGAGGTATATAGTGAATCTTTCCCTTTGTAGAGTTTTATACGATACACGCAAATATTTTTAAAATTGGTATATCATTTTTCAATACTTTAAAAATACCAAATCAGTATGGCATATAGTTTCATTTTGACTATCTACACCAGTATGATCTTATTTCGAGATTTAGTGTCGCCAATTAACACTCTTAAATATTATTTTAAATATCTAAATTAAAGGACGATGCTAAAGATAATGTCAAATATGAGTATACTGCACCTTCCCTCGATTTTTTTTAATTATTTGACATAATTATACATCGTTTGGCATTGCTGTTTTCTTTATTCATCTTTCATTTAACATCTTCTATCACATTCTGTATTACATTGAGTTTAAATGTTTGAGAGTGAATCACTGTTTCAAAATAGCTTCATGTAGACAGACATTTATTACTTGTTGAATTTGCATAAGTTGTGTTCCAGGCTATAAAATTATTATTTAAACTAGGGTTAGATATCCTACCAATTGTATTGCAACTCACTGAAGCATTATAGGTACCAGCAGCTTCCAAATATACTATCGACTAACTTTGAAGTCTCGACTTGAGGTCTCGAACTCCTTCTTAGCTATGTAAACAGCGGCTGCGCTCTTGAGTAGAATAGCCAGATTCGATTAACGGCGGAAGATTATGTGTTTCAGATCTCACGTTAAGCTGTAGGACCACGTTTTGTATAACCTCACTACTGAAAGGGATGTTAAACTCAAAATTTAAAAATTCGACTCTTCAATTTTCATCGCACGTCTCATCTAAACCAAAAAGTCCTGAATAACCGCCAGCCCCTTTCTTAACTTAATCCAATGAACGACCAAATTCTTGAATCAAAATAACTATTATGCTGAATTATTTTTCTGTATGGTGCTGAAATAATATTCTTCGCCTTTGTTTGATCTATAAGTCATCCAACGTCGATGATTTCTCTGTTTATGTATTCCGTGTTATCTTTCTTGCTAAAAGTCTTCCTCCAACATCATTTTTGGATCAAAAGATCCAATATATTTCAATAAAAACTTTTCTTGCATGTCCTATATCTGGAGAACTACATACAGTGTAGCCAAACTCAAACTATCACTTAACTCAGTATGATGTGCTCATTCCGTAGAATACACGAAAACACGATTTAGGGATCGTTCACAAATTTTGTGGGCCCTGATCAAAGATCTAATATATTTCATTCAAAGAAAAAAATTATTATACGCCTTATATCTGGAGAACTATATACAGGGTAGCCAAACCCAAACTATCACTTAACTTACCTGTCAGTATGAGAAACTTGTGTTTATTTCGTAGAAAATACGAAAACTCGTTTTAGGGTCCGTTTAAAAATTTTGTGGGCCCTGATCCAAAATACTTATTGGCCAAGATCGCAATCTTTTGTTCCATTTTTGATTTTTCCTAATTTTCTTGTTTCTTCGTTTATGTATTTCGTACTTTTTTTTCTTCCCGAAAGTCTCCATTCAACATCTTTTTGTTGTTGTTGTTGTTGTTGTTGTTGTTGTTGTTGTTGTTTATGTATTACGTATTTTTCTTTCGTGCCGAGAATATTCATCCAACATATTTTTTCTTGGTTTATATTTTTCACATTTTTAAATTTCTTGCCAAAAATCTTCGTCTAATATCGTTTTTGTATCAGTTTATGTATTCCGTATATTTTTCCTTTCCGAAAGTCTTTCATCAACATACTGTTTTCCCCGTTTGCGTATTTCGTATTTTCTTTCTTGCCGAAAGTTTTCATCCAACATTTTTCCTCCGTTTATGTATTCTATATATATTTCTTTTTTTATCAAAAGACTTTGCCCAACATCAGTTTCTTCTCCACGTATATATTCCACATATTTCTTTCTTGCTAAAAGTTTTGGTATCTTCGCAATCACTATTGAGAGCTTAAACCCAATAAATTAATTTGTTGTTATTACAGTTTCGATCTCAGAACCACTGCTTTCAGTTCTCTCGGTTGCTCCTGCCTGTATTGTCAGTTACGCATTCCTATGTTACGTCAAATGTCTACTTCATACTCGTTTCTTACTAGATGTGACAACATGTCTTAATTACATAAACAGGTGTTACTATCGTGAATTAAGAAATTTCTACTCAACCATTGTTACAAAATTACATTTCAAGAGGTCACTCAGAAAAAGAGAGAGAGAGAGAGAAGTCAAATCTTTGTTGAAAGTAGTTTAACTGTTGAGAATGTTTTCTGAGCGTTCACCTGAATTATATAAGAAATTCCTTCAACAAGTTTTTTTTTCTTTCTTTTGGTTACCAAATACTAAATACATAGTCGATTCTTACCTTGACCCAAAACATAATTGTCCTCTCTATATTCAATGCATGAACCCAAACAATGACACGTTTATCCGCTTGATTATACAAAAGATACAACACTCAGAAGACTCAAACGTACATTGTATGCGTTTTCAGTAGTTTTACAACGAACAGGGCCACCCAAAAGGGGAAGGGATAATCCTGATAAAAATCAAGGACCAAAGCCTTTGGAGGGGGCATTAAAAATTATGTTTAAAAAAATAATTCTCCTCATTCAATTGCGATTTTTTTTTTTTCAAGTTTGAAATTCCCGACAAAAAATAACAAAATAATCTTCACTTTTCTAGATATTAAATTAAATTAATAAAATTAGACTTTAAGAATTTGGACTTAGTGATTTTCTAAATACTTTTTAGTGACAAAAAAATAAAGTTTAGTCCGTTGCTACTTTGCATTGTTACTTGGTTATAGGTATTTTCATATATAAAAACGACATTAGCAACAGTGGGTGCCACTGAAATTTGCCTCGGAGCTCATGAAATCTAAGAGCGGCCCTATAACAAAACGCACGTTCTGACAGTATGTTATGACAGTCTAGGTCTATTGATGTTACGTTTCAGTGATACTAATGTGAGGAGTATTATATATATTATATTAATATTAAATTCATTAGTATTCATATCCTTTGTCCAGCAGCGAGGCAATATAGGTGGAGATTTACAGCTTGAAGATTTTTTTCAGATGATTTTTTCTATCCAAATTCACAAAAAGAAATTCTGTTCGAGAAAAATTTTGTCTCGAATCCTGGGTTTTTGGTAATACCTCCACGACAATCGTCATCTAAAAATTTCTTCATCAAATTCATGGAAACACATGATCATCTTTTCCTTATTACATTGTGTTGCAATCAAAATATATGTAGATATTACATTTTTTCTTTGTTTCAACTCTAATATTGCTTGACCTTTATAAGGAAAAAAAACCTACGGGACAAACTGTGTATTCCTTTAATATACAGTCTTGAGGATTTTTTTCTTGGTTTCTCTCACGATTTCAAAAGCAAGAATACACTACAACCTTGCGAAAGGACGCTAAGTAACGATAGAAGGGAATCCAGCATAGTTACTTAAAACCAACCACACGTGCCTGTGCAGAAAGTCAAGGACGGCAGCAGGATTATATAGTGTTCGATGATTCTCTCCGTTCGCGCTTCTCCCAATCATCTTTCTCCTTATAACTTCTTCTCCTGCCTTATTACTTGTTCTTCATAACCTTTTCAAGGGTATAAAATGCAATGACGTCAGTAAAAAAAGATAGTACTTTGAGTATACATACATAATAACGTTAACAATTGAAAATGAAAGGTTTTGTTCTATAGATTTGTTGAATTACTAGGGTTTGCACTTCGCTTTTGATGGTGAGTTTTAAGTTGAAGGAACCAGACTAGGCAATTTTCATGGAAGTTTAAACAAAAAACCGAAATCACGCTTGTGTCCCTGGTAATAAATTAAAAGCATAACTTCCAATATGCAGTAGATCTATTATGTATTCATGTCATGTATAACATTAGCATACAGTAGTTCCTTTTCACAGTACGATAAGATGTATAACTATACCAGAAATTCATGCCTAAAGTTTTCAATCACTATAGTTTTTACATAGTTATAATGACCATTTGAGATTAATTTTATTAGTCAAATTTTAAAATTACTGTATACATCCAGAGAAAGATACATTCAGAGAAAAACAAATTTTAAAATAATAATAGAATAATTGTTAATTACTTTTAGAATTCCGAACTACGCTGTGTATCAGAAGTCTTTGCCACTCCCCACTCCGACATACAAAATTTTAACATAATAGAAAATTTAAACTAATAATAATAATAATGAACTTAAGTATACATACCTTTATTTCAATGTTTTATATATTTTCATTTTGAATCTTGTGCAAAAAAAGGTAGATTTGAATGGTTACAAATTAAAGCCTTTGAAAATAATCAGTAAAATCAAACCACTAAAATTCTTTTAAAAAAAAAAAAAAAGAGAGAGAGAGAAAGATTATACTGTAGTAAAATCTCAGAAATAGATCTTTTTAATTAACTGTTAATGAAATCTGAAGCGTATATATACTGTATGACCAAAAAAATCCATGTAGGACCATGTTCAAAAACTTTCCCTTCACAGGCCCCTATCCCTACCCTGAACCCTGAAGTAGTATGCTTGGATTCATAAAATTGTAAGGAAGTATTAAAATGGGTTGTGAATAAACACCTTCGCTGGCTGCAATCTAACTTACAGAATTTCTGAGAGAGAGTCATGTATACACTTTTTTGAACAGAACTGTGCATGTGATTTCTTTGTCGCAATCACTATCTCAACACAAAGTTTTAGAAAATAACCACTGTCAGCCAACATTTTTAAGCTTTCAAACTTGCCCCTAATTTCATTCTCGCTAACAGTGTTCGTTAAACGTGTTGTATTACACTTTTAATAAGAAGCCGAGAGTTATACCCACTTATATTTCTTAAGGGGAAGAATGTGTGGTCATATCTCAACAGAACTTTATAATTCATGTCTTGTACAAAGCCATAATTAGAAAAAGTCTTTAGTACGAAGATGCGAAAACGTGGCGAATTTATCCAGTCAAGCAAGTTTTAACCTTATGAATGAATTCAATACGAGGATGAAAAAACATAATATGTCACTTTTTGGGCATCTTCTGGATTTTCGCTCCGGTAGTTGGTCACACTGCTATCTATATACTAGAAAAAATTGATAATGGTTTAACCCTCCATAGCCCGCGTAGTCAATTGTAACATCAAGGAACGCGCGCGGGGTCTCACTCCGCAATATTTATTTATATTATTTTAATGTGTATTTTGTTTTGAAGCGATATTAAATTGTTTAATATTTTCTTTGCAATGTTTTTGACAATTGCTCACGTATGTTTTACAGCACAAACACTTTTAACAGTTCTAAAAAAAACTAAAATTTCTCTATCCACGGAATCTCCGCGTCGCGTGCTTCGGCGGGTTAATTAAACACCCCTATTTAGCAGTGTGTATTTTCGTCTTCACCACAGAACTGAAAATATTTTACATTCTTATCATAAAGTTGAAATTTGCTTCTGTGCACAAACGTACATATATTTTACTATTCTTGTATAGATATACTGCATCTTCAGAGTATGAGTGCAAATGTGCTTAACACTTTGAGACTTGGGGCATTTCGGGTCCTCTTTGTTAGTCTAACGGCTGGAGCACTCACCTTTGGAGAATGGGTCCCGAGTTCAATTTTCAGTGGGAAAGCCTCGAAGTGCGGCTTCACTTTAAACTCCACTTACGGTAGTGCGATTCCACTTTAAACTGCAGGTACACGTCTCATATAACCTTGATATTGACAAAGCATACTAAATGTGCACTTAAATATGTTTTTTTTTCTTCAAATGATAATGCCTTTTCGCTAGAGACGTAAGAAACTAAACGATTTGTTGATATCCTGAGTTTTTTTTTTTTTTTAAGATGATTAGCAAAAAGTAACAAACACTTTTAACATAGATGAGCCGTTTAATAAATCAACAGAAAAATTATTTGCTATGCAGACTAGGAAAAGATATTTGAAATAAAATAATCTGCATATACTGTCAACTCACAATTGGTTTTGTTAATGCAACTTGATGTATGTGAACAAAACAACAACAAACAAACGAAAGTTATGCTTTAAAGTGAAGCAAAATCGATTAGCGATGCTCACTGGCTAAAAGTGCCGCTGTCATGGATACTCTTCTCCAACGTACACCAGTATACAAAAGACCTGTCAGAATATGCAACTTATGCGACTATTCCACTTTGGATTACATATTCCTTTCTTTCCTTAAATGTGATATTTAGTGATGTGAAATTCCAGGTGTTAAGCATTGCTTGCAAATACAAGTATTGAGGCAATGAATTGATATTTTTGCGTTAAGGAAATACAAATTCTGTTTTATATAACTTAGGAAAAGTAAATTGTCAAGATCGACCTACAAGTTTTCAGGGAAGTGTAAATGCATGTCAATTATGCAAACTGATATAATGTAATTTTCATCTCAGCGTCAGATAGGAAGCAACGAAGTTATATTTTTAAAAAAAAAGTACGGAGGAGGAGAAACGTTAGGGAACAAGTAAGCGGAAAAAGAAAGTGTTTTAGGACGTCTTTGAAGATGCAGAGAACGAATGCTGTATGAGAGTTCCATTTCCTCATACGAACGTGTGTGGTACTAAAAAGATTCAATGTATGCATTCGACAACTAGTAACAGGAAGCGAATACATTACCATATGTAGTTCGGTGCAGAAAAGTGAGTTATTGATCATTATCAAATCGTATATATATTTTACGACTCGTAGTTTTCTTTTCTTTCTCTTATAGTTGACACATGTAAGATGATTAACTTATACTTCGAGATAGCACATAACACTACTGGTTTTACTCAATAACCTGCGGTAAATCCAAGGCTAAGAAATCCGTATTTGATCACTATAATACATTTACTGAAAATCTTATATTCAGTATATGAGGGTTCGAAAGCCAAAGGAGCATTTCAAACCACAACCCAGACGAAAATTATTATTTGTTCCTGTTGTGTTTCGATATGTTTATTAACTTTAAAAGACTTATCTTTCCAGTAACCTTTTTTACGGATATATTAAAGTTGGTTGGTTCAGTTGAGGTTTAGCATCCGTTTTAACAGCAAGGCTATATGAGACATGGTCCTAACGTAGGGTCCGAAACACATGAGTTCCCATCAGGAATTGAACTCGTGTCTCCCGTTCAGAAAATTTGTACGCTAACCATATAGCACAAGGGAGCTCACATTAAAGTTAGTGTGAAATAACTTCTATCTCAAGTTGCTAGATACAATATTGTATGTATGTTATGTATTGTATGTGTGCTATTTAGCATAGGGCTATATAAAGGATATTAACGAAAGCCTACAAGAGAGTGGATTACCTCACTCGTTGTTTCAGCAATGTCTTTGCAATACTGGTCGAGAGACATCAGAGTACTTAAGCTGATAAACTTCTTTGTATTTTATATTATAAATTGTGAATATAATAAAACATGCATCTACTCTTTATAAAATTAAAAGTGGTCCGTTGTATGTTCTGTCAAGCAGGTCCGGATCATAATGTAAGGACCATGGTGTATCCAGAAGCAATGAAGTTTCTGAAGTCTTAACAGCTCTTTTCAGGCCAACAGCAACGAAGTAGTGTTAGTTTAAATCCTTTCATGTTGACTATTTTGACTCAAGTTTCCCCCTTGTTTCTTCATACTGGTATCGTAATAGTCCTGGAACGTAGTATCTAAATGGATACATTCCCATCGTATTCCACGTTAAGTTATAAATCTACGTAATCTCATGTAATCTCCGTACTGAGAGAAACGTTAAATTAAAGAAAAGAAGTCTCTTTTAGAGAATTTAATTTTCAAAAACGTAATTTCTCTTACCAAGAATGTTCCACAACTGTAAAATGGGTCTTGCGCGTTCTGAAAACAGACTTAGAAAGTTCCTTCGAAGCTGTAAATCATTTCAAAGTTTTAGCTGTTATTGTGCATAAATAATGAAGTTATGCCACAATAAAGATTTGCGAAAAGTGAACCCAGACAATGATATAATTTTCAGATAAATTCAGGTAACTTCAACCATATTTAAGCAATCTATAAGAAATTTTAGTAACATTCTAAGCCCTGTAAACGCTATCGAATGGCATTAACACCGATAACGGAATGCAGTGTTGCCAACTTGGTAAGCACATTTTTATTTTTAAATGTCCTACGTCTGTTATTAGGTAATAAGATGATTACATAGTTGTGAAGAAAAATATTTGTCTAATGTGAAGCAGTGTTGCAAACTTAAAAGCTATTTGAGGAGATAGATTGCAAAATACATGAAACATGAAGAAGTAGTACCAAAAAGGGCTATTCAAACTTCAAGTACAAACATGCGTATATTGTCTTAACAGTGTTGTCAGAATAAACAATTTATTTTTCAATATTTTTGTAAAGAATACTCCAAACGGAATAGCTTCTAAACTAATATAACACATTTCTCATGTCAAAATATTTCAAACATAGAAACCGTAGAATATATGATAGTAGTGTATGAAACAAAATAATTATCAAATAATCAGATCAGGGAGAGGGTGGCGTGAAAATCACTGAAATGAACGTCGTTTGTAAGATCTCGCCGTGGTGTGGTAGTTAACGTACCAAATTTCCATACGGCAGACTGAGGTTCGACTCTTACCCATTCAGATATTTTTTAAAAAGGTTGGTTTTCTATCCTAGAAAAACATTGTCAAATAGAAGAAAACTTTATACCATTCGAGATATCGTCAAATATTACCATGAATCAAATATTGTTACATTAAAGTAATAACTTTGCTACGTTGTTATAAAGCAAAAGTATCATATATGTGTAAATTTTGAACAAGGTATAAAACAAAGTATCTTCTCACAGTAAGGACAACACATTAGAATCTTCAAATAGTAATGTAACCAATATAATCTTATATTCTGGTATTCAGAAATGTTACATAGTACAGTCTTAGTTGTTGAACAGTGAAGTAATTCAGAAGTGTTAAGTTTGGATGCATTAAAGAGCAAAATATTCGATGTAAATCAAAGTAAACAACTTCCATTTGCGTTGGTGCATTTTATATAGAATTTATTTAAAGCAACGTAGTAGGTAATGTGTTTCAAGACACATTTAATGTTTCATTAAAAGCCACATCTAATAGCAGTATGGTAGCAGAAAAACTCTCAGGAAGTTTCAATTTTTGTATATTGACGTCTTTTGGGTGGGTTTTGTTCCCAAATGTCTTCATTCAACTGTGCATACCATGCCTGAAAAAGGATACATTTTTATGCTTTCCCTTGACACAGAAATTGGAGACAGCATTCAATAATCCAAAGAATGTCATTGCAAAATTGAAATCGTCGTCGCTAACAGAAATAAAGTTTAAGTGAAGAAAATAAAGGTGAAAAATAGGGAGAATAGAACAAAATTACGAAGAGCAAGGACCAATAAAATTTGATGTTACAAAAGTTGTGAATCTGCATGGATTAAAGACAATCCCTAACTTCGTACAAAAACAATCTCTACGATACATGGAAAGCACCCTGTAGGAAAAAAAAACTCTGAAAAGGATTAAATAACAAGAAAAAACTTATAGTATTGGATTCCATTGGAAATACTGTTTTTACAAGGCCCAAAGTTGTCTTGACAATATTTGATTCACGAGAAAACGTGTGTAGAATATTTTTATTTATATAAAAATATATTACATTACCTCTTTATGGTAGGTGGTCTTAACACATAACAACACTATCAATCAAGTGACACTTACCTGAAAAGCAAAAGAACGTGTTATTTATTATACAATATTTATTAGACAATGCTATAATTTATTATATACAATTATTGATAGTATTACACAGAATTGTATTGTAATTTATACACTAGCCTCAACAACCCAAATACATACACATCCTTACATAAAAATTTGGAAATTGATTGTTTTAAAAGTACATATTACAGAAAATATATTTTTCAACAAAATGGAATTATTATTATTTATAATAATAATAATAATAATAATAATAATAATAATAATAATAATAATAATAATAATAATAACAATAATAATAATAATAATAATAATAATAATAATAATAATAATAATAATAATAATAATAATAATAATAATAATAATAATAATAATAATAATAATACGGATCTCACTTTAAATGGTAGGTCTAGTATTGAAAACGAGACAACAAGTTACTCGCATCTGTAATTTTTTCTCGACTCGTCCCGTCCCGTCTCGATTTTGGAAGGATTCTTTTTCCCGTCTTATCTCGTTTCGTAAATTTATATATTTAACTTTCGGAAATAACTGAACTTTCGGAAGTATTGAACTTAATAAAAATAATAATAAATCATTATATAGGGACAACTGTTGCATAATTAGCAGCATTATTTTTTTTAAAAGAAAAAGATACATATCACCCAGATTCGTTAATGAAATCTTTGAGTTGTTCGTCCCACGCTTATGCCGGCTAGGCTAAAGAAGACGGTGATGGTGAAAAATAGTGGAATAAAGAAAGTGGAAGGAGACGAGGAAACCCACGCACATGGTGTTTGGTCCACCACAAAGTTCACTTGGCGTGAGCTGGGATCGAACCAGGGACCTCAAGCACCAGAGATATCATTAATCACATAACACTAAAATTTGTTTGATCGCTTGGTTGAATTTAGGTTTAGCATTCTTTCCAGCACCAAGGCTACATGAGACGTAGTCTTACAGTTTAACGTGGGATCCGAACCACATGAACTATCACCAGGAATCGAACTCAAGTCTTCAACACCAAAGGTGCGTACGCTAACCATGCAACTGCAAGAGTATAACGTACATACTCTTATGGTTATATACGTTATATACATTATACAGGGTGTTTCAAAACAACACCAACAACGTTTGAGAAGTGATTAATAATACCGAGGTACGACAAGAAGTATAGACCAATCTGGATGCACTAATGCTTCCTTTCGGATTTATAGACTGCCGAAAACATTAAAAAAAAATGAACTCCGAAAGGAAGCATTTGTGCACCCAAGTTGGTCAATTTTTTTTTTTTTTTTTTTTGGCTTGGTCTCAGGAATCACCTCCCAAACGCCCTTTTGTTTTGAAACGCCATGTATACATTATATACATTATATACGTTATATACACACTAGTACACGGTTGCTCACGGGCGAGAAATTTCTCATGTTGTCTAGACGTTTTTGTCATACATAATCGTTTTTGAGACGAGAATTGCCACCCGGTGCAGAAAAGGGATAGTAACCTCTTATCAACTAACCAAATCAAATAAAATTTTTAAATAAGTCCGATAAAGTTAAAAAATTCTTCCTGATTTTTGCTATAATGCTACAGTTTTTCAAACCATCATCTTAATCTCTGTGGTGCATATATTGTATTCATATCAAATTTCGGATATAATATATTCCTTAACATGATTCTTTAGAATAAATGTTTGTTAAAGTTTGGGTACTTTCACTTTCTTTGAGTTTCTATTATCCCCCTTTTCCCATAATCTGAGAAATTTAATAAATGCCTAAAAGGGAAATTTTTGGGGAGGGGGAAAACAAGAAAAAAAATAAGTGGAGAGACAAGCAGCAAAACACCTGTAGCAATAAATCAGCAATCAATCGTCTGAAGGAACAAATCCAATCTTCCATAAGGTCTATCGTTGCCTTGATTTTAATACACAAATTCACCCGTCATGTACACCTGCTGTGACGTAACCAAGTATTCATTGCTTGCAGCGAAATTACACGTGAAAAACTATATAACTTTAAAGAAAAAGAATTAAGAATTTTAAAAAAATACACACACACACACACACATACACTCATACAATCAACAGGTGGAAGAGGGATGGAGAGGTGCGGGAGGAAAGTTGGCCAAACCGGACTGGTTTTTTACTGCCTGACCTGAAGGAAATAATAATAATACAAACTTGAAAATGGCGAACAAGTGACCTGGAAGTATGCCCCAGGCGCAATTTTGGTTTGATGAAACAGTGAAAAATCCCAGTTTCACAGCTAATAATTTAAAAAATGAACTATTTTAAGTAAATACTGAGAATTGCGTTGTCTCTTAAGAACTCAATACTTTACTTCGGCTGACTACTAATCCATTCTTTATATTTAGTTAAACGCTGAATAAATGGCAGAAACCGAACTTTTGGTGTTCTTACTTGTGTTAGGAACAAGTGCTGTTAGAATAATATGAATAATTACTCAAATATTTGTAATTTGAATAATTTTCCTGGTGTTATTTAAATATCCTGTTCGGGACATGATAGGAGATTTCTGATAATGCAGGTGAATTTATCCTATTGATGTATAAGTTCGTTTAAAAAGTACATGCAAAAGAAAATTAACTCTTGTTTTAAGAGATTGAAATATATTATTTAGTAAAATTGCAACATATTTCTCATATCGAGGATATTATCCTGTGTCCTTGTATACTAAATAACGCACATATTTGAATTGAATTGACGTTAGATTGTGTACATATTTTTGTTGTGCAATAGGGTTCCACTTGGCACATACATATGCATTATACAGAATTTTAAGCATAAACCCGATATTGCTGTAAGTCTCACTTACAATCCGGTTTAAGTTAATATCGAATAAGAAATGTGATCTTACTGACAAATTTGATAATGGATTTCTAGCACTTTCGGTTTTAGTAATAGAGTTAAGGATGAAGATGGATAATATTCTAGGGATGCTTAAGAGTCTGTATCACTGCGAAATTAAAATACCGCTAATTTTACAGTAATTATGTGATATCTTCAAATAGATAAAAGATAATCGAAAAGTGGATCAAGACCTCCCTAGACGATGTTATTTTGCATGAGGTACCGTTATCACGAGTCACCTAGTAGCTTTTCGTTTGCTGTTATTTAGAAACGCGAAAATAAATGTCTATTTTCTAAATGGCTGGAAATCGAAAGCAGATAAATGAGTCGTGATATCGGTATCTCACGCAAAATAATACTGTCTAGGGAGGTCTTGTTCCACTTTTCGTTTATCTTGTATCTATTTGAATATATCACATAATTACTGTAAAATTAGCGGTATTTTAATTTCGCAGTGATGCGGCCTCTTAAGTAATTGCAGAAACCCGCTTCTCGCTATTTGTCATTTTTTTTTTTTAAGTGATCAACGTTAAAACCAATAATGATTCATTTGTACTACTTCCAGTCGATGGATCATCTCTATTAATCAATTCGATTCTCAATTTTTAACCCTCTGCATCCTGGTCAAAATTTAAAGTGATCCTTTACAGTAGTTCTTGAGAATTTTTGTCTCACGGCCGGACATTTTTTTTTTTTGTCTCCAGAACGGGCGGACAGAGTAAATACATAAAGGAGTTTTGGTAAAACATTCTTTAATTTGATTTGAATTTAGCGTTCCTTTCAGCAGTGAGGCTAAGGGAGACGGATGATTAAGGCAAGTAAATGATGATGGAAGAATTGGTGAAATGATAATGTAAGAGGAAACGGGAAAGCCCCGAGAAAAACTACGGACACGATGGTATCCACCACAAACGTACTTGGCTGAGAATCGAACAAGGGACCCTACGCACCAGAAGTAAGCGCCCTACTACTGAGCCACCATGCTCCCGAGGCTATATGAGACGGGGTCCTACAGCTTAACGTGGGATCCGAACCACATGACCTTCTGCCGGAAATCGAATCTGGGTCTCCCACGCCAAAGGCGTGTATGCTAACCACTTAACCACGAAGAAGATAAGAAACTCTGAGGTGTTTCCATCCCCTTTCTCAAATATAAACCAATTATAAACCAACGTATCTCAAGTGCTAAATCCACAATCGAAATAGGGTTATCTATATGATTTGGTTACTAATGTTTCAATTAACTCGGACAGAATTTCATTTAATACTGACGAGTCAAATTCTGATTTTTTTTAACCTTTTCACCGATATGGCATCAAATGATGCCACATATTTATCGGGAAAATAACCCGATTTTTTTTTTCACGAAGAAGAGTGCGAACTCAAGGTAAGTAAAAACAAGTGCTTCAGAATATTATTTTTACTTACCGTCAGTTCGCACTCTTCTTCGTGAAAAAAAAAATCCGGATTATTTTCCCGATAAATATGCGGCATCACTTGATACCATATCCGTGAAGAGGTTAAAATATTTTGTTAGTATCATATTCCCAACTAAATTTTTTCTGTTTGTTTTTGACACAAGATTTCCGTAATCGACCTATGTTTTGAAGAAAATTTCATAGTTTTTGAATATATACACATATGTGGTTAAGTCAGAAATATAAGAAACTCATATATTTGCTATACACAATAAAAAAAATTCCTCTCTTTGAGTACATATACGTATATAAACATAGTGTGCGTGTGTTTGTATGAATTTTCCCATACGGCAATAATGTTTACTACCCTGACTACCAGTTTTAGCTAACATTCACTCATGTATGTATTATAATATGGAGGACCTAACTCAGTAATCTAGAAGAGAAAATTGCCTTCGCTTACGAGACAGACTCCCTGAGGCCGACCTTCGAAAACACGCAACATTTTTGCAGGACCTTCAAGACAAACAAGTTTTTTTAAAAGCTAAGATAAAATAAAATGATAAGAAGAGACAAAAAAATATAATGTAACGTAGAAAGAGAACAAAAATTAGGAGGAAAGGACAACAGCAAAGATACAAAAGATTTGTCTTTAAATATATTGTCACGAAGTAGGAAGAAAGATCTGGATCGTTATTTTCTTATTTTTATCAAGGATTTATTACGAATAAATCAGATCAGGAAGATGAATTTCGTTATTAAAACTATGGTTACTTGATTTAAAAAAATAATATTCGTATGCTTCCAATTTTCAGACAACTAGAACTGGATTTCTTTTAAGCGTAAGATGATAATTGTTTATATTTAATTGACAATATAAATCAAACTTATTTTCGTTCGCTTTATACTCTCGAAAAGTTTTGGCAGCGTTAATTTTCACTTCGTGGTCTTATTTTTTTAAACTTTTATACAGTACTGCTATTATATACCATATATGAACCATGAGGTATTAGTATAATTTACGTCGTTAGTTTCAGCGGAAATTACGGATTAATCGAGCTTTTGAACATACGCCAAAGCTCTCAGTCATTCTCTGAAATCGCCAGTAACTTCGTACTTCTGAACGATTTTCTTGTCCATGTGTATGTATGGTTTCTTTCTTTTGATTCCTTTTTAGTTAAGTTCCAGTATGATCAGAGTAGTAGGGGTCGACGTTGGTGCAACTCAGTCAGCAAAAATTTTTGTGACGTCATAGGTCAAAGGTCAATGACCTTGGCCCAGGGTCAATGACCTAGGGGTACCTAGGACCACCCCCTCTAAATTTTGGCAGGGGTACCTTGGCCCACCCCCTAAATTTTGGCAGGAGTACCTAGGACCACCCCCCTTAAATTTTGGAAATTGCCAAATCTAAAAATTGGGTATGGTAGCCTAGGACCATAGTATGTACCTCTAGCAGTATTCGGGGTCTATGTCGTTCCCTTTCATGGGTAAAAAATTGCCAAAAATTCAAATTTCGGAAGTTTTTGACCTAATTTATCCCCTTTGATGAGGTATTATTACCTTATATAGTTATATGGGCGTATACAGGGGTCCATTCCCTTTCATAAGACATGGGTATATTAATGCACCCCTTCAAAAATTTGGGAGGGGTACTTTGGCCCACCCCTTTAATTTTGGAAATTGCCCCTTTTTACATGTTTGGTATTATAGTATAGAACCCTAATATATATTACTATAACCACGTTTCCTTTGATGGGTACGAAATTGCCAAATTTTAGTACAACCACGTGTTTGGTTTTGGCTCAATTTATCCCCTTGGATGAGGTCCTATTACCTTATATGGTTATATGATCATGTATAGGGGTCCATTCCATATCCCCTTAAATTCTGGAAATTTTCCAATTTAAGCATTCGGTATCATAGTACATGACTTCAACATGTATCATGATAAATTTGGGTGGTCCATCTTCATGGGTAAAAATTGCCAAAATATAAACATAAGCAATATGTTGTACCATGTGTTTGGTTTTTGGCCCAATTTCTTCCCTTTGATGAGGTTCTATTACCTTATATGGTTATATGGTAATGTATATGGGTTCATTTCCTATCATAAGACATGGGTACATTGACGCATCCTTTAAAAATTTGGGAGGGGTATCTTGGCTCATTCACTCGGTTTTAGAAATTGTTTAATATAAGCATTTGGTATTATAGTACAGGACTCCAATATGTACCACTATAAAATTGGATGGTCCACATCGTTACCTTTTCATAGGTAAAGAACTACCAAAAAATCAAATTTTGGAGGTTATTGACCCCTATTTAGCATGTTATATGGGTATGTACAGAGGTTTATTACCTTTATATGTTTATGTTCCCTTTTAAATTTGGGAATTATCAAATAACAAAATTCGGTAAACGTTTTCTAGGACCCATTGGTGTTCCTCTTATGGCCAAATATTCAAAATTGAAAGGTTATTGACCGGCTTTATTATTGAATAAGTACAGGATTTATTACTTTTTCATAAGACACATGCGTATTTGTGTACCAATCTTAAATTTTGGGAGGGGTACATTTCTTATTGTCATATCAATAATTGGTAATTGGATAGTATCTCATTCATTGGGTAAATCATTATGATCACGTGATCAGTTATTAACCTATGATGGGATTAGGAGTCCAGGACATTGGTACATTGAAACTTTGTAGGATAATTTGAGAATGTGTCATTGGTTTTAATTATTCCCGCCAAATATAAACGTAAGCAAGACGTTGTACCATGTGATTGTCCTTGATGAGGTAGTGTACAGGGATTCATTTTCTTTGTTGTGGTACTTCTTAAGTTTGAGTACACACTTAAACAGTTGGTTCTACTCAGGTAAACAATTGACGGACATTATTGACCTTATTGAACATATTAACTTTAAGACTTAGGTATATCAAGAGAAGTATTCTTTAAATTTGGGAATGGTGATAAACAGAATTTTAACATAAGGTGCGAAATTTGAAACAATACATTGAACTTTAGTCACAGCTCATAGTCTAAGATCATTGGTGGTGATTGATTTGAAATCTGATAGCTAACCTTATTGAATCTTATGACTCATAGACGAAAGGCAATACATGCTACAACAGTTTGAAATTTAATCATAAGGTGATGTAATCTGACACTAGCAAAGTTATTGTTAATGCAATTTGATTGGATGATCACTATCTTTCCTGCAATCTGACTGGTTGATCACTATCTTTCGTGCAATCTGATTGGTTGATGATTTTCAAATCTTTGCTGTATTCAGTTTTAAGTTTTGTTTAACATTTAAAAATCTTGGTTTCGTTCAACATTTTGCACTCACTGAAACCGTTTATTTGTTAATCGAATAGTTAAAAACCGGATAAAGTTTGACGGTTAACCGTGAAACGTAAAATTTTTTTTGTTTGAAATTTTTTTGTTTGAAACTTTTTGTTTCGAAATTTTGTTTGAAATTTTTTTTGACAACTTTCGTTTCAAAATTTTTTTTGTTTAAAAATTTTTCGTTTCAAAATTTTGTTTAAAATTTTTGTTTGAAATTTTTCGTTTCCAAATTTTTTTGTTTGAAATTTTTTGTTTCAAAATTTTGTTTGAAATTTTTTTCGTTTCAAAATTTTGTTTGAATTTTTTCGTTTGAAATTTTTTGTTTGAATTTTTTTCGTTTCAAAATTTTGTTTCAAAGATTTTTGTTTGAAATGTTTGTTTCAAAATTTTGGTTTGACATTTTTAAAAGTTTGTGCACTCATTGGTAAAGAACCGAAACTGTTTAGAACTAAAACCTCTGGCAACATTGTGGTGCAATAGTACACGTCAGAGCATGATAACGCAACGTCATCAGTTTTGCATCATATATAAGAATCGTTCGAGTTAGTATTCATGATAACATCATCATGGCTACTTGTCTGCAGTTTCTAAACACACGTGATGTGATGAAATCATTTACCAAGATTACTGATTTACAACAGAATGTACCTTATAGAATCTTAGCTAGCCAAATGATCCCTACAAAGTTTGGATTAAGAATCGTAGTGAAGCTTGAAAATGATAAGAATATAATTTTACCAGCAAGATATTTACCCATGGAAACATCAAAACAAGAAGAACTGTTACGTTTCTTAAATACTGGATCTGTATCTTTATGTTACAAAGGATTCTTGGGTCGAAGTCATCAACTTGAATTTAGTACACAGCCGGATTCGTCAGCAATTGTGATGAAATCATGAATTCAAACGTCAGCACATCAGGCATAGTTGTATGAATGTGGTTGGTCAGCATGACGTCAGCAAGTGTGATGAAATCATGTATTCAAACGTCAGCACATTCCTTACCAATGACGTCAGCCGTAGTTCTATAAATTAACCAATACAGTGTCATCCCACGAAATCATTTGAGCAAGTGCGTTTCAGCAGGAAAGATGTGTACTTCTAATGATAAAGAGTTCATCTTCGCAAGCTATTATCCAATAAATATATTTCAAACAAAGCATGTGATGATTGGTATCAGTGCTAGAACATTTGAACCTGTGATTCGATTGGGCAAAGCAGAACAATTTGGTGTACAACTGACCTGTGAAGAATGGCAAATATTATGTTCACGAATCGACCAAATGAACGATTATTTTTATGATGAGCTAAATGTGACCATAGTCAAATCATTAGGCTCAAATCATGAAGTGGTGCTGCGTACAGTCCTCGAAGAGAAGATGGTGTTGTTACGTAAAAAGAGTACATTTCATGCCCCTCGCAATATGGTGTATCTAACGGAAACAGAATGGAACAAATTCATCAGCGTATTTCAGTGTGCGAAACATGCAGTGGAAGTGTGCAACAAAACTAGTATATTCCTGAAAAAGTACTATTTTGAAAAATGTATTATGCATATTGTACAACATGTATCTAGATATTGTGATGGTTGTCAACATCGTTCGTGGGTGCATACCTGTATTGATAAACAGTTTATTTGTGATCAAATGGACATTGAGTTTCCACCAATTGATATCGCAATAGATCTTAAAAGACTTCAACTGGAATTAAAATTATATGCTAAAGACAAACTAGTACAAGAAGTTCAAAATACATTGTATCGACAATATCCAGATCATATATCTGGTATGGATGTATGTGGAGTGTAATAAAATGATCCATTTCAATGATTTGTGTTTTTTCATTTCAAGTACAACCCCATGCTCTGACGTGTACTATTGCACCACAATGTTGCCAGAGGTTTTAGTTCTAAACAGTTTCGGTTCTTTACCAATGAGTGCACAAACTTTTAAAAATGTCAAACCAAAATTTTGAAACAAACATTTCAAACAAAAATCTTTGAAACAAAATTTTGAAACGAAAAAAATTCAAACAAAAAATTTCAAACGAAAAAATTCAAACAAAATTTTGAAACGAAAAAAATTTCAAACAAAATTTTGAAACAAAAAATTTCAAACAAAAAAATTTGGAAACGAAAAATTTCAAACAAAAATTTTAAACAAAATTTTGAAACGAAAAATTTTTAAACAAAAAAAATTTTGAAACAAAAGTTGTAAAAAAAAATTTCAAACAAAATTTCGAAACAAAAAGTTTCAAACAAAAAAATTTCAAACAAAAAAAATTTTACGTTTCACGGTTAACCGTCAAACTTTATCCGGTTTTTAACTATTCGATTAACAAATAAACGGTTTCAGTGAGTGCAAAATGTTGAACGAAACCAAGATTTTTAAATGTTAAACAAAACTTAAAACTGAATACAGCAAAGATTTGAAAATCATCAACCAATCAGATCGCACGAAAGATAGTGATCAACCAATCAGATTGCAGGAAAGATAGTGATCATCCAATCAAATTGCATTAACAATAACTTTGCTAGTGTCAGATTACATCACCTTATGATTAAATTTCAAACTGTTGTAGCATGTATTGCCTTTCGTCTATGAGTCATAAGATTCAATAAGGTTAGCTATCAGATTTCAAATCAATCACCACCAATGATCTTAGACTATGAGCTGTGACTAAAGTTCAATGTATTGTTTCAAATTTCGCACCTTATGTTAAAATTCTGTTTATCACCATTCCCAAATTTAAAGAATACTTCTCTTGATATACCTAAGTCTTAGAGTTAATATGTTCAATAAGGTCAATAATGTCCGTCAATTGTTTACCTGAGTAGAACCAACTGTTTAAGTGTGTACTCAAACTTAAGAAGTACCACAACAAAGAAAATGAATCCCTGTACACTACCTCATCAAGGACAATCACGTGGTACAACGTCTTGCTTAAGTTTATATTTGGCGGGAATAATCAAAACCAATGACGCATTATCAAATTATCCTACAAAGTTTCAATGTACCAATGTCCTGGACTCCTAATCACATCATAGGTCAATAACCGATCACGTGATCATAATGATTTACCCAATGAATGAGATACTATCCAATTACCAATTATTGATACGACAATAAGAAATGTACCCCTCCCAAAATTAAAGATTGGTACACAAATACACCTGTGTCTTATGAAAAAAGTAATAAATCCTGTACTTATTCAATAATAAAGCCGGTCAATAACATTTAAATTTTGAATATTTCGCCATAAGAGGAACACCAATGGGTCCTAGAAAACGTTTACCGAATTTTGTTATTTGATAATTCCCAAATTTAAAAGGGAACATAAACATATAAAGGTAATAAACCATATAACATGCTAAATAGGGTTCAATAACCTCCGAAATTCGATTTTTGGTAGTTCTTTACCTATGAAAAGGGAACGATGTGGACCATCCAAATTTATAGTGGTACATATTGAAGTCCTGTACTATGATACCAAATGCTTATATTAAACAATTTCTAAAACCGAGTGGATGAGCCAAGATACCCCTCCCAAATTTTTAAAGGATGCATCAATGTACCCATATCTTATGATAGGAAATGAACCTATATACATGACCATATAACCATATAAGGTAATAAAACTTCATCAAAGGGAAGAAATTGGGCCAAAAACCAAACACATGGTACAACATATTGTTTATGTTTATATTTTAGCAACTTTGTACCCCTAAAAGGGAACAAGATGGACCACCCAAATTTATCATGATACATGTTGAGTCATGTACTATGATACCGAATCCCCTCCCGGGGTGCATCAATGTACCTATGTCTTATGATAGGGAATGAACACCTATACATTACCATATAAGGTAATAGAACCTCATCCAAGGGGATAACTTAGGTCAAACCAAACACGTGGTACAACGTATTGCTTACGTTTATATTTTGGCAATTTGTACCCCTAAAAGGGAACGAGGTGGACCACCCAAATTTATCATAATACATGTTAGGGTCCAGTACTATAATACCAAATATATAAAATGAGCAATTTCTAAAATTTAAGGGGTGGGCCAAAGTACCCCTCCCGGTGCACAAATGTACCTATGTCTTATGATAGGGAATAGACCCCTATACATAACCATATAAGGTAATAGAACCTCATCCAAGAGGATAAATTGGGCCAAAAGACCAAACACGTGGTACAACGTATTGCTTACGTTTATATTTTGACAATTTTGTACCCCTAGAAGGAAACGAGGTGGACCACCCAAATTTATCATAATACATGTTAGGATCCGGTACTATAATACCAAATGTTTAAATTGGACAATTTCCAAAATTTAAGGGGTGGGCCAAAGTACCCCTCCCGGGGGTGCACGAATATACCCATATCTTATGAAAGGTAATTGACCCCTATACATGACCATATAACTATATAGGATAATAACACATCATCAAAGGGGATAAATTGAGCCAAAAACCAAACACGTGGTATAACGTATTGCTTACGTTTATATTTTTGGCAATTTTGTACCCCTAAAAGGGAACGAGGTGGACCACCCAAATTTATCATAATACATATTAGGGTCCTATACTATAATACCCAATGTTTAAATTGGGCAATTTCCAAAATTAAAGGGTGGGCCAAGGTACCCCTCCCAAATTTTTCAAGGGGTGCATTAATATACCCATGTCTTATGAAAGGTAATGGACCCCTGTATACGTCCATATAACGATATAGGATAATAACACCTCATTAAAGGTGATAAATTAGGTCAAAAGACCAAACACGTGATTGTACTAAAATTTGGCAATTGTGTACCCATGAAAGGGAACGAGGTGGACCACCCAAATTTATAGTGATACATACTAGGGGTCTATACTATTATACCAAATGTTTAAATTGGGCAATTTCTAAAATTGAAGGGGTGGGCCAAGGTACCCCTCCTGGGGGTGCACCAATATACCCATGTCTTATGAAAGGTAATAGACTCCTGTATACGCTCATATAAACATATAAGGTAATAGGACCTCATCCAAGGGGATAAATTAGGTCAAAACCAAACACGTGGTACTACGTATTGCTTACGTTTATATTTTGGCAATTTGGTACCCCTAAAAGAGAACGAGGTGGACCACCCAAATTTATCATAATACATATTAGGGTCCTATACTATAATACCCAATGTTGAAATTGGTCAATTTCCAAAATTAAAGGGGTGGGCCAAGGTACCCCTCCCAAATTTTTCAAGGGGTGCATTAATATACCCATGTCTTATGAAAGGTAATGGACCCCTGTATACGTCCATATAACTATATAAGGTAATAATACATCATCCAAGGGGATAAATTAGGTCAAAAACCAAACACGTGGTATAACGTATTGCTTACGTTTATATTTTTGGCAATTTTGTACCCCTAAAAGGGGACGAGGTGGACCACCCAAATTTATCATGATACATATTAGGGTCCTGTACTATAATACCCAATGTTGAAATTGGACAATTTCCAAAATTGAAGGGGTGGGCCAAGGTACCCCTCCCAAAAATTTCAAGGGGTGCATTAATATACCCATGTCTTATGAAAGGTAATGAACCCCTGTATACGCCCATATAACTATATAGGGTAATAATACCTCATCCAAGGGGATAAATTAGGTCAAAAACCTCCGAAATTTGAATTTTTGGCAATTTTTTACCCATAAAAGGGAACGACATAGACACCCAATACTGATAGAGGTACATACTATGGTCCTAGGCTACCACACCCAATTTTTAGATTTGGCAATTTCCAAAATTTAAGGGGGGTGGTCCTATGTACCCCTGCCAAAATTTAGGGGGTGGGCCAAGGTACCCCTGCCAAAATTTAGAGGGGGTGGTCCTAGGTACCCCTAGGTCATTGACCCTGGGCTAAGGTCATTGACCTTTGACCTATGACGTCACAAAGGTCGATTCGCGCATAACGGGGGGACTACTACTGATCAGCATCACATTTAGTGTTTTCTGCTTGCGAATTGAGGCAGAAAATCAAGTATTTAGCCTTTGGAGGGGATCTACCGTGGCATTTTATTATTTCATCTTCTACAGCATTATTAGTCCTGTGTCTCTGCTGGTACTAAGTTCATAAATCAACAGAAGTATCTTCGTCTTCCAGCGACTGATGTAAATAATAATAATAATAATAATAATAATAATAATAATAATAATAATAATAATAATAATAATAATAATAATAATTCAAGATCCTTCTAACTACCTATTAGCATAAGTTTCACCATGAATGAATAACCAGCCTTCATCTACGTCCTGTGGTTTGGAATGCTTCTATTAATGCTAAATAGTGGTTGCATTGAATATTAGGGGAGTCATGCACAACAAATAACAAGCAAAACACACAACAAATATTGCGTTGTCATAATTCTCTTAGCTACGTATCAGCTTGTCATATATCTTTATGTGAGTAATGTTCTCACTCAACATTCTTCGGTACCTTTTAGCCTAGATATGAAATTTTAATACTAAATTTGATACAAACATGGGTCTGTAAGATGATTAACAACTTTGCCACAATCGTCAAAACTCATATTTTTGAAAAAGAAATCGATCGCAATTGCCTAGGATTTTCATATAATCGCAATTGTCACATATTCGCCTAAAGAGCAAGGATTGTCCACAAAAGTAATTCTTTTCAACGATATCTAAATCAAATCACTAATGGTGTTTTAGAGTTCCTCTTTGTTACAGATTCTCGAGGCGGAAGCAATATTAAATTATGTTAGACAAACTGTTTTCTTTGTCACACACGCCAACTACGAGTTAAAAGATTTTTTGTTTGTTTGTTCAGTATTCGTTAATGCTTACTGTAGCAAAGAACAAGTTTAGGAAGGACTCACCGCAATCTCTACTTCTGGTTAAAGCATATCTGAACCTAACTATTGTCTCTATTTGCATGAAATTGGGAACTACAACTTTTGTAGAGAATATTCTATATTTATTATCTGAACTTAATGAAAGTGTTTTGGATCTTTTTTAAAAAAAATATTTTAATGATATTCGTAATGTTTACAATGTCAATATTCTTACTTCTCTTCCGCATATGTTCTTATATCATTATTTAAATACGAACATGTCAAACAAAAAGTATTAAATTATAAACTTTTTGTTTGTTTGTTCTTTGTTTTACTTCCTTGATTTAAAATAAGAAAAAACTATCGCTAGAACATCACGCGATAACTAGGAAATTAAAAAATAAAAAAAAAACTCGTGAGTATCTATTGAAATTTTGCTACAAATAATGATTATACAAATTATGCAAATGCTAATCTAATGTATACAGCAATTTCGACTGAGAACAAAGGTTGAACAATTTATCACTCAAGGTTACATTCATTATAAACACGGAAGACATGAAATTCTACCAAAAAACATAGAAAAGTATAAAATGAAGTGCTAACAAATATTGGAAATAATAATATCTTTATAACATTTAAATGATTCAATAATGAAGCACCTAAGAACATTAAAGTAATTTTCAGCGCAGATATACTTTAGTGGAGCCATGGTTTGGAAATTTTATAGGTAAAATTCGTTACCCGGAAATGAAAAACATGCATATGAAGGCCAACCTAATATTAAAGATAGCAATAGGTAAGCCTATAGGTCTAAGTGAAAGAAAGAGATGCAAAAAATAATCTAAAATGACCGATATTTCTGTCCAATACATAGTTTTCGGAGTCGCTGAGATGAACAGTGACATTGCAGATATTGTTTGAGTCAAAATTAATTCCCCATGGTCATCCTAAGGGTGGAAGAGTTCAAATATTTTCTATAAACTTATTCTGCCAGTGCGGAAAAGTGTATTTCAGGTAGTTCATTATAGTATTAATAATCAATAACCATATGGAGTTTTCGAGTATTAATATAAAATATTACAACGCAGTATGCCTAATGAAACATCCATTAATATATCTGCATTAAGAGGCCTTATCACTGCGAAATTAAAATACTGCTAATTTTACAGTAATTATCTGATATCTTCAGATAGATAAAAGATAATCAAAATGTGGAACAAGATCGCCCTAGGTAATATTATTTTGCATGAGGTACAGTTATCACGAGTCTCCTAGTAGCTTTCCGTTTGCAGCCATTTAGAAACGCGAAAATAAATGCCGATTTTCTAAATGATTGGAAATCGAAAGCAGATAAGTGAGTCATGATATCGGTATCTCATATAAAATAATATTGTCTAGGGCGATCTTGTTCCACATTTTGATTATATTTTATCTATTTGAAGATATCACATAATTACTGTAAAACTTAGCGGTATTTTAATTTTGCCGTGATGGGGCCTCTTAATATGTTTGTCGTTAACATTGAACTTACAAAAATATGTCACAATATTTTAGGAACAGATTCCTCACATCAAAATAAGAAAAAAAAAAGTTCATATGGACCCCTTGCTCAAAAGTAGATAGTTTCGGAGTTATATGGTGCCGGAAACGTGAAATAAGTGAACTTTGAAAGTTTATAGTTCTACTACTATGGGACCTTTCGTAGTCGGGTCAAGAGATCACTGAGGAACTGGTATGTGAACTATCCAAATATCAATGTTTAAGAACTTGTACAATCATTTTCAGAGAAGCTGTTTGGGAGTACTTGATCACTTTCCATCTATCTTTCTAAAAATTGATCCACAAGTACTGTAGCATGGATATTTGGATAGTTCACACACTTGTTCCTCAGCGATATCTTGATCCGACTACGATTGGTCCTATAGTAGTGAAGCTATGAACTTTTAAAGTTCACTTATTTCACGTTTTTGGTACTCTATAACTCCAAAACTATCAACTTTGGAGCACAGGTTCATTTTTTTTTCTTATTTTGATGTGAGGAATCTTCCCAAAATATTATGAGACATTTATGTAATACCTTGTATTTAAAAGTGTTTATGGTCCATGTTAAATCGACACTCTTAAAAAAACTGAAATCTTTAAGTTTTACATCCCACAGTTATGTCGGCTAGGCTAAAGAAGACACTGATACTGGGAAATGAATGGAATGATGGAATGAATGAATAAAGTGGGAGAAAATGGGAGAACCCCGAGAAAACCCATGCATAAGGAGGATGCTCTTAATCCACACTATCTGTATATACTCTTGCTCCCTCTCAATGAGGAAATTTGAGGAATAAGGAGAAATCATAGAGAGTGCTTGTAAAAGAGAAAGAAGGAAAAGGAAATTTATTTGAAAGCACATATCGTAGACTGTTTTCCCCCCTCGCTTCCCTTTTATTTATGTATGTATTTATGTATTTATTTATTGCGTTTTGTATTGTAGCCTCGTGAATCGTTCAACAGCAGAAGTAAAATGCAGTATTACGTATATTGCAAGAGGATAAGGAAAAAATATTACATTTTGAAGGTCATTTTTGGCTATGTTGTTTCCAGATCTTACTTATGAGTACACTAATATTTATAAGGAAATTATAGCCCTCGAGAATTCCCCGCAACCAATACAAAGTTTCCTTTCTCTATTATTTTCGTTTGTTTAACAGAAGTGTAATTAATCTGCTTTTAAAGAAAAATGAAAGAATATTTTTTTCACTTCACTCTTTATATGATCTAGAGGAGGAAATCTGAAATATTTTCCGTAGGGTTGCGCACGTGACGAGACGAGACAAACCTACTGTCAATAGAAACAGATACGTTTTTCGATACGAGACAGACATAACTTCTCTCGTATGAATCCCTAATTTTCTTCTGTGTACTGAAATAATCAAAGAATTTGTCGTTGACTTTTATTTACGTTGAGTTGGGTCAAATGGAGAAGAATTCGGAAGTTTAAGGGCTCTCTTTTATGTCTAATAGATGTTTTGGAGAAGAAAATATTCTTTCATGAAATAAACGTTCACAAATGTCTAAGTAATAACATCTTTCGAACGTTCAATTATGTTTTAAATAATTGTAGTAAACTAAAAACTGCAGTCCATTTCTTTCTAAAAGCTCTATTGTTATCAGAGGCGGATCTAGAAGATAAAAACTCGGGGGAGGGGCGGCAACCAGAACCCAGACTATGATAGGTATATCACCAGCTTACTATAAACTTTCAAAAATATATAAGTACTAGCTTCAATTATTTTTGTCATTCAAAACCATGGTGAGCATAACCCTCTCTCTGGCCCTAGATAGATCCGCCTCTGATTGTTATCAGAGTATGATATTGTTTGTGACAAAGTCGTATTTCTTCGCCTTTTCGATTACTCTCTTCCAAATTATTGCAAAAGTGTTAAATGGTGCTTGTGTAGGGGTGAAAATAGAGTTCTTGAAACAAAGCCATAATACGTATATTCTATATTTTAACAAGCTGACTGTACATTCCTGTGCAAGTTACTAACTCGTATATTTATTTACTAACACATAACCGCTTGGTGATATCACAATCATGAATAGAAATAAAATAAAGGGTTAAAAATGTTTCTTACTGTTATACCATATATTTTTTTTTTACTTAAAATACACAGAAAAACTGGCAAATTCGGTACCTTGCAGTCAGTGGTAAAGTACAACGAATGTAAAACAAAGGAAGGGCGTGTGTGATTGGACTTCTTCCATGTTAGCACTGAACTGCTACTTTGTCCGTGGAAGTAATCTGTGTATAGATATTGGTGGTTCTTATTTTTTTACTTCTGAGTTTCTTTTTTATTTCATCCTCTAAAATGATTACATATCAGACTAAAATACTGCATGGGAAAAATTATTTCAATTGAATAATATTAAAATGTGCCTCAAGCAACCTCGAGTTTTCAATCCATTTACAGTATACGGTAGGGGCCAAAGATATTTTGTAAGTTTGGAAACACAACTATAAGTATTTAAACATACTTTATAAAGACAGTAACAATTAAATGACTGGCGATAAGTTTCAAATAACGTCAAATGTGTGTTTGTGGCGTAAATCTAAACTATGTCATGTGTCTTCTTCCTATTAACAATGCTGAACTTGAATTTAAGATGACGAACTTAAAGGTGACCCATGGTGGTACTATGTACTATTTATTAAATGTGGTTTTATTCTTAGTCAAAAATGGTGTCACTCCCTATAGTTGTTCCAAACTTACAAGGTAACTTTGCCTCATATCATATACTGTAAACCCAATGAACACTTGAGGCCGCTTGAGGCACCGTTTAATATTATTAAATTGAGCTGATTTTTCTCAGGGGTTATCTTGGTCTAGGGAGGTGAGACTCAAAAACCTCGGGAGTCGAAAGTTTCATCTCCTACTGTTTGTCATGATTATCAAAAACAACCTTATTTCGGGTTCGATTCCCGGTGGGGGCACTGTCGAAAAAGTGTACTTTTTCAAGTCAACCACTCTGAATGAGGTTTTCCTGGGTTTTCCTCATTCACACCAGGCAAATGCCGGGGTGGTACCTCACTTATAGATCCCAGGCTGCTTCCTTCCTTCCTCAATCCTTTCTTCCTTCCCTTTCCCCGGATAGTGTGCTCGCCGAGGGACGTCATCCCTCAAATGTGACAGGCTAAATGGCCACAGACGCCGAAAGCTCAGAAATCTAAATCCTAAATCCTAACAATCTTATTTATACAAATATCATATTTTAGTAGTTTAGTTTCTACTGTGTGAACCGGATTTGGGTTGGACCATTGTCAATCTACATTGTCTTTGTAACCATCATACTCATATTCGTGAAAAGATACTGGGTATACTAACACTTAGACAACCGAAACTTTAGACGTGAACTCAGATATTATTTCTCTTTCCATGAGTAAGGAAAATTGTTGGTATTATGAATTTCAACTAAAAATTTTTAGTGAATACAATTCGAACACACAATTTTATAAATATCTTTCCCGTAGATTCAGAGAAATAATTTCACCGGGTGAATTTTCAGCTTTAAAAAAAAAATCACCAACTCCTTAAAGTAAATAACGAATGATAATTTTTGGTTTGATGTATTGAGAATATAGGACATTTAATTTGTTTATAACTACAATGCAAATATTTTTTAAAAAATAATAATCAAGGTGAAAAAATTATGTCATCAGGACACACCAATTCAAAGATTAAAAATGTGTGTGTGTGCGTACACGGTATATTGTTCATTGTATTCACATGTGAGATTAATAATACAATACCTACGTACATACTACGTGGATAACCAGAAAACAAAAACAATTACGGCATACATTTTGCTTACTCATGGTCGGCATTCAATTAATACAATTCCGCGTAGAAATTTTAATAGGGTAAGAGAGAGAAAAAAGAAGAAAATGGCGTACATTAAAATCATAATAGAATAATGGGATATATACATTCTTTTCAGTATACGTTAGTTATGTAAGCAGGAATAAAAAATAAATGGAGTCAGATGCATAATAATTTTCCGATCTGTCAGTCAAGTATCGTTCGGATACCAAACTAAAAAAAGCAGAATATTTTGGTATTTAAAAATATGACGTCATTACCGGAAAATGTTAATTATTTCTTCTTAATCATATATGATGAAGATATGTAGTGTAATTATATAATTAATTGTGTGTAAATTTAAAATTAATCTAGTTGAGTTTGACCTTGTGTTGCTTGTGTATTCAACACAACCGAGACACGTCAATTTTTAATTTCTCTTTCTTTGAGATGCATTCATTTTTTCTTTAGTAGTAGTCATATAATTATATATTGTTGAAATCGCCTAGTCATACTGATACATCATATTTTCAAACAATATAATTGTGTATTATATTTAGATCTCTTCTCTTTTCCAATTGTAAGTATAAAAACTAACTTTGCTTCATGACTAGAAACTCTAGCTTTGTTCTTAGCCAAGGAAGTTCACCTCCCGTCCTTGTCTGTTACAGCCCCTAGGATTGCCCATGAGACAAGAGGAAACAAGAGTTTTGGGGACGAAATACGAGACGAGAAGTTCTTCCAATAGAAATAAATATACTTTTTGAGACGAGACATAGACCCGTATCCACGGAGGCTAGGGAGTCCCCCTTCCCTAAGTTTTTACTGCTTCCTCTAAAATTTTCATGGTAGGCTTGCAAATGAACTATCATATGGTGATGAACTATGATATGATTGGATCGACCGCCTAACTTCTACCGACTCCCCTAAAATTTGAGCTGGCTACAAACCTGACGGAACATCACTTTCACGACAATTCTCGAAACGTGACAGTCTCAATTTTTATCTCGTAGGTATCCTACCAAGCTCTAGAAATTCAGTTAAGAAGTTCCCTAAACACAACAATATGTTTTGAAACATACTCAATAGTTCTGATATGGAATTTATTAAGGACTCACATCGTTGACAGGTCTTAATTCGGAACTTGGGTCATAAAAAGAGTAAGAACCAATTCTTGCCCTCTCTTAATTCAGAACCACGATTAAAATAATGAGAAAAAATATCCTTACTCCATTCTCAGGAATTTATCCTATACTGTTATGTAAGCCCGCACAATTAGGACGTAATGTGAGTTGCATACAGGCAAAGTTTTCTTATAAACCGTGAGAAACATGCGTAAGTTTTCACATAAATTTCTCACTTCCCCTTTAAAATTCTGGCCTCCTCCCGGGCCGAACATCGAAAAAAAGGGCTTTTTGAAGATCTACTTGTGTACAATATTTTATTATTATTAAAGATCAAGTAATTTGCACCAGGAATTTGAAGATCATTTAGAAAAATAAACGAACTTCCTACTTCATTGCCCAGCAAATAAAAAAAAAAACGTTCCACGGATTCGTTCACTTTTAAGATTAGTTTTTTTTTTATTTAAAACCGATTTATTATTTTATTTATAAATTTGTTTATTTTAGTATTTTTATATTTTCACTCTTTTCCTTTTCCATAAAGGGACTTCACATTCAATAGAATAATCTATATTTTGAAGTTATTTTATTTTAGTCAATTACTTTCTAAAAATTGTGTTTAATATTTCTACCTAATATCACTGGATATTTATTATGTGACTAAACTAAAATTATAGGGATAATACTTAAGAATTTATTATAATATTTTTTTTTTTCGAATCTTTACATCTTTTCTCTTCATCGAATAATACAAATGGAAGATGATTATTGAGTTCTTTTTAAAATTCAGTTTACTTTCCAACTACTTAAAAATGTTTTCTATGGTAGACTACTGTTAGGATTCAAATAGCAAGAGATGAGCAAACCTCTCTAACCAAATTTTGAAATTAATTTAATATGTACCATGGCACCCTTAAACTATATCAGTGCCCAAGACCTAAATCTTAAATAACTTTCAAAACCTATTAATCTATTTTGCATCTTATGTTCAAAATTCTAAATAATTTTCATGGCCTATTTATCTATTTTGCATCTTTTACCACATGCATAAATACAACTTTATACTTAATCCATATTCCATACATATTGCAATTTCAATCACAAGCAAACTCGTCACAGACTAACTATGCGAAACTACAAAGTAAATGTTACAAATCTACATGACTTTCTACTATCAAAACAACTACTCTATTTTATACTTTGGGTTTAAAAGAAGAAAGTAAATAACTTCCTAGATCATTCTTCAGAACTAAACGATAGGATAGAAACTTGCTTGACAGCGGCATGAGGACCATTGAAATTAGTGCTATAATTAAATTTTATTAGAAGTTAGGAGTATTTCTGTTTCAAACTTCCGTGAACACGTCCCACTTTATTCACTTATTTTATATTTATGAAATATTTAGCATATATTAAATATGCATAGTTTGAGTTTGAATTGATCAAATATGTATCATGTAGTATCGTACTGTATTTTCATTGGACATAAATATACTTGAAAATTTAATGAAAATGATGGTGGGAGAAGGGGGGATTGCAAACCAATCCAAACAAACACAGAAGAAAAGTTAAACATCGTGTAAAAAAGACAAAGAAAATATTGCTTGTTTTGTCTCGCAAATATTTTGATAGCTAAAGACTCGTATAAAAACATTTTTAAAAATGTGTTTACAAGTTTCTTTCCACTATTTACGAAAATAATGTATTGAAATCTACATAGATAAATAGATAGGATATGACTCAAGCTTATCATGAACTTTTCCTGTTAGCTATACCTATAAACACTTTGTATTGTTCAGAAAATATATATACAAATACAATAAAGAAATGGAAGTTACTTGGACGAACATTAGAACAATGCATACTTAATTATTGTCTGTCTGCATTCCAATCCCAAGTGTAATGTAATATCAACAATTTTGTCACGTGCTCTTACCTCAAGCAACAACCTCATTGTTTGCAGAGCGTTCCTCTATTGTTACTTCTTATTTGCATTAGATGGATTGTGAAACAATTGCAAGAAATGATAAAAGTTGATAAGTTGATGAGCTAACTGGTCCATCCTTTTGATGATCAATATCAGTGTTCCTTTGGTGTTATTTTGATGAAACAACGGTCTTTGAGTATCTCAGTTAAGACAAACGAATGATAGTGAAAGAACTGGTTAGAGTTCATTTTTAATGGTCAAATAGATTACACGTATATTCAAGATTGTACAGTAGTAATTTTATGTGTCCCCCGACATTCCTAACAATTTCTTACACTTCCACTATGTTTCTTATCATTTTCTTCAGCATGTGAATATTCAAATCATCCGTTGCTTATTCTCTGCTTAAGATCATCCACACAGATATTGAATTTCCACACAATACACTTCAGATTTCAAAAATCTCCATATTTCGACAGTCTGAAATCAGGTAACGCTCAATCCGCTGATGCCTTCTCCCTATCAAATGTTCTAGAAACATATCAATGAAATAAGATATCCTCATGATCATGTAAACCCCACTGATTCCATACTGCCACATTGTATAACATCGTATTCATCACGTATTCATTCCATCTAAATTGCTTAACAAACTTTCCCTATCCTTCTCCTCTTTGTGACTACATAAGTCAGTGACCCTGTTCAGGAAGGGAAATTTTTGCAATAACCTACACATTATTATTATTATTATTATTATTTTTTTAAATCTTCCATTGAACGTCCAATGGTTCTACTGTTTCAGGCTAAAGGATGATTACTGGAAGTGAATGATAGTGAAAGAACTGGTGAAATGAATATGTGATAAACTGGAAAACCCGGAGAAAACCTATAGAAATGATGTCCAGTAAAAGTCGTGGTTTCTTAACTCACATATCTAGGAAATGTCATCTACATTCAAGACGTTAAGGATTGATACATGTTAAAAAAAAAAAAAGAAAGAAAGAAAGAAAGAAAAAAGACAAAACATCACACTACATTTTTCTCCAAACAGGAAAGAAATTTACCAGACACAGAGTAAAAATTATTTCCAAAAAACACGCGACATCATCTGAATTCAATGTATCGAAATGACTCAGGTTCAGTAGTCTCTTTCGTTTACCTACGGTTAACAGACGCCCTCTTTTACCCGTATATATTCTCTTTTGGGGACCGTAAAGAATGATTCGGGCGGGTTTTCAGGAAAATGGGAAATGCCCTCTGTTTGGAGGTACTGCCAATTTCTTCCATATCAATTCGACGTTAGTATATAAGTAAAAAATTATTCATCTTAATATTGCTGTAATGTTCAATTTCGAAGTAAACACAATATCTAGGTACTTCCAACAATAAATACGAAGGAAATAAAGTTAATATTCCCGTAATTGGCATTATACAAGTTGAGCTATATATTTTCTCGCTGTCATAAAGAGATTTGTCATTTTTTTTTTTTTTGTGAGAAATAAAAATATATATTTTTTCAAGTCTATGGTAAGGTAAACACCTTTTACCCACCAATCCTGAGTCTCTCAAAATTTACCTTTTAATTTTCGTGTTCTGTTGTTTAGTAACGTAATTTCATCTCCATTCCTTTCGTTAATTGCTTATACTATCCCCACATTCATCTGTGTCTTAAAATATTATACACAGGGGTAAAAGTGAATCTGAAAAGCTAGAGCGACGTATGACGTCACGCCGTTTCCATCCATATCTCCGCACGTTCCCCCTCACTTTTACCTCTGTACGCAGAGAAAGATAGTCCCTGGCCCACTACCTTTTATTTCTTACAGGCTGAATCTGGAAATTTGTTAAACTATGTTTTAAGAGTATAAATGTGCATAATGAGAATTGAAACGTTCAACACCGCAACTGATTTATTATTATTATTATTATTATTATTATTATTATTATTATTATTATTATTATTATTATCATTATTATTATTATTATTATTATTATTATTATTATTATTATTATTATTATTATTATTATTACTAATAGTAGTAGTAATGTATTAAGACATCTTGAAATATAACAGGATTTTTTTTATATATTTTTGTGTTCGCTTAATTTCTCGCAATTGCACACACACACAATTGCCGAATATAAGAAAAGTTAGTGCGTGCTGATCTACTATAAAGAGAAAGTGAGCCTACTTCTGTATAAACTTCATTGTTGTCAAGGAAAGTTGTGAGAAGAAATGGAAATAAAAACCCTCATCATCCAATAGCAATTTAAGTGTAGTTACTATTCAGGTAGGGCATTTTGCTGTTCATTGCCAGAACACTTTTGCAGTTAGTTCCCACCTTCTACAGTATTCAATACACATGAATTTTAGGGACGTTGTGCCTTTTTAGGATTCTATTAGAGATGTCTTCTCTTACTGTCATGTTTGTTTGTTTCTTCTTCTATTCATTTTTTTCTCTTTTCTATTACGCAATCTTCAGCGAGATAGTTTCTTTCACTTTATTTTTCCCTTTACGAGCATTTCGTGTACTGGATGCATAACAACCCTTCAACTACTGACTGCTCCTTGTTTTATTGTAACACTTGGAAAACTTTTTTTGTCGATCCATCAACAACAAACACTCAGCGACTTCTAAAACGTGAATTGTGTTATGTCGGTCAGGGAAGCAGTTTGTTACCAGTACATACCATGTGCACGCATGCTTGTGTTGTTTCTCTATGTACGTTCTATTGTACACATTTACGTTAAAGATTGGTGTTTAGGAGAGAATTTTAATGTTCTTCGATATTGTTATTTTACACGTCTCATGAATGGATCTCTTTAATATATATGCTACGGACTACATTGGACTCAAATACTTTCCAGTGCTTTTTGGAGTAACAACGTACGAGGGTGATCTCAAAAGTAAAGTTGCCTATTTATCTAGAAATGCAAATAAAACTTTATTTTCAATAATGATTACATCATTTTAAAGCTTTCCATTAGGATGGAACAAACAAAATCATTTTCTAAAAAAATTCTGATAATGCGAAAAAGTTATCTATTGGTGTGAAAAAGATTAAAATAAGATTTTAAGGTAATCGAAACATGGTTTCAGGTGCCGTAAGTACGATAAAGTTTCACAAATTTTACATTTCTTGTTCTACTTCAGCCTCTTTTACTCTTCTTTTATTGGCACTATTACAAAAGTTGATTGTACCTATTACATTTTTTAATTGATGAAACAAAGTTTTGGAAGGAGAAGGGGTGTTTAATTTATATTTAGGTTAAAAATATTAAATCATAATCCAAAAAATTTATTTTTTAAACAAAAAATTACTTTATACTAAGACAATTATTACTCCGTTATCCCCCCCAAAAAAAGCTTGTTTCTTCAATAAAAAGACATAACAAGAACAATCAAGGTTTTTATAGTGCAAATAAAAGAAAAGTTGAGGCAGATAAAACAAAAAGTGTCAAATTTGTGAAGTGTCAAATTTGTGAAAATTTACTGTAGGTATACTTGCTGCATTCTAAAGCATTCCACAATTATCCTAAAATTTTATTTTCATCTCTTTCACATCAAAAGACAACTTCTCTGCACTATTAGAAATTAAAGAAAATGTTCATTCCATGTCATTTTGATTTATGCATTTTTGTAGACGCTGTGGCAGTTTTTGTATGCCCATATTATACCAGATTGCCGCCATGTATTTGAGGAAGCGTTGGACCTCATCTTACCTCGTTGTCGTTGTTGAAGCGCGTCCTAGCGGAATGTTCTTTCAGCACAGAAAACTGGTGCTACTTATTGGTTCGTTCAATCTTCTGTCTCGTCGGAAATTGACATTCTCCTACTGCTTTCTTCGTCGTGAATTTCAGTACTACCAGATCCAAACTCTTTATATTCTTGCGAACGTTTTTGATATCCATGCACGACTCTCATACACTTTCATCAATTTGTGATTAATTTCAATCGGTTTAACGTATTTTGCCTTCAAAAACCGAATAACCGTGCGAACCTCGTATTTGGTGATAGAATTTCATTACAAATAGTTGCCAAACAACGATTGAGATTTCCAGTGAGGTGCACGCAGACTTGTTTTGGAGTAGAGGAGAGGAAACAAACACAACACTATTGCCAACAGCCGCACGAACAGTTTTCCTGTGTCCCCAACGTTTTGGATATTTAACTTTTGGGATTACCCTCGTAATTACGTATTTTCGTGTGTGTATATATATGCCACACTTTCTCCCAGAACATCAAGAATTAAAGGTGTGAAATATACACGCCGATAGTAAGAAATATGTATATTCGGAAACATATAAATACTTACCTCGTTCATATGTAGCTACTAGGGACGATCATTCTTAAAAAATATATTTATCGATTTACGAAAATTTTTCCTTGTCAAATTTTTTCGTTGTTTGAAGGATTATTCAGTTTTTGATTTCCGAAAAAAATCTCAAAAAATATTGTTTTTCGATTTTCTCTGTTTTTATTACTTGTTTTTCGTTTTCAAAAATATTTTTGAATTTTCGTTTTTGTTTTCCTTTAATACTTTTTCCCTATTCGAGAACTCGAAAAATAATTTCTTTTCTTTTGTCTTGCAAATTCTTATTCTAGAAAAGTACCAAATCTGCAAAAGAAATTGCATGGGGTAAATATTCCGGTACTAAGAAAGTACTCATAGACTAATAATTACCTGCTTTATAAACAATTATTAAAGAGGAAGAAGAAGCGGGGGAAAACTAATGTTTATGCCACTGGTAAAAAGTACCCACGTTTTTTGGATAAATTTCTAACTATACGTTTTTGTACTATTTTGAAAATGCTGAATCCAATGGAATCCAAAGTTGGTATATTTATATACAAGAATTAGAAGATTAAATAAGTATTCTACATTCAGCTCGTAGCAATAAAACTGTATTAATTTTCCGATGTAACTTCCCTCAAGAACATCCACTGCGATCATTTACAATTTTACTTTAAATAGTTAATTAGGCCGGCTCTCAATTTATTCAGACTGGTGACTCACCTTACTGGACGCTAACGACATCGCAGCACATTTGTTTGCATTTTTTAATTAATAAAAATGGAAATTATACTAGTTACAAGCGTGTAAGTTTTTATAAAGCTCCATATAGTACTGAGCATTTGACAGGTATAATCTGTTTCAAAATTGATTTTTGGATCAAAAGATCCGATATATTTCGATCAAAAAGGTTGTTGTAGACTTCATGTCTGGAGAACTACATATAGTGTAGCAAAACCCAAACTATCACTTAACTCAGTATGATGTGCTTATTAAGAGAAAATCCGAAAACTCGATTTAGGGCCCGTTCAAAAATTTTGTGGCCCCAGATCCAAAAAGTAATTATTGGCCAAGATCCCAATCTTTTGATCCATATTTTTGAATCATTCCTAAAATTCTTTTCTGCGCATTTTAAAATTAATTATTGGCCAAGATCACAATCTTTTGATCCATTTTTTCCTTGAAATTCTATTATTTCAGATTTTAAAATTCTAAAATTTCGCGACGCACTGGTTAAAAAGCACGGTTTTAATGGATGACTAAGTAATATAAAGAGTGATAATCGCAATATAAACGTGAATCAAGTGGTGGTGGTGGTGAGGGAACTGTTTGTTCTTTGTATAAAGAACAAATACGACTGTTGTTGAATAAATTGTATGTTATACAAAAGTGAAAGTATTATTAAGCAAAATTAATAATTCACAGTATATAAGGTGCTACATGACTTTGTGGTTTTCGTAAGACTTAGTGGTTTTGGTGCCTCAGCATTGCAATAGGCTGTCTTTTCACTTTATACGTGTGTAAATTTAGATAGAGATTCTTATTATTCCCCTCCCTACATCTAATGTATAACCCCTAATGTGTACAAAGGAAAAAGTACTTCTTAAGCTTTCAAAAATATTTTAATATAAGAAAGCGTAAAAAAATAATAAAAAAAAGCTAAAAGCCGAAATCCAAAGCATAAAATTAGCCCACTGGCAATGTTGCAAATCCATCTTCATCTTCACATAAGCTAATGGGCTATCGGGTGATAATACACACTAACACTGGAATTTGCTGATGTGTACTGTATACATATATACAATACTTGTTGGCCTACTTACAATATCTAACACATACATACATACGAGTACACGTTCTTTCTTCATCGAGGACGTTTAGTTTGAAAGCTTTCAATTCAGAAGAATATTTTCCTTCCTTTACTCTCATGCAAAAATATAATATCTCTTCCTCTTCTCTCTACTTCGGTATTTCCAAACTTAATAGGCATGCATAATAGCAAATTTCATATATTTTATATTTCTTTACCAGTCTCGGCCCTCTCCATTTTTCTTTTTCTTTTTTTTTAACTATTGCAATATAATGGTGAATTCTCCGGCCTATAGGCCCTTAGGCAAAATTGTAGTTTAGAACGACAAAGAAACAAAGATTTGTAGAACTATTACCGTATTTAACGCTTAATATTGTTGAACATCTGCGTTACCTTTCTCTCTCTAGCCTGTTGATTTATATGTGGAATTATTCTTCAGTTTACTCTGAAATGAACTTTAATGGTTTGATTTTACTGATTAAAATGTATTTAAATATAGTTAATTTACGGAATCCGAAATTTTGTTATACGTATAGTTTAAATATTTAAGAGGTTGACTTACTAAAAAAATAATACAAAATTTACCATTTTCCTTTTGCTTGTTTATTCATCATAAGTGAAAGAAGATAACGACATGCAACTTACTACTATCACAGATAATGTTATTCTACAACATAAAATTTGAACCTGAAGAATTTTCAGTGTTTCCATCCATAGAAATTATAGTGTTGACTGAATAACATTTTCCCTAAAAATTTAAGTTAAGGTAGCGACTAGAGGAACGAACTCAACTGCATTTGATTGCGTATCATGTTGTCTTAGTATACTGTGAACTACTTTTTAAATAAAATTGTTATTTAATTTTAATAATTGTATGTTAAAACTATTTTGTTCATTACAAACTAAATACAACTATTATTTAAAAAGTAGTTCACAAGATACCAAGACAACATGATACGTAATCAAATGTAGTTGAAATCGTTCCTCTAGTTGCTGCCCTAACTTAGATTTTTTGGGGAAATATTATTCTGATAACACTGTAATTTCTATGGATGGAAACTGAAAATTCTTCAGGTTCATATTTTCTGTTGTAGAATAACATTGTCTATGATTGTTGTAAGTTGCATTTCATTATCGCCTTTTACTTATGAATAAATAAGCAAAAGAAAAATGATATTTTTTTATTTTTAGTAAGTCAAGCTCTTAATAATCAAATTTAATTAAAATCATATTTCATTTATACATATAGTATATAATGCAAATTGATTTTGAAAAAAGTCAAGGGGGTATAAATTTAACTTTAAGAAAAAAACAGACAGAGATACATCATCAATATTCTAGTTCTTTTCAAAGAAAACGGAAAAATAATATAATTTCCCATGGAAATGAATGAATTGAAAATCACAGGTGATACAGCTTAGGTACTAAATATTCTTAATTCGATCCCCGGCCAAGTAAGTTTCTGGTGAACGACATCGTACCTGTGGGTTTTCTTGGGGTACTCATATTTCCTCCAATATTCTCATTCCACCAATTCTTCCATCATCATTTACTTGCCTTAGTCGTCGTTTCCTTAGCCTAAACAGCATAATTGCAGGACGTTAAATTGAAAGATTTCATCTTTTAATAATCTTAATGTTGTAAATTTCTTATTCAGAATCGCTAGAAGCAACAAATAATATAATGTCTGAGTTCAAATCTAGTTCACAAACATTGATTGATAACATAAACATTCTAAACATTGATTGATATAACCTAAGCAAAAATACTAATAACCTCATACAACACTGGGAAATTACAACAAAATTTCGAGGGTTCTGTATATTCGACTATGGTGATTCATTACAGTGAATACCGTAATAATTTCGCCTCACAACATTTTAGAACATAAACTAACACTATTGTTTCGAGCTATTTACCAATGCTCAAGAAAATGTCTTCTAACATTTCCAGACTAAAGGCAGTGTAAAGGTCATTTCTGTATAATGTGTAGAACAACAAAACAAACTGTTCCCTTCCTTATTTTTAGTTTTTTTTAAATACAACTTTTATATATATAAAATAAAGATTCATCCAGTTTTAGGATTTTTAGGATGCAGCAAAAAATAAAAAAGAAAAAGAAAAGAAATCAAGTAATTTTGTATACAACTAGAATGGTGAGAAGCAGGAATGATTTGCCATTGCGACTATAAACTACGTAGTTCTATTAACATTATTTGAATAACTATTTTATGAATTTATTTATTTACTCGAATAATTATTTCAATAGTTCTTCAAACTTCGAAAATTAATTTCAACAATTGTTATTTATTTTTACTTTTAAAGAGGTAAAAAAAATACTTTGAATTGATCAAAAATTAATATTGATGGAGTAATGCTCTGTACTTAAATATTTCGATCACTTGTTTCTTGTGGATTTACAATCATACAACCATGAAAAGACGAAAAACAAATTACGATAATTGACTAGAAAATGTGATTGTGTGAGTATGGCGAAAATCGGAAGATATTAGCTAGGTGGGAAGGAAAACTAATAAGGAAATGCTGGAAAAGTAGAAGAGTTACGAACAATATTGCAGACAAATAAAAAAGGATTAAGGATATCGTTTGAGAAGATATTGTATCCTGGACTCATAATAGAAGGTATGGTAGAAGAAAAAACGAAAAAGAGAAGTAAAAAATGTTGGAGTTGATAGACAATTAACGTGAACAATTTTTCCATCAAGAGAAAAAAAGAAAAGCAGGAGACCCTAGTACATGTTAAGTACTCAATTTACAACAGATGTCCTGTCAGTGACGTAGAAACCTTGTAATGATTATGATTTTGATAATACATTTAATGTATGTGATGTTGAAATCTTAAAACTATGCGATACCAATGAAAATAGCTGTTGAAAAAAATCATTGCGAAAATGTGCCTTCGACATATGATCTACTTCAAATATATTACGTTTACTACTGGTCATTAAGATAAAATAAAAATGACTTGTCTGAAATGAAGTATGAACTGTGACATTTAAAACACAAAGAACTGTTTCTTCACAAAATTCATAAATGCAGATTTAGTAAAAAGGAATTTATACTTTAATGTCAGAACGGTAATTAAAGATATAGTACAGTGTGTCTGGTTGAAAATATTCCAATAACAAATGAAAATATCTCGAGAACTAAAAGTGATGTGATCACCCAGTTCCATTTTCCTGAAAAAGAAGATAATCGAGTTTTTTTCTTTTTACTAGCACAAAGAGACCACTTCACTAGATCTCTGCTTCTACTCCTTTAGTTTTTCGACAAACGTCGAGGTGGTACTTAATTACCACTCAGGTGCTGCGTAACAATCGATATATCACAGGTTCACATGCAGCGATAATTCTTTGCGTAGATACTCTTACACTTGCACTGGTGTCAGATACAAATCAGTATTGACTATCCCTACAGAAAAGGTACAAATCAGGCTACCTCGAGGACCATTGAATAGGAATTTCCCTTTCTATCCAATTGTTCTGGAAATGATTATCCAGGAAATATTTGACATTACGGAATCCAAATCTTTGACATTTGAATTCCATCTAGTTAGAATATTTATCCATGTGGTACGTCATCGCGGGCGTTGAAGTTGTGTAATCACACGTTTCATTGATTTGGATAGGCTTCGCTCAAAAGCTTCCCAAGTTGTCTCCATCTTTACCTTACTCATAGTTTTTTTTTTTTTTTTTTGCCATCACTCTTCTTCCTCAGCAAAGTGAGAGACCCAGGTTCGATTTCCGGTGGAAGCTCATGTGGTTCGGATCTCACAAGCTATAGGTCGACCTCTCCTACATCCTTCCTACTGAAAGGGAAACTAAACTCAGACCTCAACACAGAACAAGTTTCCAGCAATTGTTTGTGTCACTAAATAATCTAATAACAATTTGGTGGTTAATACTGTCCGTACCTCTACCTAAATATTCTCTTTACGGTTAGATGCGATTTGAATTCAGCAAACCAAACAGCTGACACATAATGAACGACGCCATTTTCCTCACTTGAAAACAAACGCAAAGTGCATACGCTTGAGTAATGTTGCGATCTTCGGTCTGGTGGTAATAAAACTCGATGGTTTTCTTTTCCGGAAAAACGAGACCAGATGATCCTATCGCTATTGATTGCTAGGATTTTTCTTTTATTATTGATATATTTTCAACCAGACATGGCCAACGCATCGACTACTTCGACTAATAGACAGGCAAGTCGTGAGAGGTAGCCTGCGGGATAGTGTTTTGGACGTGAATTTTCACCAGTTGTTGAAGTTTTCAGTCACGGTGAGTCTTGCAGGTATGAAGAAAAACCAAAGACTTATTACCATTATTATGAATGGGAAGAGGAATAGTTACCAAATTATTTAACTAAGATACTTTTTTTTTTAAAAAAATATGTTTTGAAACATTAACAGACAGCAAAGTTAAATATGCCTTCGGACAGTGCTAAGAAAGCATACCATTAGAATAATATAGATTAGTTATCTTAATGCAGAATCTATAGCAAAATAAATAGACTGATTTCAGAAATGAAAAGCAGAAGTCAAATCTAAAACGATTGGCCCCCCATGGTGCATATATATCCCAGGAATGGCGAAAGAAACCTTTAGGAGAAAGAAAAGATTATTTTGTGGGACCTTGAATAAAAAGTTCAGAAAAAACTTATAAAGTGCTTGATGTGGAGTATAGTGCTGTATGGATCAGAAACAGACATTACGTATAAAGATGAAAAATGACTAGAAACTTTCGAAGCGTAGTTGTGGAGGAGAATTGAAAGACTTTTAGTTGGGTCGGGAGGAAAACGAATGAGAGGGTGTTAGAAATGAAAAGAAAGAAAAGAATAATTTTAGATATTATTAAGAAGAGGAAGAAAAACTTGTTGGGACATTGGCTAAGAAGGAACTGTATCATGAGGCACGTGCTAGAGGGTATGGTGGCAGGAAAGGGAGGGAGTGCGAAGGAGACTACAATTAATGAACGATATCGAAACAGAGAAATCGTACGTGAAGACGAAGAGGTTAACGGAAGACCGTGGAGCATGGAAGCTTCTCAGTTGCAGCAAGTGTCCTACCTATGATGATGCGTTACGCGACAGTACTATAACACACGTGAATTATTCTAGTTAGAACCTGCTAAATTTTGTTTCACCAATGCATGTAAATGCTTTAGCCGATTAAGATCTTGTTTTTTTATTATTATTATATATCCTTATACACTATATTGCGTGAAGATATGTAAAGTATTCAAGCATTATTTCTGTTATCTCTTTTTAAGAACTGTTGGCTGATTGTTTAGTGTTGCGTCTAGCTTCCTTCCGTGCCTCAGTAACTTCCGCTGTTGTTTCCTAATTTTCTTTTTCCGCTCATTAGCACTGACATTTCCTCAGGTATTTTAATGTATATATTTTTTCTTTCTTTTTGTAAACGCGTGATTGTTTGAGTGCAATGAACAACTTAAATGTCATGTAATGTTTACAACTCTATATGAATGTGTGATAGTGTTTTGTGAATGTGTTCACGTTTACACGGGATAAAGTTGAATGGAATTTTTATCGATGATCAACAAATATAGATTTTTTTTAACGATATACGGTACATAGATAGTATATAGTATGTATTCGAAATACTGTAAGCTCTGATAACGCAAGATTTTACCTACAAATTCATGTCAACAAATGATGGTTTGCAAGGAAAGAAAGGACGCAAGAAAAGAACGATATTAGGAAATACTGGTAAATTTCTCTATTGCGAAGTATATACTGTATTTATAACACGCTAATCAACCGCTCGTAATTTACTTTTTTATATATCAAATTAACATTTGTCATCAAATTTTTCTGTTTTTTGGAGGGGTTCTTCATTGTAATTGGAAAATCTTTTGGAGAAAATCTGACAAAGTTCAAACCCCAAATTCGATTTGGAAACCAAAGACCTGCATACCTTAATACTGCGCTCAAAGATTGTGACGGTCTACCATTATATCAAGTTTGGTCAAGACAGCTTCTAATGTGTGTGGGGGAGGTGATTTTTATGTCTTTCTGAACCTCCTTCCTAGCTCACATCATTATTCCGCTGGTAGGTGTGAAGTTCCTTTCCCCTCACATTCGAAGCTGTCTAGCTCCGCCCCTATCCATGTCCGGACTATATGTCATATAAACATTTTTTTCTTTGTTTTGGTGCCAGGAATCTGTGGTTTCATTTTTCACCATTACTTTTGGAACACCCTATATATCAAGAAGCGGTTTCCTAGAATCGATTGAGCGTTCCAAGAATACATTTTATTTCCATCCCTAACTCTCTACTAAAACCGGAAGTGGTGGAAATTCACTACAACTTCCGGTTTTAACGTTGATTGTTATATAGTAAAAACTGTAATAGCGAGAAATGGAAGTGAATTCCTCAATTTTGCAAATAGAGACTTGAAAATACAGATTATTAATGAGGAAATAATTAATATAATGGTAACGTGCTATGAAAAGAGAAAAAAAGCATACACAAAATAAAATGAAATGAAATCTTTCAGTTTTACGTCCCACGATTATGCCGGCTAAACGCAATGGTGGACGGGAGGATCCTGAGAAAACCCACGAACAAGGTGTTTACCCACTACAAAACCCACTTGGTGCCAGCTGGGATCAAACCAGGAACCCCACGCACCTGAGGTGAACGCTCTACTACTGAGAGACCGTGCCCCCCCTCCAAAAAAAACACACACAGACAATGACAGAAACCATCTCTTGAACACATAATGTAACCTGGAATGAATAGCTATGCTGGTTAAACTGGAGAACTGAGTAACTTATATACAATGTCGAAACAAATCTACATTCTATACTACAGGATGTATCACAAATTTGATAGCATAGAAACTATTCATTCGATGAGCACAATGAACTGAATTTTATTTTTGAATTTTAAATGGTAAACTAAATAAGAAACATTTCAGTATTTATTTTATCTTACTATAGATAACATGTAGTATTTATAAGTATTTTCAGTAATTTCGTCTGAAATTTTTAACTAGTGAGAAAAAAATAATACAAAGAAGTACCTTCCCACAGATTTTGACATACCAGTGTTAAATACTTTCTATACCATCGGTCTTTAATCGTTGAGCTTTTGCCTACAGACAAAAGATAAACGAATTTACAGGCAAGAGACAAAAAAATAAAATCTCGAGCTGGTTCTGAGTGTTTACATGTCTATTTACTTAAATTATCTTTTACTTAAAACAGCACTGAGTATACAGAAGAAAAGAGTTCTTGTAGATAACAAGGCATCTGATTTAACCGGGCATTAGAGATGCGCACGAGACGAGTGGAGACAGAATTTTCCTGACAAAATTCGAGTCGAGACCCAGCTCTTCCAATAGAGAAGAATACATTTTTCAAGTAGAGACATCATTTTCACAGCACATTTTCGAGACGAGACAGCCTCAAATCTTGTCTCGTGCGCATCCCTACCGGGCATACAACTAAAATCATTTTTGCAGTCAAGTAGCGGTTAAAAAGCACCTTTTTTTATATAGTATTCTAAGCTAAATTTCATCAGTTTTCTACGATATATTTCCTTTACATGTGAAACGATAAACAGAACGTTGAACCATTTCAAGAGAACAATGCAAAAATCTCTTACTATACAGTACAGGCAACACAGTTTCCATTTCGGGACATTATCCTCTCCTCTTATTATCAAGTATCAGACTTTCTTTTTCTTTCCATAAGTTTCTTTCATGTGATTGTTAAATCTATGTATCTTTTTTCTTCTTCCAGGTAAAAAAAAAGAAAAAATCTTGTTGTTAACTGTTTAAGTGTGTTCATAAGCGTGTGTAGGGAGGCGCCTCTTGGATGTTGAATCACTCATGATGATAGAAGCGAAGAACAAGTGAAAGTTACTTTTCATACCACCCATCGAAATCACTCTTCATTTTTTTTTCTTCCACAACTTAATAGGAGAAGAAAGAATTTAAAGAAGAAAAAAAGATAATAACATACGGGTAGAAATTCTTTATCGAACAGTGGCTTCGCATAATATTATATAAAGTGATCAGAACAAGCAGAGAAAGGATAGGGAACTCAGAAGACAAGAATACACGACTTGCTATGCAGAACTTTAAACCTGCAAGAAATAAGTATACTGCATTGCGTAGTATGTACGAATACAAAATTTTAGTAAAAAGGAAAGCACTTAAAATATCAATTAACAAGTGTTAGTTTAGTTTTATAAAATAATTCATAATGTATCACTTTGGTTATAATGTCATTCCTCAATTTTGCGAATATTTCATTAATATTGTAACCAGATTCATGAACAGAAATTCACACAACCTACAAACACTATTAGCAAATTACATTTGAAATGTTATTTGACTTTTACTAAGTATCCTCATTATGGATATCCGTGAATGTCTACTGATGTCCATCGTTCATTCCTGAGCGGACGTTAGCTAACTTTTCAAAAGGGGATGTCACGGCTTCTAATTTAGCGGGAAGCCATCCTGACAGTGAGTTTCACCACCATGGTATCTATCAACATAAATGTGAGTGAGGAGAAAAATAGAAAAATTCGGGTGCGTCGAATGGAAAACGAATAAGAAAGTAATAGGCATAGCAGAGCAGATAATAATAATATTTGATGGAATTAAACAGAGAAAGAGAAGCTAATTGGGACTTTCATTGAGAAAGAGCTGTATCCTGAGAGACGTAATATAAAGTACGGCGGAAAGAAAGAGAGGGAGAGGAGATCTGAAAGCATATGAGTTTGCAACAAGTGATTTGCGTTGAGTTTGCAATAACGGAAGAATACCTATAATGATAACGATGATGATATGAAATATTCAGTAGCTACTTACTTGATGCATGGAGGCAAACTTCAGCCATATTTCCCTGTTCTCAAGAAAATGAAGATAGTTCAGTCTACCTTTCAACTCTTAAATAATTTTCAATCACTGGAGAGTAAATATACAGATTGTACGACTGTTACAAAATCTATTAGATAAATTTAAAATCTATGTAATACATCTATTTGTATTAATTATGCAAAAACTATATTTTAACGAGGAAAATTTCTCGCTTATAGGAATACAACAGAATCAGGGAGTAGAGGAAACTTAAAGTAAAATATTAAACTTCTGTGGGTCTTCCCTTTACATAATATTCTGATCATTCTTGAAAGATAAGTTCTTCTAAGATTTCGTGTTCGATACAAGTCGATTTGGCATTTCTTAAAAAAAAAAAGAAAAAAAAGAAAAGAAAAGAAAGAAAAAGAAAAGAAAGGAAAGAAAAATCCTTGAAAACTAAGACGCAACAAATTTTATAAAACATTATGGAGGAAGGCACTTTTCATTTGACATCATCCTTTTAAAAATGCAATTTTTTTTATTTAAGTATTTTTGTATTGCTCTTTAGCAAGTAAGCGTCACTTTTTTCTTCTTCTTTTTAAACGGACAATGGAACTCAGGTTGCATCCAATTTGCACGTCATTCAACAACAGACGAAAGTGAGTGGAGGCAAATCTTTCAAGGACACTTCACCCATCCATTCATAGTAACACATACACATATGTACACTGAGAATATGTAAAAACTTTTCTTATTGTCCCAGGTCATACGATGTCAACATTGACCATTATAAACATATGCTAAAGCACCCTCTTTGTATTCTTTCTGCGAATTTCATCTTACATTTATTTTCTTTTTCTATTTGTAAATCTTTGGTAAACTTCCAATTTGAGAGAGAGTATCAGAAATACGAGAAACCAGTTTATATAGTCGTACGCTTGCAAATACGAATAACAAATAAACCATATGAATTTAAATTGGGTATTTGAAAGTTTCGGTCTGTTTTGTGTCTTTAACATTCACATGTTTCATCTATATGTTTTTATTCTGAAGGTACACTTCAAAAATGCTTGGTCTAGTAATTCCTGAGTTACAAGAAGGTTCTATGCCTAATTTGTAATGTGAATTTTAGAAACGACCGACCCTCCTCTTCTCTCTTCTAATTTCACCTCCAAACAGTAAGATCAAGTTTCTAATCTCAAACAAAACACATGCTATCCTTTTTAAAAACGGAAAATTTTCACGCAATTTTCGAGGACCATATTTTATTAAATCATGAGAGTTCGATTTCCTAGCCCATTATCGACCAACTTCAACTCAAAGTAGTGGTGTTATTGGAATACCTAAAAAAATATTGAATTGTCTATTGGACAGAAATCGAATGATGATTTTTTTTTTTATCTCACTGCATTTTTTATCTTATCCCAGTTCTCTTGCATATTGTCGAATTCTGCGTCGTGTAAAAGTGACAGGATTGACAACTTGGAATCGAATACTGAATCGTGACAATTGCAACGGAACAAAAAGGGGCAGGGCAGATACTTCGGGAGATGATTCGTAACATCAAAACAAGACAAAAAAAAATCCTCTTGCATGTTGTCGAATTCCGCGTCATGTACGAGTAACAGGGGGTGCCAACTTGGATCGAAACTCGAATCCTGACAATTACAATGGAATAGCAAGATGTGCACATCAATGCACCATGCAAGTGGACTTTTTGTGTTCTTTTGATGTGACGAATCACCTACCAAAGTATGTGCTCATCTCTCTGTTCCGTTCCAATGGTCACAATTCGATTTTCAATCCCAAGTTGGCACCGCTGTCACTCGTACACGACGCAGAATTCGACAACACGTAAAAGAACTTTTTGTCTTGTTTCGATGTTAGGAATAGCCTTCCGAAGTATGTGCCCCTTTCTGTTCCGTTACAATTGTTACGATTCGATGTTCGATTCCAAGTTGGCAATCCTGTCACTTTCACACGACGCGGAATTCGACAATATGCAAGAGCACTTTTTGTCTTCTTTTGATGTCATGAATCACCTCCCGGAGTTTGTACACATCTTTCAGGTTCAACCTGTATATATTCAATCGATTCCTCATTCTTGACTGACATTTTTTTTAATGGATTGAGAAGTTACGTAAGTTTACTCTCGCATTCTTGATAGTGAATCTGTTTCGAAAGCCGCTATATTGCCTCAATATATATATATCTCCATGTATAGTGGATAATTAGGAAGCTTCTGATACTTTCTGACCTTTATTTGTATAGTGCAATGGAGATTTTTTTTGGGGGGGGGGTGAAGGAATTCGAGGACAGAAAAGAGGTGAAAGTGACTGTTTGAATACCTGAATTTTTTCGAAGAGAATTAGAGTTGAATTCAATGATTATGCACATACATTGTTTGTAACGGAAACCTTGTAACGAGTTAGTATATCATATACCTACTTCGGTTAATTCTTACAAAAAAGAGACGCACTTTTGCTTTACTTTCGGCACATTCCTCGTACTTCGTAGTTGTTATTGGAAATATGTAAAAAGTTGTCTACGATAAAGCTAACTCATGGTCATTTGAAATTTATATAACTTTGAGAAATGTTACGTAAATTGGAAAACTTTAAAATCCATTATTTTTCTTTCTTTCTTTCTTTTTATCTAAACCGAGAAGAAAAGGAAAAGGACCTTTACATAGTATTCTCAGCACGAACAATGTTTTAAAAGGCAAAGAAACAAACAAGTCGCTTAAAGTTGGTAATTTCCACGCGCTGTGCAATCACAAAAATAGCAGTGAATGAGAAGTTTCCTGTGAGAAAGTTAATATGGATACTAAAAACAATCAGTAAATGTCTATCCTATATAATTGTACAGCCTACGACAAAAAATAGATATTTTAAAAAATACACTCTTTATATAAAATATGGTATTTGTTTTTATTAATGTTTGTACCCAACCAATATTTTTAAAGCTGTCCTCTTTGGAACAGCCCATGAAGGCCTAATGGCTGTATGTGGAGATAAAGACTCCGCTCCACAGTTTTTACTTCGACAATCATGGAGGTGATGGAAAAATGAAATGAAATCTTTCAGTTTTACGTCCCACTGTTAATGCCGTGTGGGCTAAAGGAGACGGTGATGATGAGAAATGAACGAAGTGGTGGAATGAAGAAAATGGGAGGAAACAAGAGATCCCCGAGACATCCCACACACTCGATGTTGTTCCACCACGAAGTTTACTTGGTGCTTGCTGGGATGAAACCAGGGATCCCATACACCAGAGGTGAACACTCTACCACTGAGCCACCGCGTCCCCTTTGGAGGTGATAGAGCCAGTACCACACTACAGGCTCCTTTACTTTCCCAGATATCCATGTCAGAGAGGCTGGATAAACCTCAGAACCGGCTTGGAATGACGGTAGAACGAGACAAATTTCCCGCTCTCACCAGGAATCAAATCCAGACCACTCAGTTTGTAGCTTTACCTAACAGCTTGTCTTCTGAAAGTAAAAATTGCTCACCACCCACTACTACTTTGTAACTAATAAGAATATGCATATAATTATGTCTTTCTTTGTGCGATTGTATGGATTAAAGTTCTTATAATCACTTACGTCGTTATAGTTACTGCCACCTCATTTTGATGGCTCAGTAGAAACTTAAATTTGCTGTTTGGCATAATTAAATGGTCGACATTTAGTACGAGCAAATTTGATAATTGTTGGTGGCAGCATGACTGATGGTCAGTGTTGAAATAGTGTATTGACTTAAGTAACATTAAGAAAAGTATTCATTACAACTTTGTTTACGTGTATGGACGAGAGTCTATTAGCGATTTTTTTTAGGTAATCCTCTATCTATTGAGTAACTTCCTTTTTCTTCCTTTTTCTTTTTTTCACGTATCGTAAAAATGAGCAAAAAGTATTAGCCTAATGAAATTTTGAAATGAATAATTATTCATTTAATGTGTGTGTGTGTTTTTTTTTTTTAATGAAGACGTATTTGTTATTTTAATATAACATAGTTTGACATCCAACATGTAAACTTTACATTACCGAAAATTAGACACATGAGTACTGTTTCAGAGTATATGCATTTATCGGGCTCCTGTACGTTGAATGTTCATCATTTTCTCAAAATCTCATTTCTTACATTGAAAACTCAACTGGACATAAAACAAAAATTTTGCATTTCTATTTATTTTTTTAAAAATAAATAATACGCAGTAATTACTAAAAACTTCAGTTAAGAGATATCAAATTCCGGTCTATAATGCTAAATAGAAAGGCGTTGGCAACTATCCTCTGAGCATGAATTATCCAGTTGAATGTGGGTAATATGGTCGCCATAGTACGAGCAAGTTTAGTAATTGTCACTAAAATAAAATTACATGGTAATACGAAGAAAATGTAACTCTCGATATCCATTTTGGGGCGAAATTTTCGTATGTAACTAACTTTTTTATATTAAACTAATATCTGGCTATGGCTAATATTGAAAGTAATTAAACGTAACGTTACTCCAAAAAAAAAAAAAAAAGAGAGAGAGAGAGAGACTTACTGGGTCTTTTCTTATACTTTCCTTTTAGAAATGTGATTGTGAAAACTTACTGAAGAATTGATTTAAGGAATCAGGTCTTTTAAACGTATGTACAGTCAGAAACAACATTAAGTATAGGTTGGGAATATAAGAAATGATAGTTCCAACCTATATTTAATTAGGTTTTTTGACTGTACATAACTTTCCTTCATTTCTGATGGAAAAACTCAAAAGCAAAATAACACTCCGAAGTTACTTTAAGCGAATATAATATCAAAACAAAGTACACAAGATATACGAGTGAATGTTTGCGAAACGAAAAAGAACGGGTATACTATATATATATATATATATATATATATATATATATATATATATATATATATATATATATATATATATCTGCGTAGTGTTCATATGTTCATATTATATGGCACTTGTATCTACAATACAATTACTTAATATTGCAACGAATGGTAGAATATCTGACAGCCTAAATTAAAGAAATTTATTTCGCTGTACAGAAATACAAATTTGACTTATTATTCTACACAATTCAAATCAAAACTCAATTTCTTGTTCTCCTCAAGCCACACTAGCGATATCTCTTGGCGTCAGACAAGAGGAACGCTGATGGAGACAACTACTAGCCTGTATGTGAACTATTAGGAGCGTGATTGACAGACTGAGATGTTTTGCTTTTTTACAAGTAATAAGAGTGGATATAAATATACAGAGCCTTACATATGTGTATGATGTAACTTCGTAGTTAACCGCAGCAGCAAAAATTAATTTGCTTCCCAGCCACATCTACGTAGCCAGAAAGAAAATGGAAAATATATATATATATATAAGGGGCAATAATCTTTCAAGGCCGTCTACTGGTCCCAGTTGGATAACCTTATAAATATACAAATAAATTGCCCGAAGATTGCGTGTTTGTACATCTAACCTGATCTCCATCTACTTGTATTTGCATCTAACTCCGTGACTAAAGGCAACTTGAAGGTTTAACGCAGCAGAAACACAAACCCATTTTCATGGATCCTGCCCTGTAATTACCAATTCAATAAAATCAGATTGTTTTATAACCCTTTTCACTAAGATAATGTATTATATATTAATTATGTATTTTCTCACTTTTTTCCATCTAGTTACTACAAAATATTTGTTTTCTTAAATGTTTTCTAACTTATACTCTATGTAATTTCTTTTCGAAATACATTCAGCACGTATTTCCTTTTTGAGGCGTATCTTAGATACCTCCTCGATCTTACAATTGTATTATGTTTGCCTATCTCTGCGGTCTCGACTGTGCTTTTGAAATCATAAGTTGTTTTTTATTCGACATATATTTCGTGTCTACTCTATTCATTGTTACTATTATATGAATGCATCATTATACTCTCATGTGCCCCCCCCCCCAAAAAAAAAGAAATTTCCTTAAACCTTGATTCCTGATATCAACTCAAATTATAGGATCTACACCCACTCTCAAGTTTTCAGGTTAAACATGCTGCCCGAATGTTTTTTATTATTATTATTATTATTATTATTATTATTATTATTATTATTATTATTATTATTATTATTATTATTAGTAGTAGTAGTAGTAGTAGTAGTAGTAGTAGTAGTAGTAGTAGTAGTAGTAGTAGTAGTAAAGTAGTAGTTGCAAGTTGCAGAAACGCATTCTAAGCATCAGTTCAATAACAGTAGTTTTTACTTGTAGAAGATAGTAAAGCTTTTATGGAGCCGACTGAGAAAAAGGAACTTATAATTTTCTTTTAAATCTAATTTAGTTTCATCCATACATAGGTCTATTAAGTGCAGATAAGATTTGATCCTGTCATGATGAGTCTTACCCAGCTCCTATTAATTACGAGTTAACCGGCAAATTCAAGTCAAACTTTCCTAACACGTTAACCGTTATATGTTATAAGTAATTATATCTAGCTGATTAATTGAACTTTCGGGTGTAAATTAACGCTGCTCCTCTGGAACTCAACTATATATATATATATATATATATATATATATATATATATATATATATATATATATGCGCCATTATTAAGAGAAATCAGACAGTAATAGATACAATATACAACTTAATTGCTTATTTTTCATATACAATAAATAAATAAGTAAATATAAAGGTTAAGAGTTAATGATAATTTTGGGTCCTGTCTTATTAACCATACTAAACTGTCGTCCAATGTTCGTAGGATTCCTTAAGAAAATTTCCCTTAACTGACACAAAATTTTCCCTTTTCTTATCAAATTTTCCCTAGTGCGTTGAGTGTCTAATTTCTGATAGAAGTTCCTTTTTTTTGTTTACAAAAAACGCAATACACCCACTCAATAATAAGTGCAAATTATTGTACTTTGAACAGACTGACACATATAGAGACACTACTGTTATTATACTGGTTTATTTCTGAAGAACAGCGAAAAATTTAAGCATTTATATTGGCCAATCAGTTTACGCGAAAATTTCCCTGAATGTTTACGTTTTTATCGAAAAAATCCCTTTTCTCGTTTTAACGAAAGTTAACTACGATATTTCCCTATCTTAGGGAAATTTCCGTCAAACTACGAACACTGCTGTCGTCTTGCTTGCGTCATTATGGAAAGCTTGACAGGGATATGCTTCAATATCAGTTTCATTTTGATAGATGGCGCAGTTGTTCTGCAGCATGAGCTTTTAACTTCACAAAAAAAAAGTTTTTGTCGATTTTCTCGAAAACTACGCATCAGCCTTTACACTTCCGGGTATAATTTTGTTCAGTTGAGTAAAGTATATTGATTCATATATGTCTCGTCTTGAAACATTTTTTCTTCCTTAAATGCTAATAATATTCTGAAATTTGACTGTGTTCTCACCATACCATATAGCTATTTAAAAAAACACACACACACATCCAAAAGTAAATACGTACACAAAACGAGTTCGAATATGTTGGGCTTTATATACAACACATGAGTGAAAATGTACGTTCAGCTACTACTAAAATACTACGAACGCGTATCGACTTTATTAAAAAAAAAAAAAAAAAAAAAAAAAAAAAAAAAAAAAAAAAAAAAAAAAAACAGCAGCTTCAAATACTTCTCCAGATGTATTACTTTGTTTCTTTCACGCTTACAGTACACAGTATGTTTTGTTTCCGTGTAGTGTAAAAACAATAGCCCTCATATTGGAGATATGCATTAGTTTTTGTCCCTGTAGTTTTCATTTTTTTCCCCGTATGTAGTTAAAAGAAAAATACCTATTGCGCTAAAAGAAAATAATGAAATAATGCTATTTATATACTAAAACGTCTTTCCTAAAATAGTAGGTAGAAATATAAAAACTGCAGTTTTTCTATACGTAAGTATCGTATACAGTTTATACTGGGTAAAAACTACATTGAATTGATTATTACAACCAAGTTTAAAACTACTGTATCATACTTGAACATATTTAAAGAAATAACTGTAGTCTCCATGTCTTACCAAGAACAAATGAAGCGAAAACGAACATAATTTTTTTTAAATAACTTTTTTTCTTAGATATTAACCAACTTCACCATCTCGTTAAAGTGTTTCATTGTCTAGCTCCGAAGACAATAACCATATTCTGATGTAATTTATATGAGACCATCCGAAAAGTATAATCTTTCAAACTACAACAAAACAAAAAAAGAAACAAACAAACAAACAAAGAACAATCAAAAACGGTGCATCTACGTCGAAGTTACGGGTGAACATATAAATATATAGGGTCTACATAAACAGGTCGAATTCAGAACCACGTTTTTTTAAAAAGTCTTTTAAAAATAAATAAACTTTAATATGAATAATATGATATAGTGTATTGATAAAAGTCGTAATTTTGTATTTAAAAAAAAAAACAGTTAACTTCGTAAAATTTACGCAATAAAATTAATTGCTTTCACTGGTAAACTGATATGCACTTAAGGGGAGAAAAAATCACTAAAAGAATGATACAAAAATATTTCTAATTGCTAAGATCATTTTAAACATTTTTATGTGTCATGAATTTCTGTTTAAAATGTTCATGAGTCCCGTCCTCCCATTATTTTTATACAGTTTAAAAAAAACTAAAGAATGGTTCCAAAATTTCACAGCAGAATTATTTTATATTTTCCGAATACGTATTACTCGCTGCAATATTTTGTGAAGTTGATGTTTTCCATTGTCAAAGAAAACGCCTTCAAACGTGTTATTGATATCTTAGGCTTAAAATGACGAACTGGACAAGAATCCAGCTAAGAAACACTCATAGTTTACTGGGCAGTATTTTGTGCAGAGAAATCTTCATACTCCCTGATTTTTTGCAATATCTTTAAAAAAAATTAAAAACTAGCGACTGGTATTTTGACTGGACTTCAAATTTTGACTATACGAGGTCAGACACTAAGCATACCTGGCATAGTGTCTTATACCACAGGAATATTAGCACTTTCCGGACAGCCTACGAACTATGCCGTTAGCATGAATACATTGGTTTGTCTTCCTTGAACACATGTCATGTTCACGTTTATGCTGTTATGCCATCTTTCGTTGATTACAAATAAGAAGATACTTGAACGTACATTTTCAAGATATCCGAGGAAATCTACGCAGATTCAGAACATAACATACATAATGTATTACGTCAGTTTTTCCTCAAGTAAAGGAAATGATATCTAGCCATGGTAAGTACTTTGTCTAGAGTAATATTATCATGTTGGATTAGTTGGAAGAAAAAGGAAACAACTTGAAGAAGTTAATTAAAATTTTTCTTCGTGTGGCATGGAAAGTTAGGAAATAGGAGATATTGAAAATCTTTGGCGTTTCTCTTCAAGTAATATTTTGTCTTCGTTTAATCTTCATAGCAGGTAGCGACATTTTTCTAGTAAAAGCATCTTTAATAATAAAGTTAAGGAAACCGCATTTATGTCCTGGTTTCCATAGTTATTTGTTTGTTTTTAACATGTGAGTCTCGGTGATTTGAACGAGCGGAGCAGAAACACACAAGTCGTGGTGTATATAACCCACTTTTGCTCGAAGTCTCACATAACGTACAGCAAAGAAGGAGGCATTGTACGTTCGTAAGTCGCTAGATAGAAGAGTATGCATTCGTCCTTTGCAATGCTGCCAACAACCCATTCGCAACTGTGCTCTGTCGTGTCGTGAGTGAGGTAAGACTCTTGAAACGAGACCAGAATAATTAACGCAAAACTAATCCTAATGACAAAGGCAAGAGCAAAACTTGGCCAAGGCATAATTTGTACGCTCCACGAAGTGCGGTAGTAGTATTCGGTTGTGTTGGTGGAGGAAAGTGAAAGGGGCCATTTCGTTGTTATGTCGTGTGGTCATTGCTTGTGAAAATAGTTACTTGTTTTGTATTGTTTACTAAACAGCGGAAGACATTATTCGTAATGGTATGAACAGCCTCTTGTTTCTTCTTTAAGCTTTACTCATAAGAAGCTGCAAATATACACGTATTGTTTCACAAGAGAAGGAGGAAGTAACGCTGTGTATTTATTCAATACATGAACGTTCATAGACTGTTGAACAAAACTTTAACACTGTTTGACAGTAGTTCTCTCTCTACAGAAATCAATTGTATTGACAATAAAACTCAAAGAAAATTTTCCCAGCGATTCAGTTACAATTCTGTAGCACATAAAGAAAGATAATACTTTTTCAGGATTTGATTTGGAGGTAGGTGGAAGACAAGATTCCCCACCGAAATGAATAGAGTTCAAGCTTTTAATTAGTTTTGACAAAAATACACATTACTCGAGCTCAAGAGAAGCAATTGCTCTTCCCTTTCTCCCCCTAAATGACGCCCCAGTGCTGGTTGTGAAGGGTACAACGAACAAGTATTTTAGGAATGATCCCAAAAAATGAATCAAAAAGACTGCGATCTTGGCCAAGAATTTTAAGAATGATCCATAAAAAATGCATCAAAAGATTGCGATCTTTGCCAATAAGTAGTTTTTGGATCAGGAGAGACAAAATTTTTGAATGGCGCTTAAATCGAGTTTTCGTATTTCTACGGAATAAGCACATCACACTGAGTCAAGTGATAATTTGGATCTGGCTAAATTGTACGTAGTTCTCTAGATATGAGGTGTACAAGAAAATTTTTGATTGAATGAAATATATTGGGGATTAGGGGCCACAAAATTGTTAAACGGCCCCTAAATCTAGTTTTCGTTTTTTTTTTTTTTTTTTTTTTTTTTTTTTTTTACGGAATTAATACATCACACTGAGTTAAGTCATAGTTTGGGTTTGGTTACACTGTGTGTACTTCTCCAGATATAAGGCGTACAAGAAAATTTTTGACTGAAATATATTGGATCTTGGATTAGGGGCCACAAAATTTTTGAACGACCCCTAAATCGAATTTGTTTTTTTTTTTTTTTTAACGGAATGAGCACATCATATTGAGTTAAGTGATAGTTTGGATTTAGGTGCACTATATGTAGTTCCCCAGATAAGGCGTACAAGAAAATTTTTTATTGAAATAGATTGGATCTTCTGATCCAAAAAAGCCAATAAGTAAACGGAAAGAAAAAATATTAGAGGAAAATTCAAAAACACAAAAAATCTGTTTTAGAAAAATAATAAAAATATTCTAAGCTAGAGATTCTCAACTAATGTATCGCAAGCCACCGGTAGGTCTCGAGGAAGCGTTTGCTGGATCGCATAATTTTAGTATCAGTTCAGTTATTTGTAGCTAGACTCTTATATATAACAATCTTGTGGTTTGTTATTAAGGAATAATAGAACTTCGGTAACGTGTTCGGTAAAGCTCTACCTGGGAACTAGGTTCGATTCTTAGTGGGGCAGGATATTTTTATCGTTGCACTCTCATCCAAATACGGCTGAGAGCTTAAACAGTCTCGCCAAAATGGTTACCTGGGGAGGTAAATAGGCCGGAGCGTGGAGCTGCCTACATAACATTCATGAGTGCCACAATCAAAATAGCGTGGAGTCTTTATTTTACCTCTTTGCTTTTAGTGTGTAATCTTGAGCCTTCACCTCTTCTCCCTTTTTAGAGAAAACAAATTTTAGATCAAAAATTAAATAGTTTAGGCCATTCTTCATTATATGATGGTAAAGTAATGTGTTTTATCTACTTATTTATTTATTTTTTCTTTTGCCTTTTTCTTAAAAAGTGAAAACCAAGTACAGAGAACCGCTTGATGGATTTTCAAAATTACGACTTAGTTTAAACGCCATTAAGCGCAACGTTTTTAACTTATGAGGTCTCTCTTCTTGTGTGAACATACATAAATTCAACAAAAAATGCTGACTCGCAATATATAAACATGGACCCATTATTATAGTAGAAAAATATTGGAAAACAAATTATTGTGGATTTAAACTTCGGTCCTAAAGCAGTAGTCATAGAGGAAAAACTGTTTCTGAAATAATCCAGCAAACCACTGATTCAAAATTTCAACTATTAGAATTGGGTTTAGTCAAATGAAATTATAAGACCGTTTATCGTTATTATTATTCATTAGGAGGGGACAGGAGTGGACGGATAGTATTGGCTAGGAACTTAAATTAATATGGGCCATAAACATTTTTCATTGTCTTGGTTCCAGGAAGTTTTCTTTCTTTTTTTTTTTCAAAATGCGAGGATAGTTCACTGTAAACAAGAGATACATTAATGGAACTCTACTCATGGAAACTTTAGGTAACATATTAAACTTGTAATTTATTATACAGGGTGCGCCAGTGAATCGGGACATTCTAAAAACGTAATTAAGAGGAAATGAAGAAATTTAATTTGGTGTAACAGGTTCGAACGGTAATTAGATATGAAAGCATTTATTTATTTGTGAATTTAATTCACTAAACAGAAAATAGTGTTCCACGAAATAAAGAAAACAATAATGAGCCATAAAGAAAATTATAACAATGTTTATTTTTTTTCTCAAATGTAAAGTTTCCTTGTGTCTGTATATCAATTCCAGAACTCAAACCTTGCATTCAGGATAAAGTTACAAGAATTCCCCTGGATATGCTGCAAACAGCAATGGGCGACTTTAGGAAGAGATTTACTAAGTGTGTACAGTGGAATGGCAGTCATCCACAAGGAGTCATTTTCGGACAGTAATTTTTGGTGCAATATTGTTTACTTTATTTTGTGCAACACTGTTTTTTCTTATTTTTTTTACTTTGTGCAACACTATTTTCCGTTGGGTAACTTAAATTCATAAATAAGTAAATGTTTTCATGTCTAGTATGTAAGTTCAATTGTTATACCCAAATAAATCTCATCATTTCCTCTTAATAACGGTTATTAAATGACCCGATTCACTGCTGCACCCTATATAATAAATTACAATTTTAATAGGCTCCCATTAGTACATCTGCATTAACATATTGATCGTTTATATGTGCCATTTAAAAAAAATCGTTGGATCGAGATGTATCCTGAAAAGTGTATGTGACTTCTCTTAAAGAGAATGACATACTAAAAATAATACAAAATTTGCCATTTTTCTTTTGCTTGTTTTTCATTAGTGAAAGGAAATAATGAAGTGCAACTTACCACAATCATATATAATGTTATTCTACAACAAAAGATATGAACCTCAAGAATTTTCAGTGTTACCATCTATAGAAGTTACAGTGTTGCCAGAATAACATTTCCCCAAAAATCTAAGTTAAGACAGCGACTACAAGAGCGAATTCAACTACATTTGATTACGTATCATGATGTCTTGGTTTCCTGTGAACTATTTTTTAAATAATAGTTTTATTTAGTTTGTAATAAACAAAATAGTTTTAACATACAGTTATTAAAATTAAATACTAATGCTATTTAAAAAGTAGTTCACAGAATACCAAAACAACATTATACGCAATCAAATGCAGTTGAGTTCGTTCCTCTAATCGCTATCTTAACTTAGATTTTTAGGGAAATGTTATTCTGGCAACATTGTAATTTATATGGATGACAACATTGAAAATTCTTCAGGTTCATTGTAGAATAACATTATCTATGATTGTGGTAAGTTGCATTTCATTAACTCCTTTCACTTATGAAAAACAAGCAAAAGAATAATGGCAAATTTGTATTATTTTTAGTATGTCAGGTTCTTAAGCAAAAGTGTTGACTGAGAGTATTTTGTTATAGACAGATTTCGCTGTAATTTAAACACAAAAAAAAAGTCTATAAATAATTCTTTCTGCTCTTTGATGTGATGATCATATTAGCACTTTTACTCAAAAGATAAAAAGAAGAATAAGAAGAAAAGAAGTAGGAAATATAGAAGAAGTAGAAGTAGGAAAGCAAGAGGGAGAAGAAATGTTTAATGATTAGAAGACAACAAAAATAAAATAATAATAATAATAATAAGAAGAAGAAGAAATAAATCAGCAGGTGACGTAGAACAGGAGGAACTCACTCCCAGTTAAGTCTGTCAGTGGATGTTGCTAGTAAGCGATTTTACTTTCCCTCGCAAGTGCTTCCTAGTGTGTTATGACAGACGCCGAGAGGTCAACTTCCGCTACGTAAACAGATCTTGTTTTTATGAAAAAAATAAAAGAGGCAACCTCAATTATATTACGTAAAAGTCCTATATAACGAAACATATTAACTGTTTCTACACTGTGATTAGAACGAAAAAAAAAATAAATAAATAAAAGACTTGGTCGAACGGAGAAGAGGAGAGAACAACATACATGATATCCAGGTAAGAAGCTGTATCAGGAAAAGGAAGAGGAAGGACGTTATGAAATTTTACTTTAAAAAAAACAAATATACAAATAAATAGCATGTTTGTAATCAAGAGGAGTTGATTTCGTTATATGTTAAGTCATATACTGTTCCTATAGCGTTTAATCTATTTGCTTTTCTGTTGATCTGGTCTAATAAAAGGAGTGGTAAACCCAAGTGCCAAGTGCCACTACTAGCGCGTGGGCATCTCCCAAGTAGTTAAGTTGCTTTTTTGAAGTTGTTACTTATTGCTAAGCGGGGCTATCCATTATGAAGTGGCAAATTGAACTTCTAATCTACAAATACCCAGGCCTGACTGAATAGGCTTGGACCTGGAATGTTAGACAGAGTTTCTCAGAGGCTAGTTTTGTCCCTAAGATTATTGGGGAGATACAATTTTTCATTAAAATTTATAAATCAAACTGGATATTAGTAAATTTGGGAAAGAAAGGTAAATATTGAGGGAGAAAGTAAATTTAGGGAGAAAGGTAAATTTAGGGGAGAAAGGTAAATTTTGAGGGAGAATATAAATTGCGGAAAAAGGTAATTTTGGAGGAGTGAGATAAATTTTGAGGAAGAAAGGTAAATTTGGGGGAGAAAGTTAAATTTTGGAAGAGAAAGGTAAATTTTGAGGGAGAAAAGTAAATTTGGGGGAGAAAGGTAAATTTGGGGGAGAAAGGTAAATTTGGGGGAAAGAATAGTGGAGCACTAAGAGTGGAGAATTTTGCAGTAGTCGGATTTGGATATCAAAGGTCGATATCAGCAAATTATCGAAACTTGATCGATATATCGAAATGCTGAAAACTATCGAAAATATCGAAATGTTGCAATATCAAAAATATTGCAATATCGAAAACATCGAAAATATTGCAAAATTGAAAACTCGAAAATATCGAAATATTTCAATATCGAAGATTGAAAAATATCTACAATATCAATCGATATATCGAGTATAACAATCTTACTGTTGAACCGAGAATCCTTGTGAAAAATATGACAGAATGAAAGTAGTCACAAATGAGTAAGAAATATCAGTACCAAAACGTTGCATTGTAAGCAGTATGAATTCTTACTTTTGCAACATTTTGAAACATCAAACAAACACGGAAACAGTGCAAACATTCAACCAAATAAAATATCATACATATTAAATTACACGATTATACTTATTCTGAGGATGGAATAAGATTACAAAATATTTAGCTAAACACATGCGCAGGTAAGTTGTCAGTATATTATATACTCAATTGATTCTCAGAAAGGAATAAAATAAAACGAATACAAGGGACAGAACAGGTTCCTCCAGTCTTCACACACAAAGGCTTATTTCGTTTCTGGTTCACAAAAAACCAGGAAGACCCTATGCAGCAACCAAAACTGGTACTACCAGAATTCAACCTTGGAGTTAGGTTTTGAAAGTGTTGCATCATGTTAGTTCTATCTAAATGATCATTATTTTAAAAAAAAAAATAATAATAAGGAAAAAAGTTTGCGAGCAAAAACATTTGCCTTCAGTATGCGTGATATCCAACAAAGAAATATTTTTATCTCCCTTGTAAGGTTTTCATGTGTTTTTTTTTTCCCTTAATATTAAAAAGGAAAAGCAACATAAACATACACGATTCCTTTGGATTGTAAATTAATTCCCTATTTCTCGTGTGCCTAACATTAATTACGAATATCTGTTAAATACCACGCGCAGATATATTTTTTTGCAGACAGGAATGTGGTTAGAAAACATTACTATCAACGTACAAAACTATTTCTTCTTCTTCTGTTTTCAAAACAGCAAAACAAGATCAAAACTAAACTTTAAAAAAAAAAACAGCCTAGAACCACAAAATGAAGTAGTAAGTTTTGTTTAATCATTTACAGTTAAAAAAAAAATACTGCTGCATGATCACATCAGGACAAAATATGATCCCAACAGATATCAACTTTTCGGTACATAAGTAACATATATCCAAAACTTTAACCTATGAATTACTTGTATCTGCAGAGCGCTTACCTCTGGTATGTAGGGTTTCTGGTTTGATCCCCGTTCAGTCGGTAAGTTTGTGGTGGACAACGTCATACTCGTGAGTTTTCTCGCGTACTTTCGTTTCCTTCCACATTATCATTCCACCAATTCTTCCATCATCATTATCATCATCATTCACTTACTTTAATCATCCGTTCTTCTTAGCCTCAGGGCCACAATCGTGGACGTTAAACTGAAACATTTCATTTGATTTGTCCAACATCAAGGAAGATCTGTTCTTCAAATTTTTTATGTTTTATTTAAACAATTACCCTTTCCAATAGAAGGACTTATTAAACATTATGAGACTGAATACATCATTTTAAAATCATGGATATAGGGGGCATGGTAGCTCAGTGGTGGAGCGCTCACCTGTAATGCAAGGATTTGACCCCAGGTCATATGAGTATGTGGTGGGGACAACATTGACTTCTCTCAGTCTCTCCCGTTTTCTCACACATTTTCATTCTACCAATCACTGCATAAACATTAGCCAATAGAGCATAACCGTGGGACGTTACATTTTGGGAAAAACACCAACTCTTACTAATATTTATTTACGACTTTCTAGACTAGTGGTGGCCAAACAAACAGCGTCCCGCGAGAATGTATTACCTGGCCTGCAAAAATGCATGATTCGTTTCTTTCTTTTTTTTTTTTTTAAACCATGCCCAAAAGGACGAATGTAGCAGGCCGTCATAATATATCTGAATCGAAACTCTGAAAATATTTTCTTCAACCTCTTGGTTACCAACTTCATTCTGCAAGGCAATGCCATCAGTAGTGGGTCGATTTTTAGGAAAATGCAGACTTCATAGAGTTCTTTCAGATATTCATAGATAAATTACTAATTGGCCTAGACACATGAAACAGGAAACGCTCCGATACAAAAAAAATAATACAGATTTATAAAATGTGTAACTTACATTCAGCGAACCGTCACCTCGGAAAGGGGGGGGGGGGCTGGTGGAAGAGGCAAGAAAAATGGAAAATTATCCCCAATATGACTTGTTTTATTCTGACCTGCAGTGAATTACACTTGTTTTAGACCATTCTGTGTTTCCATTCGAGATCGATAGCGGGATAATTTTCTTTAAAATTCCTCAATCCTCTTCAAATCCCTTGGTTCTACTTCATTATAAATAAAATTACTCTTTACACTGCACTCAAAACAAGGTTTTATAAACACAAGTGGAATTAACTTAGCCTGATTCATCAAGGATATTCTAATTATCACACCTTACATGAGTATATTCCCATTTTTGTTATTCATTTATTTTACTGTAGATCCTTGTTGTAATGCAAATAAAAGTACTTCCGTCTTTGATACATCTGTTAAAGCTGACGTCATTCATTTTATTGTGACTACTTTCCTCGTTAAAAAAAAAAAAAAAAAAATCACTAGCCTATAAACCAATGAATTGCAGTCATTTTGTGTTGGTATTTCCACTTGGTTTAAGTAAGCAACGCTATAGAATTAGTGATGGGAGGAAGAGTTTTTTTAAACACGTGCGACCTTTACGCAGTGGGCATATTTTTCTTTTTTAATGCTTTAAGTACGCACGATTATTGTAGTCATATATTTCTTTGAGATAGTTAATACTGCACTTGCGTTCATCTTTTAAACACATCAGAAGAAAAAATCATATAAACCTAATATATCATAGAATTAATTAATTATTTGATACTTTGTACTTAGCACTTATGTATTATAAGGTAGAACTCGGCTCTCAATTCACTGTGAATGAATTCCTTACTTAATTCGTTCACATTACTTTAGTTACTACGACAGCCATAATGAGTTATGTCTAACTACCTGAGAGGTAGCAATGAAACAGGGGCGGATCCAGGGGCCAATCGGGGCGTAGCCCCCCCCAGAAGACGAAACTTTCTTATTTTATATATAAATAAAATCCATTCCAGAGTTTGGAGTTCTTAAAAGTGGTTCTAAGTAGCAGTATTACATCCCACCGCCCTCCCCCCCAGAAGTCCGTACTGGATCCGCCCCTGCAATGAAACAGTTTGAAGTCATAAACTAAACAACTAATTTTATATGTACAGTAAGCTTTATTCTTCATCTTTTGTAATTTCAATATTGATGTTTTCACGAAGAGCTTATGCACTAGAATAAATCCAACCAAAAGGCAAAGGATTTACAATCTCCAATATAATTTGTAAAATGTACCAAACAATTGTAAAAATGAAATGAGATTTTTAAGTTTTACATCCCACGATTATGCCAGCTAGGTTTGAAGGAGACGGTGACGATTAGAAATGAAAATGAAATTAAATGAAATGTTTAAGTTTAACGTCCCACGTTACACCGTTTTAGGCTATGGGAGACAACGATTAAGGCAAGTGAATGATTATGGAAGAATTGGTGGAATAAGAAAGTGGGAGGAGACGAGAGTTCCCCGAGAAAACTCACGGACACAATGTTATCTAGCACAAACTTACGTGGCCGGGGATCGAACCAGGGACTGCACACACCAGAGGTACGCGTTCTACCACTGAGCTACCGAAACCCCAGAGCAGTAGTGGAAGGAAGAAGGTAGGAGAAAGCGGGAGAACCCTGAGAAAACCCACACATACGGTATTTGTCCACCACAAAGCTAACTTGGCGCGAGCTAGAATCGAACCATGCAACCTAATAATTGTATATGATGCTTCAAAGTCGTAAAGACGTTGAAAAATGGACGTTTAACTCGAACCAACCAATTGTAGAATCATTCAGCATACTTTAAGATTCGAAGTTTGATTGGTTGATTCATAGTTTAGTGTCCCTTTCAGCACCAATGCAATTTAACATGTTGAGCTACAACTTAACGTGGAATCCTAAGTACATAATCTCCCATCGGGAATCGAACCTGGGTCTCCTGCCCTGAAGACATGTACGCATCATTCCGGTTAGAAAATTCATGTCAGAATGGCTTGCTGCGGGATTCAAATATGTGACTTTCCGACTACCAAAACGAAAACTTTGTTAACTAACTTCCGGTCGATTAAGTACTCAAAAAAATAAGGGCATAAAAATTTAGAATACATTAAACCCACTTGTTCAAGCAAACGTATGTGTGTCTCATGTATACATTACATAAGCTTGCTTTATTTTTATTTATTTATTTTCTGTGATACAAAATAAATGCAATAAATATTTTTTTATTGATACATACATTATGCATCAAACACAGGATTTCCTAAGTTGACTGTTGCATTGCTGGTAAAAGAATTAAAAAACAAAACTTCGCGAAAAAATTAGGTCAAGGCTGATGCAGTTGAGTAGGAAAACGAAAATAAAAAGCCACTCTAACTATTTTTGTAAACACACCACATTACCTATATGCCATTTCTTTTTAATTTCTATATTGTGTAAAATTTCTTTTAACTTACTTTTTGTTATTATTATCAAGGAATACAGAATTTAGAGCTAAAAGAAGCGCTAAGTGGCTAAACTTTGCACAAAATTCTATGTAAAAGAACGTTATGAAATATGTGAATTTGCCAGGTTTTAATTTGTATAACACACTTTTTGCGGTTTGATGATCTCACGCCATAAGAAGTAACCTACTCTTTTGCCGATGTGATGGGAGTGCAAGAAGCGTGAATGTCATTGCTTTCAGTGGAAAATAACAATAATAATAATAAACGGATAATATATGGAAGGAATGTGCTTTAAGAAAATGACAATAGGCTCATAAGTTTTTATCTGTACTTTCTATTATAAGAACCGAAGAACATGCGATTGTGGTCAGAAAATTCAGTTTGTTTTCAGATTTGCAATGTCAAACTTCATTTCCGTACACGTGCGTCTTGTGGTAGTATGGATGTAAGAAATACTCATAGGTTTAGCCTAAATTTAAAATAATTAACATAGTCAACACTAGGCTTGCATCCAGAAATTTTTGTTGGGAGGGGTACAAAGTTTGGAGGGGGGAGTCTAATACTACTAGCCAGTACGTCTATGTAGTATTGAACGGGTATTATTCTGCACCAGAAAAGACGATTTAAAAATGATAGAACTAGATTGTTTTTATAAGTGAAAGACTACAGACGAAGTGTAAGAACAAATTTTCATGCTACATCAATTATTTCCCTGTTAAACAAGTATATTTTTATTGAGAAAATATACAAAATATTAAGTTAAGAAGTTTTTGAAGAGTCTGGGCCCGGTGGATACCCCGTGGGGGCGCCCTGAGCAACAAACACACACAAATCTCTATCCAAAATTAATGTCAAATTTTCGAACCAGTGACAGTGGCTTAATGACAAAGTGCTCCCTCTGTGTAGTAAAGGTCCCTGGTTCGATCCTAGGCATGTAAGATTGTGACGACCTACATTGTATCCAAAGGTTTTCGCGGAACTCTCTCTCCCCCCTTCTACTAATTACTTGAACATTCACATATTTCTTTTAGCTTATAGAACATAATTATGGGACATTGATATACAGGTTTAGTTTTATTTCGAACCGAATCGATTAGTTTTCTTTTAAAGTAAAAAGAAAGTAAATTTTACGAAAATCTCCACAAACCAAGTTATTGGCAGTTTTCAATCTCAAGAAGTATGGGATATTTTATTTTGTGAAACGAAATTGCCTTTTTGTGACCAATGGTGTACAAAATGACATATTTCCTAATATTAAATAGTATTTTACACCAAAGGGCATTTACAGCTCACAGATGACGAGAAGAACCCTAAAACAGGGGTAGCGGGGAAAGGTCAACGACACGGTCAAGTCCATTTTCGGTTTTTGAGGTGTGGTCTATACTTAGATGTCTGCCACTCCGGGTAAAGTTATATGTGTGCTATTCCGTGGTATCATTTGAAACCCCCGTGCGAAAGTGGGCGAGCCCATACCTACGTCACGCTACTTCTGCTAGGGTTCTTCTCGTCATCTGTGAGCTGTACATTGTAAGAATGTGCTATTATATAAAAATCATTTCATGGATTTGCATTGATAAGACTGCCCTATGCGACACATGTTCGATACTTTTTTTTTTGGAGGGGGAGAGTGAGTAATCTTGGATGTTTCGAGATGCATAACACTTTCTCTAATAGTTTTCATTTATCCTAATTTTGAAAGTGCACTCTAAAGAATTCGGATGAGTTTTGCCACCGGAATTATTTCCTGTGTTATCTCTCCTCTGTACGTTATGTAGAAAAAAACAGAACTTCATGTAAGTGTTCCGGTGCCACAACCATTAACGAGTATAATATTGTTTAAAGTTCTTGCCAGAAATTCCTAACTAAACACTTAAAACATAAGAATTCTATAATGATTTTATCGAAGAGGTATGAATTTGGTATGCATGCATGTTTCCCAGGACATGCGTATGTATAGTACATATGTAGCCTTTTAGTCTCCACGGGTTAAGCTTTAGCTTGTGCTTCTGCGTTTGATTACCAATGGGACAAACATGTTCGGTGTTGTGCAACTACCGTAATAAAATTAAGTGAAATGAAGCCTTTAACTTAACGAAAAGGAGGTCGATTATTAGCGAAAGCTAACGATTATGAAAAGATTCCTGGAATGGGAAAGTGGGAGGAAACAGAAGAACTTCGAGAAATCTCAAAGACAATATATTGCTTATTGGAACCTCGCATGAACCTTGGATCGAACAGCTAACCTCGCACAAGAGGTGATCACTTTGTCACTGAACCATCGCCTTTCCCGTCCGCTACCGCCTCCCCCATTTGAGAAACTACCTCAATTAAGCTAACAAGTCACCTGGATAGCGCTTTTCACTGCTTTAGTGATTAGCGCGAGCCTTTGATATACGGGATCCCAGGTTTGATTTCCCGTGAAAAAGCTTTGAAATTTGAATGCATGAAGGTAGTTCGGATTCCACCTTAAATTGGGGCCGCGGTGGCTCAGTGGTAGAGCGTTCACCTCTGGTGCTTGAGGTCCCGGGTTCGATCCCAGCCTCCGCCAAGTGAACTTTGTGGTGGACAAACACCGTGTGCGTGGGTTTTCTCGGGGTTCTCCCGTTTCCTCCCACTTTCTTCATTCCACCATTTCATTCATTACTCATCATCACCGTCTCCTTTAGCCTAATCGGCATAACCGTGGGACGTAAAACTCAAAGATTTCATTTCATTTCATTTCCACCTTAAATTGGGTCCATGTGTTATATAGCCTCAGTGCTGAAAGGGGCGTTAAACTCCCAACCAACCAAGTCACCTGACCAGCACAATTCAACTTGAAACAGTTCATATTTTAATATTCGTTTTTATAGGAATATCCTTTATTTCTCCTACGCTGATGTCTGCATCACGTGTGAAATATACTTACAGTGTACGATCAAAGACAGCAGTCATAAGAACTGACTGTTTTCGAAACAACACACCTCAGTTTCTATTAATATGGTTTCAGTTGAATGATCCCACCACTTAGAGACCGATAATATATTGCTATTAGAAATGATATAATTTTCATTTTAAGTCACTCTATCATGTGGATGTGGATGATTAAAGAATGTACAGTATATTGGGCCATCATCATCATAGACATTCTGTCATTATTGACAGGTCATTTGCCGCAACTGAGAAGCTGCCATGCTCCATGGTCTTCGGCTAACCTCTTCGTCTTCACCTACGATTTTTCTGTTTTGATATCGTCCATTAATTGTAGTCTTCTTTGCTCCTTCCTCTCTTTCCTGCCACCATAGACTCTAACATGTCCCTCACGATACAGTTCCTCCTTAGCCAATGTCCCAACCAGTTTCTCTTCCTCTTCTTAATACTATATAAAATTGTTCCTCTCTCTACTACCATTTATAAAACTCTCATATCGTTTTCCCCTCGACTCAACTAACTCTTTCAATTCTTCTCCACACCCACATCTCGAAAGCTGTCAGTCGTTTTTCATCACTTTTGCGTAATGTTCATGTTTCTGATCCATATAATACAATACTCCACACAAAACATTTTATGAATATTTTTCTCAACTCTTTATTCAAGGTAGAGCAAAGTAATATTTGTTTTTCCTTCTAGAGGTTTCTTTCGCCATTCCTATCCTTCTTTTATTTCAAGTTCACACTTCATATCATCACTAATAATACTACCCAGGCAAGGGCGCCCATCAAGGGGACAAGGGGGGCGATCCCCCCCCCTTTAAAGGAAATTGTGCTTCGGAAGATCGAAACCCAATAGAATTTTTAGAATAGTTACCGCAAAAGTTGAGACTACATTTGAAATGTTGCTTATGCTTGCCCCCCCCTTGGAAACCACAATATGGGCGTCCTTGTACCCAGGTACCGAAAACTAGTCATCTGTTCTGTTTTCTCCCCTCCTACTTTTATATTTGACAATCTTCTGGAATCAACAAATGTGATTTAAAACTTTGAAGATTGAAGAAAAAAGTGTGTAAAAAAAAAAAGGAATAATATTTTACATAATTAGGAAGATTTTGGCGAGAGTTAATGACACTGCTTTTCCAAATTGTTAGGCTATAATATCCAGTTTTCAACACAGATGACCGCAGTAGTACAAAATCAGCAAATCCCAAATACTCTTAATACTAGAAATCAAACATTACGCTTCATTCATGTTGACCTCAAAAGTGTGTGTGTGAGAGAGAGAGAGAGAGAAAAAAAAACATTGTACTTAATGCATAATATACTCTTATATATAACACTTATTTTTCGTTATTTACTGAGATTTTCAGTTATAGAAATAATAATAAACTTTCACAATCTTATCGCCTTTCACTTCTATTCCGAAGGTGAAACGAGGGAGATGATTGGAATGCACAAGAGAAAAAGAATCTTTTTATAGTTATGTACACATAAGGATGGATCTAGACAATACAGAGTAATTCGTCAAAACACCAAAACAGCAATGTGATACTACAGTAAATGCATTCCATACTCATACTTCAGGAAAGGAACTTTATTATAAATATGCTGACGACATCACAATGCAGCTACCTGACACGATAGAAAATTATGTTACGGAGTTATGTAATGTATAAGAAGGAATGACGGAAGCTTATTTCTATAACTTCCTTCGATCGATACTGGCATGAAAATATTATTATTATTATTGTGCAACATAATAATTAGACCAATGAGTAAAAATAATAGCTTATCACCTACTTCTCGCTTCTTGGCTTGGTAGATTCCTTTTGTTTCTGACAGCGAGACGCATGTAATTGTTGTTAGTTGATAAGGATCAGGATTTCACTCTTTCCTTTGATGGAACTTCCTGTAGAACCGTTATTATGAATTCTCTGAGACGTGTATAGCTCTGAACGCTAATTGTTAGAAATAGCATGGGTTGTATGATTACGATCATAATCAGATTGGAAATCTTTCCATACACTGTGCATTAGCGAATCTGTTAGATTATTAGCTTTCAATTTAAAATTATAGAAAGAGAAGCGAGTGAGAGATAATATGAATAGTTGCATCGAAATTAAAAGCCAGTAATAAATCAGGGTTTCATTCCGATGATCGCAAACTAAATTGCAAATATTGCGTTTTGTTTACACAAACCAATACAAAATGAAGCTGCGGTTGTGTTTGAAGAGTAAAGGAAATTCCTCCACTGTAGCAAAATTTAGTAAATAGGGAGGAAAGGAAATTTTTAGGGGAAAATACTGAAATTCAAATAAATACTCGGGTTGAGTTATAGACCGAATTTCATGGGGTCGTTTTCCTTCTATTGAAAACAATAAATAAACCTCAATTCTCTTCAATTCCTTTCTTATGTCTTCTTGTTTCAAATCCCAGCCCAGTTGTCTCTTTTCTCCTACCATTACTCTTGTCTTGCGAAGGATGGATGTGTTGACGGCGGGGACAAATCACAGAGCTTACTTAAGGGCATTAGCCCTCAAGTATGGCTGAAATTATTCTCAAATTCAATTTTCTCTTCCAATCAAGAAACATTATGCACATTGTCTTAATTACTGATAGACCAACATTGACATAAGGAAAATTTAACTAATGAAAATGTGTGTGTGTGTGTGTGTGTGTGTGTGTGTGTGTCGTTGGTAGGAAATATACATAGAAGTTGCTGATTGAATTATCTTTTAAACTAATAGATATATCTAACAATATGTCAGAACGTAAACTTTGATTTTTGTTAAAAAAAAAAAAAACAGTTGATCTGTTGTTTCTGTACAATCGAGAAATATTCGTGAAATACAAGGGAAAGATATTAATCCATGTATTACCAAATGAACAAAGAAGCAAATACACATATGATTGGTTTGGTTAAGTCATTAACATATGATTTACGATTTCTAACGGAAAAGAAAGATCGTCCGAAGGTTTAATTGTTCTGAAGTTTTGAAAGACTATCAAAATTATATTGGCTCTAAGTCAGGTGGTAAAAGTTTAGGGGAACGCGGGAGAACGTCGTTCTCAAACTTCCAAAAAGTATCTATAACGTCTTCACTTCCTAAAAAATTACAATGTGCAAAGATAGGCACGGGAGGTGGCGTGACGTTACGCGTTCCCCTACCTTTTTAGATCCATTTTTACTCCTGCTCTAAATATATACATATTTTTGTTACACTCACTTGTCGAACTTTTTTTTTTTCAATGCTGTTGTCTACCATTAAACGAAAATGCATACTTGGAAAACTAATAAGAAATTTAATAGACTAGAATTAAAATTAAATCTTTGAAAATATAATAGATTAAATTAAAATAATAATGTAAGACAAAATAACGGTGCAGTTAAAATTAATTGATTAGAATTACAATTAAAAATGACCATTTACACTACTATATAATTAAAATTGTCTTCAGTTGTGAACATCAATGTAAAATTTACTGGATAATGTTAAAGATATGCGAAAATTAGTCTCTCTCTCTCTCTCTCTCTCTCTCTCTCCCTATATATATATATATATATATATATATATATATATATATATATATATATATATATAAAAGTTTCGTTTTCAACCAAAATTGATAATTATAATATACAAAATTAAAATGTACGATATACAAATCAGAAATACTGATTTCACATAGAGTCTGAGAAATAAGTTAACGATCTTTTATAAAATTGTTGCGAATTTTTTTAACGATTATCAGTTAAAAATTAACTCCCAAAAATTTAATTGATTAAATTAAATTAAATTAATTTTTAACTGATAAAATTCATCATTAGTTTTTGGTTCAATTTATGACACCACTGTTGTCAATTTCATCCACTCCATATCATTTTATAAGTGAAAATGCTGAAACTTATGTTACTTCCATCCATTTGAATAATCCCAGCCTTATCAAAAAAAAAAAAAAAATGGTTGTATTAGAACGGGGAGACGTGGTAAGAATGTTGATAATGTACATTTGATATATTACTAAGTTCAGGCACTCTATGACGTCATTCTTCTTTTCCCTTGCATAATGAATGATCGTCCTTAACCTTTTAGGTCTCTTCGGAATAAGATAAGTGGATGATTCATATATATGTCGAATGAACGACAGAGAATCATCAAGAGTCTGTTCCTTCTTAAAGATCTTTCAAAATCGCAAGAAAGAGAAGCAACATGGACGGAGGCGGTTTTGACTTCCAGGAGGAAGAGTAATTCTATATGGAATCTGCGAATATCTATGAAGTAAGTGTTTCCTTTACAGCCTATACTACTCTATGATACGTCGGTACCACAAATGAAAATGACAGAAGCCTTGATGGCTACTGCAGCCGATTCTTTCGTGAGTCATCACAGTAGACAGATGAATTGAGGGGAACCATTAGGAAAAACAATTCTCAGACATCTTGCAACAGTAGTAGTTGTTGTTATATGCAAATAAGAACACAATTCTTCTTTCGGTTGCTGAGCACACTCAATCAATTTTATTAAATAATACAGTAATAGCACGAATTACAGTACATTGACACGATTGCTGAAGACTTGATTGAAGCCCTTTCATGATTAGAAAGTGTGACCTACACTGATCCGAATTGCCTTCAGTATATGAGAGAATTTCCAAGTGTATCCAGTCATTCACGATGTCCTTATTTCGTTTACTGATAGTTACTCTTTCAATATATGGCTATTTCGAGTACTGCTGGCGTACAACCTGCAAAGAGATATGATCTACGAAATGGAACACTTTCAACTGGACAATACGTGGTCAGCGCAATTGCTCTTCCAGCTTTATTATTTACGATTATTTTCTGAACGTATTGTTCGTGAATTTTTTCTGGATAAATTTTCTATAAACGTCATAAAAATTCCATTTTTCAGTTAAATTTTCCCTAAAATTAATTTTTTTCAGTTAAATTTTCCCCAAAATTCCCTTTTTCAGTTATTTTTTCCTAAGTTGTAAATTAATTTTAGGCAATGGTTTGCTTGAATGTTTCTAGATTGGAGGGGAAAATTAATTTTGAGCACGAGAGCTATGATCTCACTCTGTTCACTTTTTCAATATTAAAATCCTCCTCTAGCTTAGTAACAGGAGAACAGAGATGTGATGGGATGAGAAGAGGCTGGTCGTTTGCCAGTATCTTATAAAACGAAGAATTCGAAGAGAGCTGAAGATTAGTTCATTGGTTGCTTGGAGTTAATGTCTCTTTTCAGCACTGGAGCTATATGAGGTGTGGATCTACAGTTGGAATCCGAACCACTGTAATGTATTGAAATTTCAAGGCTCTCCCACTGGAAATCGAACCCGGGAACCCGTACACAAGAGAACTGAAGAGAAGTGAGTCTCACCAATTGTTCTCAACATAAGGTAGAAGGAAAACCCTATACGGGTCGTAAAATTCAATTAGTATGAATTCAACCTATTGCCCTGGATTTCAGCATTTTGCCTTACAATTTCCACTTCTTTTTCCACTATTTGCTAAATTTTGCTACGAAATTTCTCTAGATTAGAGGGATTTTCGTCAATATATGAATACTGCCTGAATGGAAATTAGGTAGTTGTTTTATTTTAAAGAAAGTACCCAAATTAATTCACGAGACTGAAAATTCTGATTCCCTACCCTACTGAAAATCAAACGTACAGAATTACGTGCAATGGCATAACACGCGGCCCAATCATTCAACTATATGAACTATGAGAACAAGATTATTTCTAAGAGCTCCTTAGTGGCTAAGGGTTAGCGTACGTGCCTTGGGTGTGGTAGGCCCGGATTCGATTCTCGGAGAAAGCTCATGTGGTTGTATCACATATTAAGCTGTAAGTCTATGTCTCATATAGGCTCGCTACTGAAAGGGACACTAAAATCTAAATCATATCACGTCAAGATTATTTCCAGTGCTAGTGTCAAAATTGTCAAGTTCTCGGAAACAGGGACGTACGCAGGAATTTATTTCAGAAGGGGTATAAAGTGTTTCGGGGGGGGGTCCAAATACAATTTGAAGCTAAATTATATGAAAATTTCTAAAATTGTCCCTAAAAGTAGAATACATTTACAAAAAAGTCGGGATTTCGGGGGGTCCGGAACCCCAGGACCCACCCCCTGCGTACGCCCCTGCTCGAAAATTATTATTAATATTCACTATAGGAAAGAAAGACGATGACTTAGTGGAATTGTTCATCTCTGATGTGAAGGATTATGGTTCGATCCCAGGTCATGTGTTGTGGACAACATCGTGTGCTTTTTCTCGAGGTTCTCTCGTTTTCTCCAACATTCTCGTTCCATTAATTACTTTTTCTTCATAATAATTCTCATTAATTATCTATCTCGTTTAGCCTAAAGGATATGATCATAGGCAGAATTCGGGTTCGATCCCAGGTCATGTGTTGTGGACAACATCGTGTGCTTTTTCTCGAGGTTCTCTCGTTTTCTCCAACATTCTCGTTCCATTAATTACTTTTTCTTCATAATAATTCTCATTAATTATCTATCTCGTTTAGCCTAAAGGATATGATCATAGGCAGTGTTGTCAACACATAGGCAGTGCATGTTTCCCCACCAGAGCGAAGACTTATAACCGCCAGAATACCACTAAAAAGGTTTAAAACCCACCAAATAGGAAAATGAAAAGCAAAAACGGCAAATTTCTCTCACTGGTTTATTGGGTTTTCTATAACTAATTAAAAGCACTGTAAATGTATTTGTAAATGATGTAGAAATGAAATATTTTAGTTAAACGTCCCACGATTATGCCATTTATGCTAAGAAAGACAGATGATTAAGAGAAGTGAATGATGATGGAATAATTGGTGGAATGAGCATGTGGGAGGAAACGAGAGTATCCCGAGAAAACTCACGGGCACGGGCAAGTGGCGTATAGTGAATTACAACTGAAAGTCGAGAAACACATCGAATGATCCTCATTCGAGAGTTTAGCTAATCTCGAGATTTCCTTTCAAACAGTTTTCTTTTAAGAATCTAAATTAAATTACCAATTTAAACAGTTATGTTCGGGTATCGTACAGAATAACAATTTCTTAAAATCATGACTTGTTTCCCTGCTGAATTGTATCAGAATCAACGGAAATCGCACTAAGATCAACCTTTCGTTTGCTTGATTCAACTGAGAAGATTAAAAAAAAAAAAAAAAAAAAAAAAAAAACCTGATCGGCTTGCCTATATTAGTGAAATGTTATCTCTAGGTATACCCATCAAACTAAAAATTTACCAAGCAAACAAGCATTCAAATTCAAATCCACCAGATTTAGTGAGAAAGTCAATAAATTAGCGACACTGATCGTACGACGTTAAAGTAAAGATTTCATTTCATTTATTTTATTTTTTTACGATGGAAGTAATAAGATAACTGTTAATTTTGAGTTTAATGTACTCCTCTTTTTTATCACTGAAGCTATATGACCCGGGATCAATTGCTTAAAGGGGGCTCATAACCATTACTTGGATTTGTATCCGAGGTAACCATCCCACCGGGAACCGAACCTGGAACCACGTGCACGGAAAACATGTACGTTATCTACTCAACTTCCATAATGGGAAGATACGTTCCTATATTTATTTCTACTTAGTACAGGGTGTCCAATATACAATGCAACCTGGAGTTTGGGATAATAGAACTTTTGAATCGGAAGCGGTACACAAATAATGGTTATACCAAAATCAAGCCTTGTTCATGCATATATTTTTAAACTAGGAATCAACGATTGAAGTACACTAGGAACCACACAGAGTTGCCAGATGTAACCGAAGGTGTAAATCAATTTTTTTTTACAAGTCACGTAAATTGACTCATAATTCATACGTATGGATGCTTTGTCGTTAATTTACAGTTTGAATAGTTGGAGTAGCTTAGAAACTACAGATTGGAAAAAAGAATTTTTCATTTCCATCAATAACTAATCGGATGAGGTCTCTGTAAGGGGTTACTAGGGAAAACGTGGTTTTCATAAATTAACATTCTGAATTGGCAACAGTACTGATGTTTCAGTGCATCAAAAGGTGTGTTAAGAATCGGTCTACATTATGCAATTTCTGAAAACAATGAAAAAGAAACTTTGAAATGATCATGATAAAACTTTTACTTACATGCACCCGGCAACATTGCTATTCATCACGAACTGAATTGTCAGTTCCACGGCAGATTCTGGAAGTGCCCCAGTTTTGATTCAATGAATAGCAGTGTTGCCGGGTGCATGTAAGTAAAAGTTTTATCATGATAATTTCAAAGTTTCTTTTTCATTGTTTTCAGGAATTGCATACTGTAGACAGATCCTTAACACACCTTTTGATGCACTGAAACATCACTACTGTTGCCAATTCAGAATGTTACTTTATGAAAACCACGTTTTCCCTAGCAACTTCTTACAGAGACCTCATCCGATTAGTTATCGGTGGAAATGAAAAATTCTTTTTTCCATTCCATAGTTTCTAAGCTTGTATACAAACTGAAAATTAACGACAGAACATCCATAGGTATGAGTTATGAGTCAATTTACGTGACTTGTAAAAAAAAAAATTGATTTACACCTTCGGTTACATCTGGCAACGCTGTGTGGTTCCTAGTATACTTCAATCGTTGCTTCTAGTTTAAAAATATATGCATGAACAAGGTTTCATTTTGGTATAACCATTATTTGTGTACCGCTTCCCGTTCAAAAGTTCTACTATCCCAAACTCTGGGTTGCATTGTATATTGGACATCCTGTATTTCTGTCCGAACCTTCGACCCGCTATACACTATAGGTGAATCTTGTTCTGGATTGAAAACTCTAATTGTTTACATTTTGCTTTCCTCCCTAGAATGCCTACCAAGAGTGGGGAAACTAGAGACAGTCAAAAGGACTAAGCGCACCCACGGTATTTATATCTAACCCCCTCTCCCAACGGACTGCCCCATCTGACATATTGTATTGTAATGTAGGTCAAGAATGTATAACTATCCTTTTCGATATATAAATAATAGCTGCCTCCCCGCAAAATTAATCTGCCTCTCCATCCGTCCACTCTCTCCCCTCAAGATATTAAAGCTGGGATCGTCACTGCCCACCGATCTCCTCAAAGTCTATGCAATTATTCCAAAACTTATCTATGCATAACAATGCCCATCTTCCCTCTAAGTGCTTGGGCGCAGTAGAGGAGACAGAAGTTGATGTGACTAAATCAAGGCAGCTTGCTTTGTAGGACTAAATTTTATTCGATTTCGGAACTTTATTTGTTAGCTTTGGGCTAAAATATCATTATGCTATTTTCAGTGAAAAGTTATGTTATCTCCCAAAAATCTCATGGGCGCAACCTCGGGTAAAGCATCATGATGACACAGAGACTGAGACGTTGACCATTTATTACTAGGGTTGTCTGAATCGTAAAATTCTTTATAAAATAATAACTGAAGATTTGGAGGCACCTTAAGACGTGTCTGCTAAGGAATCAAAAACAAATTGTTATTTTTTAAAATTAAATTTTAATTGAATCATTTTTCTTCCAAATCCACGTAACTATTCACGGTAATTTCCAAAAATTACCTTCATATTTGGAAAAATCGCAGATTCTTCATGTCTTAAACTTTATACATAGAGAAAAGTGTCGTAATTCCAAGAATTTTTCCACACAATCGTTCATTATGTATAACCACGTTGTTGCCGGAATGTCATGCTAAGGGTACGGAAGTCAACACACAAAGAGAATTAATCAGCTTAAGTTCGATAAAGAGAAGGGGAAAGGGTTAAAAATATATAGTCAAGGTTATCTTGTCATGGTTGCCCTTCTGCAGAAGCATACTTGTTAAATGATTCTGTTCAAGAAGAAAGAAAGAAAACCTAGCGGTTGACTCACGACCAAGTAAACAATCTTCGCGTGTTGCACAGAAAGACATTTTTGAAGATGTTGCGTCACTATTACCTAGTTATACACGTGTTACACACAAAAATATTTGCCCTTTGCCATTAGTGAATGTTTAATACGTGCCCAAACTGATCATAGGGTATTTTATTTTCATTCAAGAACGCCGCGATCACGACAAACCATGGTATACAAAAAAATCCAAAGCTTACGTTTACGTATAAGAGGTGTGTCAATATGACTCTATGTCCACTTCTAATATGTATCTATATGCATATTTTATGATTATGATCCTACTGATCCTATACAAGTAACGCCCACATTTCGCCATTACTACAGGTTAACCTTGTCTAACAACCTTCCCTCCTCCCTTTGCCTTGCCCCCTAAGCTGAGCATCTGTCTATGTACCTGTCTCGCACTTGAAAGTTGAGAGCACCTAGAAATATCGTTGTCTTGCCTTTTGCAGCAGCCATGGCCTAGAGACCCATATTTCCAACAGTATGCTTGACTCCGGTCTTTGCTATTTTTGCTTCATTCATTGCTCAATGAGAACAGCTGTCCACTATGTTAATTCGCTCGCATGTAATTGCTTGTACGTATAAGTACAGCAAGCTTTAAAAAAATCTACAATTATTCGGAATAAACTAATTAAAGAAAACGACTTATGTATAAACTAACATCAATTATGTAATGAGGGTGCAATTATTTTATTTTTGTTTCAAGTTTCCATTTAGGTTCCTTTCCTTTCAAGGTTCCTTTTAGCAGAAAGGTTATATGTGACATGGTCCTACAGCTTATTAAGGGATTAGAACTACAGATACTTACACCACCGGGAATCCAACCCCAGGTTCTCCACCCAAAGGCAAGATAACCATTTAACCACAAGGGAGCTCTGACCAAACATCTTGACCTTGTGTTCATGATTTTATACAAATGTAAATTAAGTACACATTGACAGGTCAACACACAATTCTTATACTAACTGCTGTTACGCAATATTTTCGATACTATGTCAGAATGTTTATATTTGTCAGACAGCACTGTATTAGTATCTTTATCTTCATCAAATGCTGCATCATAATCGTCATCATTCTCAGAAACTTTATCAGTATATTTATCTTTATCAGACAGTATTACAATATCTTTATGTTCATCAAACACTGCATTAATACCTTTAACAAACAATACATTACTATGTACAATGTCTTTATCAAATACTGCAACAGTATCTTTATCTTCATCAAACACTGCATATATATCTTTATATTCATCAAACATTGTATTACTAGCTTTATCAAATGCGTTTGAGTAACGTACTGGTACACAGAGACGAATCTAGAAAGTAAAAACTGGGGAGGGACAGCCAGAACCTAGGCGATGGCAGGCATATCATGACTTTATTATGAACTTTCAAAACTATTTAAATCAGGGGCGGATCCAGGGGGGCGATCGCACCCCCCAGAAGAGGAAACTTTCCTATTTTATATATGTAAATAAAACCCATCCCAAAGTTTGGAGCCCTTATAAGTAGCAGTATGACAACCCACCGCCCTCCCCCCCAGAAGTCGGTCCTGGATCCGCCCCTGATTTAAATAATATCTTAAATTATTTTTGTCACTCAAAAACTAGGGACCTAGGCCCCCCCGGCTAGATCCACCATTGCTGGTACAGTATCGAAACCATCCTTTGACAATAGAGTTGTGTATCGCCTTGTCATTGCGTATTTCACCTATAGTATTTATATAAGCTCCCATCGTTCCTCGTTTGTCTCTCTTCTACTTTAATTTACATTGTGTATATTTCAAAATGTTTCAGACAGCACAAAAATATTGCCATTTGCAAAACTAACTAACTCTATGGCCAATGGGACCCGGAGGTTCAATGCTGCGTTCACAAAAGCTCTTCATTGACTCTGTCCTTAGTCAACTGAATCCAATTTCTACTTTGTATTTACAAAATACAACTAAATAAATTGGTCAGTATTTCCAAAATGTTTTGAGATGAAAGTTCCATGTTTCTTTGAACACAAAATTTAATATAACAGAAAATTACATTTAAATTTAAAGGAAAATAAAGGTCATTCCCTTGTTGAAACAGGGCATGAAAGGCCAAGGGCTGTGTAGGAACAAAGGATCCACACTTTTTTTTTTTTTTTTTTTTTTAATTTCAGCACTCATGGAGGAGGTATTGTAGTCAGATCAATTTTCAGCCCCTTTATACTTCCCTTCTCAGTTTGCAGCAAATACCAATTTTAGAAAGACACTGAAACTATCACATTTGAAGGAGTGTAGAGCGAGAAAAAATTCCCGGTCCTAGCAGGGATCGAACCTGAGCCACCAAGTTCCATGTAGAGGTCTTATTGACTACGCTACCGCGGCTCTATCTAACAGTTTCACTTCCAAAACCAGTAGTTCTTTACTCTCACATATAATCAATTTGTAATTAATAAGAACATGCATAATTACGTGTCTTGTTGGGAGGATGATCGAGTTTCGAACAGAGCTAAATAGGTTTTCTAACGCCAGCAAGCAATGGATTCACCCTAATTTAACAATAATCGTTAGCTTCTGAACCTTTTGAATCTTGCAAATATAAATGAGAGCACCTAGGAAAAAATCCGTAGCTAGGGGATGGTTATCAGGGGGAGCTTAGCCCCGCCGAAATTTTCAGTTGTTTGTTTGGTGGTTAGCTCGGAGTTTAACGTCCATGTTGCGTTTAGCACCGAGGCTAAATGAGACGTGAACCTACAGCTTAATGTAGAATCCGAACCACACGAGCACCCACCAGAAATTGAGCCCGAATCCCCCGCGCCAAAGGTAAATATGCTAACTATATGGCCACGAGGGTGCTCCAGCTGTTTCTTTAATGGAAACCAAATAGAATCATTCACACCCACCCGGCAATGATAAATTCATCTCATTTCCTGAAAAATTGTTAGTGTCCGTATGAAAATCGTTAAGCTTCTTATCAAGACTTCTTTTCTAACCAATTAAGAATTATTTTATTGGGAATTTATAACAGAGAAAAGTTATTGCAGATATCTCTCTACTGTACTATCTAGTGCAAGGGTAAAAGTAGAAAAGTAGAGAAGGATTTAACCATACTGGGGGTGAAAAGTGGTACTGCAAAAATACTGGGAATTTACATTGAGCACGATTGAATATATATATCCATCTTCAGTTGACCATAGTCGTGGATACTTTTGATAACTTAATGTTGGATAGCATGGCTCAGTACATTCTCTTGCTTCTGAAATACAGTATACTCGTTCTTTTTCGTTTCGCAAACATTCACTAGTATATCTTGTGTATTTTGTTTTGATACTATATTCACTTAAAGGAACTTCGAATGGTTATTTTGCTTTTGAGTTTTCCATCAAAAATGAAGGAAAGTTTTGTACAGTTTGAAAGTTTGTATGTATGAAGGAAAGTTTTGTATATATATTGTACATCAATTGGAAAGCAAATCTGAGAGATTCTTCCTTTTGCGTAATTCTATATACAATTGAAATGGCGGAAATAAAGATATATCTACTCATTTTGCATGCCTGTCAGTCATTTTATCGCTTCAAATAAGGAAACAATACTAATGTGCTAAAAATTTCTTGTATGTAAGAATTGATTCAAGTTTTCTTCTCATAGAAATACTAATGTTACTTGTTGTGTTCGGGGATAGAAAGATTAAATCTGTCCAAAGATCTTGATAAAAATGTGTCTGTAACAATATTGTTACAATTGGAACATCTTTTTGGGAATATTGTGTTGTTCGAACAGTTAATTCCAACAAAAAATGCAGAATGCTCAAGAATCGATTGTTTGTACAGTTATTCAAATTACAATGAATTAAGTGTTCCAATAACCATTTAAATAATAATAATACGAAAATTATTCGATTGGAGAATTATTCAGGTAAATTATTTGAGTAAGGTTAACAGCTCCAGTGGCAGTAATAACGACCCTCAGACCCTGCGGTTCAGGAGTTTTCAAGTTATGGAAATGTATTCTCATAGGGCTTGCTTTCTGAGCAAGGCGAGGGGGAGGGGCAAAGCCAGTTTTGCAATATCTTTAATTAAAAAATGTAACGGAACAACACAGAAAAAATGGTTGCTAGACAAGTGGGGACTGAACCCTATCTTGGGGCCGCGGTGGTTCAGTGGTAGAGCGTTCACCTCTGATGCATGGGGTCCTTAGTTCGATTTCAGCTCGCGCCAAGTGAGCTTTGTAGTGGAGAAACACCGTGTGCGTAGGTTTTCTCGGGGTTCTCTCTATCCTCCCACCTTCTCCAATCCACTATTTCATTCATTTCTCATTGTTATTGTCTCCTTTAGCCTAGCCCGTATAATCGTGGGACGTAAAACTTAAAGACCTCATATCATTTTCATTTTCGAACTCCGATCTTCCCTTATCGAGTGATTCCCTGAGTTATCCTCACATTATTAATATAGCTCTTATCTCTGATGCTAACGGCCCCTGGTTTGTTCCCTAACCATGTGAGTTTGCGGTGGACGTGTACATGGATTTTTCTGAAGTTCTCTCGTTTTCTCCCACATTCTTATTTCAACAAATTTTGCATAACTGTCTTCTAGCCTACAGAACATAACCGTGTGAATAAAACCTAAAAGTTTCATTTCTCGTTTCATATTATTCTACATGTCTCGATATTGTATGAGAATAAAATGATTTTAAACACAAATTTAAGTTTAACCGTAGGAAATATTTAGAGAACTAAGTTACAGAGTGTTGAGCGAGGGAGAACTTACCGTAACGGTAAAACACTCGAGGATCCGGTTTCTCATTTCCCTTAGTAGTATCCTTAGAATTTGAAGTGGATTTTTCATCTACCATTGTATTAATTTTCACAACACTAAATATTAATGAAGAAAATGGAAAAAAAAAAAAACGTCACTTTAAACCACTACGATACGAATAGAAGTTTTGGCAGCACCGAATTTGCAAGTGCAAAAAGTAATGTTATGACGATACACACTAATCTGCCACTTATACCATGCACATATGCACCAATCAATGTTCTGATAAGCACTGACCACCACTACTGGACATGGAGCGTCTTTGACTAATGACAGACAATACGTCACGAGAAATGTCGGCTGTTGTTGTTGCTCCATATTCTTGCTGACATTGCAACTTCTGTTTGCGCTGTCACAATGCAATCTTCGAGGATTGTCAACGTTGAATATGTGTATACATGTATGTTATATATGTGTATGTGTATATCCTTAAAACTAAAACCAAATGCTCTGATGTGTAGCATACGAGAAAAGACATCCATATGAAGGAAGTCACCAACGAGCAGCCCTCCATGTTCTGCTCTAGTCAGCAAGTTAGCGATGCGTTTCACAATTGTAAACTTAACTTACTTTTAAAAAGGCGACGATTTTTTTTCCTTCTCTTTTCTTCAGTAAAAGATGTCTTGCTTGACAGTGTAAGGAACTTCGCGATTCTTTTCTTTCTTTAATATTCCTTTTTCACGGTGGTGGATGCACGTGTTAATTCTTAATTTTCCTATATCTTTCACAACAAAAACTTCATTCATCATAACTGCACGACGCAAACTTAGTACAAGGCTAAATTCATTTTTTTTTAAAGGAGTAAATTTCTATTCAGATGTGCGCATCTATTTATCATATATTCATGTTTAGACTATGCCAATGGCGACTAGAAAAGGAAGTTACATTACAAATATTAAGATTTGATCGCTTCAAACTAAGGGATAAAACTTACCTAATGGACTTGAAAAAATAAAATTTTATCGCTACAAACGGAAGAAAACTTAAGTAATAGACTTCAAAAATAAAATTTTATCGCTACAAAGGGAATAAAACTTATGTAATGGACTAAAAATAACATTTCATCGCTACAAAGGGAAGAAAACTTACATAATGGACTAAAATCAAAATTTTATCGCTACAAAGTGGGAGAAGAAAATTTACCAAATGAACTTTAAAAAATACATTTTTATCGCTACAAAGCGAAGAAAACTTAAGTAATAGACTTCAAAAATAAAATTTTATCGCTACAAAGGGAATAAAACTTATGTAATGGACTAAAAATAACATTTTATCGCTACAAAGGGAAGAAAACATACATAATGGACTAAAATCAAAATTTTATCGCTACAAAATGAGAGAAGAAAATTTACCAAATGAACTTTAAAAAATAAATTTGTATCGCTACAAAGGAAAGAAAACTTACGTAATGGACTAAAATCAAAATTTTATCGCTACAAAGTAAGGGAAGAAAACTTACCTAATGGAGGATTGAAAAATAACATTTACTATAAACTAAGGAAAGAGAGTTTACTTAATGGAGTTATGTTTGTAAAACAAAAGCTTAAATCTCTAATGTTTAAATATTTACAGTTCTCTCTTTTGATGTGTTCTCCCGCCAAGTGAACTTTGTGGTGGACAAACACCGTGTGCGTGGGTTTTCTCGGGGTTCTCCCGTTTCCTCCCACTTTCTTCATTCCACCATTTCACTCATCTCTCATCATCATCGTCTCCTTTAGCCTAACCGGCATAACCGTGGGACGTAAAACTCAAAATTTCATTTCATTTCATTTTTTCTCTTTTGATGTGGGATTCATGAGTTCGATTTCTGGTGCGAGTTCAAATGTTTCGGATTCCATGTTCAAGTGTAGGTGGATGCTTCATAGAGCCTTAATGTTGAAACAAAAACATTGTTGTAGTCTACTCGACTATGCCAATAGGCATATATAATGTTCCCTTATAGCGGGGCCTTACATAACGGAGATCTTGATGTATAAGGTGGAAAATTAAATTATAGAATCCAGACACATATAGGCGATTAATGGGTACTAGTTCATTAGCAGAAATGTATTCTGGCATTATTGGAATGTCAATTGTCCCAAGCTGAGAAGATTCCATGAACTGCGTTTCTTAGCTAATATCTTTGTCTCAACACAGGAATTTTCTATTTTAACACCCTTCATTAACTGTAGTCTTTTTCACTCTCTCTGTCATCTCCCTGTCATTGTACCTTCTATCACCTACTTCATGGTATAATTTCTTCTTAGAGAATGAGTCTATCAGTTTCTCTTTCTCTTTTTAATTTGATATGATACTGTTCTTTTCTCACATATTATCCCTTACAACCAATTATTCCTTACACTTTCTCATTTGTTTTCCCCATGCGGCCTATCTAACTTTACCCATTCTTCTCCACATTCACATTTCGAATCTTCAGTCTTTTTATTTTATTTTAATTTTTTTGTTGCTTTTGTACTATGTCCATGTTTCTGCACCGCAAATAATATTACTCCAAACAAAAAGTTGTACGGATCTTTTTCTTCAGTTTTTATTCAAGGACCTACAAAATATACTTTTCTTCTTCCGAAATACAAATACTTCTTCGCCATTCCTATTCTTGGCTTTACTTCACGCTCGCGCTTAATGTCAGCACTAATAATAGATACCGAGATACCGAAAACTAGTCATCTGTTCTACTTTCTCCCCTCCTACTTCTATATTTGGTACTGACCGCATGTTCCAATCACCTTTGATCTTTCTTTCTAATGGTTTATTTTTATTTCATATTTTTCGGAGCTTTTCTCCAAGTTTTCTAATACGCTATCTCAATAATTTTCCTTACTCATTCAGTAGAACGGGACAAATACTTGCCATTGCTATTTTCATACACAAGATAAGCCTAGCAGTGGTTTCTATATATGTAGATGCTGTAAATTGTTACTTTTGCTATCAATCAACATCGTTACATCTAATAGAGATCCATTTGCTACATCTCTGGGAAAAAATCAATTCATAGAGGTCAGTAGCGTAGCCAGGATATGTTTGGGGGGGGGGCAAGTGCTGTTATAGGTATATATAGAAAAATTACAAACAAAAATATATAAACATAAAAATATATTTAAAAAATTACAAACATCAAAGTGCTAAAGTACGTTGTCGGACCTCTTTGGGGGGAGTTCGGCCCCTCTGGACCCCCCTTCCCTACGCCACTGATAGAGGTATTACCTGACCATCGAACGAGTGCGGGCGGCCGGTTTTGGAACTAAAATCCAAGCAGCAGTGTTTCTAACCGGATTACTTGTAATCAATCTATCACAGTTCTTTTTGTCCTGTTCGTAATAAACCACTTCACGCATATGCTCAAGTCAGGGACAGATCCAGGGACCGGGCAATTGCTCCCCCCCCCCCCAAATAGGATATTTTTTATTTTAAAAATAAAACCTAAGAATTTTCACCTTTGTATTATAAATGTAAAATAAAACCTAAAATAGGTAGGCCTTACTTTTTTTGTTTTACGTTGCAGAAGTCAAATAAAACAATAAATAGCAAGAAATTACTTATCTTGGCGTTCTTGCTAAAAAAAAATGTCCATCTTCGAAATAGCAGGTGGCCATTTCTGTTCTAGAAATTGCAGACAATAGGTACTTCTCCTTTTCTACTTGATTTGACTTCGAACGACCGCCCCCCCTCCCCAAACTTTCAGCCTGGATCCGCCCCTGGCTCAAATTAAGACAAACAGTTTAAAAGTTATTGTAGTTATTTACAGAACATTTTAAGTAACAAGCAAAAAAAAAAAAAAAAAACTCCATACAAACTTGCGAACAAACTAAAGTATTGTACAAATGATGAGATGCTCTCTGTGGCAAAGAAAACGAATTAAAATTGGTCGATTCGACTCGTTCTGAAGTTTTTGACGAGAGGATATGTAGGATGTGTACTCATTATTTTCTGGTGACTATCTGTAGTATTTTTAAGTCTATAAAATATGCATAGGGACAAATTCAAGGGAAGCTCGGAGCAAAAAGTTATCGGAAGAAACAAATTATAGAGTACTTACAATAAACAGTAGAACTTTTGATAGATCTCCCGTTTTCAAAAATATAAAGTATGTTTATCCTCGTATACGCTCCTTCTTTCGTAAATATGAAGTGAGACGAGAATCGAAAAGAGGCGAGAAAATTCTTGAGTTTTGTAGGCAAGACTAGTTCACCCAAATGTTACATCGTAATTTCAAATACTGTTTAGTGTTACATGATTAATAATTAGCATATATATGTACTTTGATAAGGTGATTGTATGAACACAATGAAGAACATTTATCAAGTTTAAAGATCCACAAGTCATTACACAATTTACTGCAATAATAAATATATTTAAATGTTGTTACATGAATCCTTCGTCGACTCGTCGTAATATAGAAGAATTCTGATAAATTCTACATGAAACTAAGACGAAAATGAGAACATATTTTGTACATAAATTTACAAAACGAGACAAGAAAATTTTGATTCGAAACGAGACTTCTAGAAACATTTACGACACAAGACGAGTAAATCTGAATTCTCGTCTCGTCTTGTGAGCAACGCTATGAGCAAGCGAGTTAGAAATCAAAGAAATACGATCATGATTCCTTTAAGGTGCATCATCTAAGTAGATAATTGTACTAATTTGATACAAGTTAGTAAGAAATGATACACACGTCTGAAGAAAGAAAGAAGTAACAACATGGTAACCAAATATACACACCTAATTCGAAAGACACCGCACACCTCATAGTCCATCTTCTGCCGTATCTGTTGAACTATCACTTCTCTCTCTTCACTGGCCGTCTCCGTTTCGCTGTTGCTGCTTTCTGAAGAATGACATTCCATATCACTCTCTTCGTCACTACTAACAACTCCAATATTAACTACAATCCTTTCGATTTCTTCCTCCATTAGTCCATCTCTGTGCCAATATTCATCTTCTCGATTTTTCACAAATTTACAAGCCTTCGACCAATCATCCGCTGTTATTTCATTGATTGCTTTTCGAGTAAGCTCTTTCAGCTTACTTATGGGAATGTTAGACATGTTCGCAGCTGCGATCTTCTGTTTTACCAAATTCCAGATTAATTCTATTGGGTTAAGATCAGAATGATAAGGGGGAAGTCTGAAAACAGTAAATCCGTTTTCTTTCAAAATTTTGTCGGCTGAGTATACAGGTTGTGGTCTGTTTTGTCGTACAATTTCTAAGAGTTCTCTTCTAATCATTTGGTCATCAAATGTAATGCCATTGTTTCGGAGCCACTGCTGAATTTCTTCTTTCCGCGAACTGGACGAAGGAAATTTATTTTCCTGAATGGTATTATACGATGCATTATCGAAAACCACAATGGCACCAGGCAGGAGATTAGGAATCAATCGTTCTTGCAGCCACTTATTATAGTTATGACTATTCATCTCCTGGTGATAATCTTCACTTTCCTACTCTAAGTCGAAGATTAGTTCTGCCCCGTCTATAAATCCCATTTCAGATCCCGCATGAACTACTACTAATCTTTGTCCAGCACTTTCATTTTTCATTACACCAAATACATCACTTCTTTGCCAACATTTATTTACTGTATAATGGGTGTGAATCCATGTTTCGTCTGTGTAGACAACTGGTAGCTTGGGTCCTTTGTCATTGTTTCGAAGAGCTCTTAAGTACGCTGCACGCCGGGCAACGATATCTTGACCTTCTATTAAAATTGACCTTCTATTTTTGCACCTTTTGAAGCTAAATTTTATTTCCTTTAGGAGCTTTCGTAATTTCCCTCTCACCTGGAAAGCTAATATCCTCTTTGAGTGCAGCAAGCAACTTTTTCAATGTGGGAATTTCTTTCTGGACTTCATAATATTCCAAACATTTTTGACGCACAACACACTTTTCAAAATCATCCCAAAATATCCTTCTTCTTCGCAGTCGGGGTTTACGTGGAGTTCCTACTTTCTCTCCGCACCTTTCCGCTCTTTCGCAGTCTCGACGTATGTTTAATACTATTCTTTCACTTCGACCTACAGCTCGAACTGCTCTTGCAGTTGCCTGAGACAAAGGAATTAACAGACCACTCTTTTTTTCTTCTTGACAAAATTTTAATACTTTATAAATAATACTTTTACTCTGAGACCGAACAACACTTCTCGGTGATTTGTTAGATGTCGATGACATGATGCTAAGAAATTCAATCAAATAACCAAACTTTTGTACAGGAAACGCAAACCACACACCAATCACTGCACCCTAGTTACGTTGCACTACTCACGCAATAATAACCTTCGACGTTCATTTAGTATTATTTTCTAACACTACGAACTTCTTAGCAGTCGAGTATAAGAAAATTCTGATTCTCCCATTAACAAAACTGCGAAGTTCACCATTGTAAATCAAAGTTAAGCATTTGGCAACTGCGCTTTCATTGTTTAAACCAAGTTCTATTGTGTAGTTTTGAAATAAAGCATCTCCGAAATTACGACGATGTCGGATCATGTGATCTCCGATCCATTGTCGAAACGGTCTTGAGTAAGAAAATTCTTTTGCATTGACATCATATTCGGATGTACTTCAAAAGTTTGGTGCGAGAGAAAACTGATAATCTTTCACCTCCACACTCCTAACCGTCTCCCCAGAGGTCCTGGGTCCACCCCCTGATTGAGATGGTACATATAGATAATTTTGTCTAATCTCTGTCATTATTTAGCATGGTTTAGTAATTTAAAAAATATTTTTCTGCCACATTTTGAAAACTTTCAAATAAAGTTTTCAAAATGTGGCAGAAATATCTTTTTTCCAAAAAAAAAAAAAAATACTAAACCATGCTAAATAATGACAGAGATTAGACAAAATTATCTTTATGTACCTTCTCAAACAGGGGTGGACCCAGGACCCCTGGGGAGACGGTTAGAAGTGTTGCATTGACGGCGGAGGGAGAGCGATTAAAATGGGGTGCCTGATAATTGAAGGTTCCTTATAACTCCAGTAAAATTCAGACAAAATCTCTGAATTACGTAAAAAAGAAAACATACAAAATACATTTTCAGGGTAACTCTTACAGCCATTACGTTATTCTAAGATTAATGTTACTTCTGAAATTGATTAGAGCAAATATGCATTTGAATAAAAAAACCACTTTCATAAGTTTTTCAAAGTATCAAGTTTGAAAAGAACGAAGTTTGTCTTCCATTGTTATCTCATTGCTCAAAGATACCGGTGATGAAGTAATTGGCTGGAAATCAATCGGCCGTTTCTTATATCAATTTATGAAGAAGATGAGTGCCAATGTTAGATATGTCAGTTCAGTATTTTTTTTTTTTTTAAAGCCACCCAACCTCTTGCAACCATGCGTAGCGCATTTTAATACTTACACTTGAAATAAAAATACAACTGAATAAAGACGATTGACTTTGTCTTTGAATTTCATATGTGAATAACAATATAGGACTTTTCAGATAGAGGACAGGGAGGAGCAGGTTTTATTAAACAAGACCGTACATCTGATATGTTTGAACTATAGGCAACTTGTGTTTACGGGCTAAACTCAGTCCTCTGAAGTCAATCGAGAAATACCTTTAAGATGTTCAACAGAATAACGTATCAGCATTATTATATACTACAGACACAAATATAACACTAGGCTCCCAAGTTTCAAAATTATATTGTGTGTGAAAACAGTTAGTAGATTTAATTCTTTGTCACCTGATAGCTAAAACCTGAGAGAAATTCAGAGTTAGTCCAGAGGTAATTTCTTTCCTCATAAATAAAATTTATTGTGTGCTGAAGCAATGATACTTACTCTTACACTACCCATACGCTGATGTTTTATCAATACTTTTATTCGAACTCTATCAAAGGGCTGGATTTCTATAATGATCCTAAAAAAAAGGGTGCACTGAACCAAATTGTACAAATCAATCCCTAAAGGCAAGCTATCCAATCCCATGAATCTTTAAAAAATGAAGGAAAAATTTCTTCACCTCCTTTTCCCCCAAAGGGTTCACATTTCTCGAACAAAAAATTGAAATTTCTTTATTTTAACGTCCCATGATTATGTTGTTTATGCTAGAGGAGACAGCTGATTAATGAAAGTGAAGGATTGTAAAATTAAATTTTTGTCTCTCAATGGGAATCAAACACAGAACCACATACAATAAAAGCACATGCGCTGGCCAATAGACCAGCGGAAAGGACTTTCACAGTTCACGAGAGGAAACGTTTCGAGATTCCTCCCTGGCTAAAACTCGAAAAAATAATTTATTTGTCAATCGATAAACATACACTTAAACAGCAGCATCATGAGCCTTAACCTTAACTTAATCTAAACTTCTAGCTACAAGATATTGCGCAAAACTCTAAGCTATCAACCCAAAATTAATCTTTTAGTCATTGACATTGTCATTCCTGCGTTTTACAGGCTGCTACTGGTTTATAATGAAATCGAATAAAACGTAATCAATTTTTATACCATCTGCTTAATACATGGTAGAAGCTCACTGAATTGTCAATTGTGCTATGTTCTTAAATTAGTAATTTCCATTCATAAATCACTATTCACAATACATCTGCATTACTGCAGGAATGGTTGACTACAATACATACATAAGTTACGGCGTTTTTTATTAAGCGTAAAGAGATTAGACTATGCATAACATCTAAACTGCAACTTTAAAAAACCGTTGGATACACTGTAAAATGAAACTCTCCGCTCCCCTGTCCCACCGCGCTTGCCAAGAAACTGATGTAAACACAACAGCAGCGCCATCCTCCCAAAACTGCACAGCTATCCTGGTCAGGTTATAGTTAGTTTGTGCGTTTCCACATTTTTTAAAAACATATACTATCACGCGACATACCCAATGTGTGCCATATTTAGATGAATTCATCTTACTTACAAATTTGAAAACGAATTACGTTTATAGATTAATAAACCCCTACGAACTCCCCTATAATGCTCTTAAGGTAGGGATCTTCAATCCGTCAGGCAATGCGGGCCACATCAACAATTTCAATGACGATTGCGGGCTGTTAAGCTACATTGTACAGGTGTTTAGCATCCATAGATTCTGTGAAATTGTCTCTTCTCCTGACTAAACATAATAATACATTAAAACAAAAATGCAGTAATGATTTAAGAAAAACACATAATATTAGGACGAACGCGTTAAAAAAATAACTTTCTGTTACACGTTAGTACAAAGCTTTATTACGCCACTGATATTGTCATAATTAGGGTTTTACAACTGTTTGTAATCAAGTTTTCAAGTTAAGTATTTAATTTTCAAAAAGGGCTCGATCCACAGCAGATAACTAGGCGGACCATGCGTTGAATAGCCCTATCTTAAGTACAGTAATGTTGATAATGATCAAATAGTCGTCAAATAATATGGGAGTGGATGCTTTACAACATTAGCTCTTGTTTATTCGGACATAGACCGATTTCTATATAGACACTGATTAATCCAGTTCTTGCTAATATTAAGATTGATATCAACATTTCTTGATATCGATTATAATCTGGTTCTTCATATTCCCGAGAAACAGATCTAAACGATAATTTTGGTATTCAATTTGCATAATATAATACCTATACTTTGCTGTGTAAAAATTACCCTGTTTCTAGTTGTTATTCGAATTATAAATCATGCACGGAAGTTTTTATATATGAAATATGTATATAATATGATTTTTACGTCCTTATACAATACCGAGATTATAAAGGAAAGCATCTACTATTACAACTTGAACTCCGAATCACGAAGAGAACTTGAATCCCATGCAGTTGACGGGTACATACACCATCATGCAAGATCAATCTTCGCAGAATGGGCATTTCCCACCACACTGTCTCGCCTCGAAGAGAGCCACAGGATCTCGCCACCGGCTCCGATAAGCATAATTAATTTAATAAATAATTAATGATAAATAAATATAATTTAATTTTAAAATTCAAGTTACCACGGATATTTAAATACAGTACAATTTGATCCATGATTTTTAGTGTAATATATAAATGCGTTATTTTACACAAATTAATATGTCATTGAGACCAGAAGTGCATTTTGTGTGATTAGATTTTTGGAGTACCACTAGGAATTGCGTATATTTATAAGCAGGAAAGAGTGAAGAAATGATCACAGTGACTGTATGGTATTTACTATATTATTCTTTCGGTGCCAAACCACCGTCGAAAAACACTTTTCAATGGGGTCATGGACACAGCACAGGAAAGATATTGGCGATAAGAATTCCCCCGTGGTGCGTCTTATCCTATCTATTCAACATAAAGAAAAGGGAGTCTTTCAGGTATCTTAACCTTACCTTTCTTTGCCCGAATAGTCTAAATTGACGATTCCAAGAACAGAGTTCTCAATTCTCAAACACTTTTTCTCTTTCTTTTCTTTTTTTAAACGGTATATTTATGCGAAAGTGAAAGGACACAGTTCATGTGACGATTAAATAAGCTGAAAACTTCAATCTTAAAGAAATACATAATTTAAGAATAAAATTATGACATAATCAGGTGAACAAGTTGAAGTGATGGAAGTTAACACATTTTTGTGGAAATAAATAAATATTTTTTTTAAAAAAAAATCACAAAATCTCTTCTGTCGTTCAAATTGCGTTTGGCAAAATTACTTTTGCTTTGTCTATGCGTTTTAACGGTGAAATTTACCTTCAATTGAAATAAACTCTGTTTCTCGCAAAGAACCCTCCCTCCCAAAAACAAGGCGGAGTAAGTGTCGTTACGAAGTTAGCGACACATGACTGTATCTACAGGATCAATTCCATAGACATGCTGCCTAATGCCTAAGCAAATTAAGCAAGTTCCAAATTAACAAGTTTTACTGTATTAAACCAAAGTTTATTATAGAGACTCTCTGATACGACAAGAAATGAGGGTATTTAATATCTATTAGAAATGTTAATTGACGTGTACGCGCAAGTGAGTATCTCTGCGAAATTATACCATAATTCTTCAATAGATATTATTTGAAAAAAAAAAAAAAAACTGTAATTTTTTGACACATATTTTAAGACTTTTTAAAATTCTAATTGATTAGCATGTTACTTATCATATATCGAAAGTAAGTTTTCTTTTTTAATGAGATGAAATTTAAATTTCGGTTCTCAAAATCACGTTATCACCCAAAGGAACTATAATGCAAGATGCTGACTGTGTGAACTATATGATTCATAGCATTGCCTAATGTACTTTGCAATGTGCTGCTGGCTGTTTTGGTATTACCAATGTTGTAATTATTATGATACTGCTTTTCATAAACCCTGCAACTAGTCTATAATTATTGTTACCCCCGTCACGTTCCAAACGGAATGTTGCCGATGTCTATTGTCTGACAGAGATGAACCCGCTAGATACATAAAAAGTGGAGTCACTGGGATTACTCAAGTTCAAATTGAGCAACGCAGCCAGTGTTTTCCTTTATGAGCTGGGATGAAGCCATCATGCAGCACTTGTGCAAACTTTCAATTAATATTCATTTGGGTAATGGATGCTTTTACGTAAAAGCGCTTGATGGAAATTAACAGTTACATTAGCAATTGTTCACTGTTTTTCTATTTGTTTAGCATTTAAGTTTGTTCAATTAGATTTTTTGTAATGAAATTAGATGAAATGTGTAGTTTGAGATGAACGTTCCCAATTTATACCTTAGATAAGTATCTCTCAAACCGTGCTTCGCAGACCACAATGATCCTCACGGTATGTACTTTCCTCAAAGTCCTCTTAGATTGAACATCAGTTTTTTTTTTTTTAAAAAAGACATAAAAATAAAACTCAAGTAAACTTAATATCATACATCATAAATTATAGTTGAGAATCTCAACTAATAAATTATATGCGTAAATAATAAATTATATAATTTAATAAGGTAAAAGATCTTATGTCTTAAAGATTATTATTATAAAGTTCAACTATTCTAATGAAATAACTATTTAATGAAATAATATGTCTTTTGTGTGTTGTATGAGACAGAAACATGGACATTACGCAAATATGATTAAAAAAGGCTGAAAGCTTTCGAAATGTGGGTGTGGAGAAGAATGGAGATAATTAGTTGGGTCGAGTGGAAAACGAATGAGTGGCTGTTAGAAATTGTGGAGAGAAAAGAACAGTTTTAGATATTATTGAGGGAAGGAAGAGAAACGTTCTAGAGGGTATGGTGGCATGAAAGAGAGGGAGGGGACGAAGGAGGCTACAATTGATGGACGATATCAAAAGAAGAAAACTCATGCTTGAAGACGAAGAGGTTAGCGGAAGACCGTGGAGCATGAAGCTTCTCAGTTGCCTGCCAATAATGGCAGAATACCTATACTGATGGTGGCTATGCCTTTTCCTCTATTAGCACCAATACAAATTAACAGAAATTTAATTAACAGTGTTTTTAAAATGAATTTACACTGATATATAGTCAAAATAATAATAATAATAATAATAATAATAATAATAATAATAATAATAATAATAATAATAATAATAATAATAATAATAATAATAATAATAATAATAATAATAATAATAATAATAATAATAATAAATACAAGGAGGACACATTTGAGATGGTCAGTAGAACATTCTGACCATTGAAAGGGTGCCAACTTGGAAAAAAATAGAGAATTATTGCTCTCGACACTAAAGAGACGGGGGGCGCGGTGGCTCAGTGGTAGAGCGTTCAACCCTTGTGCTTGGGGTCCCTGGTTCGATCCCAGCTCACGCCGTGTGGACTTTGTGGTGGGCAAACACCGTGCTCGTGGATTTTCTTGGGGTTCTCCCGTTTCCTTCCACTTTCTTCATTCCACCATTTCACTCATCTCTGATACTCACCCTCTCCTTTAGCCTAACCGGCATAATCGTAGGACGTAAAACTTAAAGATTTCATTTCATTTCATTTTTTCACTAAAGAGACGAATATTAAATGATATATAATAATAGTAAAGGAGTCGACGAAATTGTATTAAAAAGGGACAAAATTGGAGAACTGTGAACAAACCCACCGACATGATATTGTCCAAAACAAGATCACGAGATTTAGAATAAAATTCCGAATTCTCCGAACGACAAATTAGTGCTTCATCATTACATAATACTGTGTTTAGGTTGATAGGTTTAGAATTTGCGGTAGATTCTACTATTAAAAAAAAAAAAAAAAAGTAGTACATAATCATATAAATATTACAACTTAGAGGAGTGAAATTATGTGAATAAAGTGTACCAAAATGTGCACAATATCATATTTAACATTAACGTATTGTGTATTATCATCGAAACAGTACATTTTCAATTTTATGATGATACTTTCATTTAATTGGCTGGCTATTTGTAGATTAGCCAGCTGGATATATACAAGGACATATTCAAACCCGAAATATTAGAAATCGATCATTTCTTTTTTTTTTTTTTTTTTTTTTTTTACGTTGATCATTGTAAAGCAAAAATGGTAATATATAACGGGAAGCAGTTTCCTATTATCGAATAAGCGTTCCAGGAATAAATCCAAGAAGATTAAGCGTTTCAAATCCTTAATTCTACTAAAACCTGAGGTGATAGAAATTCATTATAACTTCTCGTTTTAATATTAGTCTAAGGGAAGCACGGTGGCTCAGTGATAGAGCTATTAGCTCTGTTGAGAAGTGTCCTTGGTTCGATCCCCAGCTAAGTAAGTATGGAGTAGACAACATCGTGTCCGTGGGGTTTCCTTGCTGTGCTCCCGTTTCCTTCCACATTCTCATTCCACCAATTATTCCATCATTATTTATTTGCCTTAATCATTAGTTTACTTTAGCCTAAAGGGCATAATCGTGGAACGTTAAACAAATATTTAATTTCATTTTAATATTTACCTACATAGACCAAAAGCGATAAAACAAAACGAGAAGCGTTCTTCATTCTTCTCTTATCGATTTAGTGTTCTAAGAATAGATACCATTTTCTCTCTTAAACCCTTTATTCAAACCCTAAATGGCAGAAATCAACAAGTTCTGGTTGTAACGTTGATTACTATAGACTATAAACGGTAACAGGGAGAAGCTACTCTCTGCAATCAATCAAGTATCCCAAGATTGCATCAGACCCGTAGCCAGCCCAAAAATGTAGGGGGAGGGGGGGGCGATCCAATCATATGATAGTTCATCACCATATTATAGTTAATTTGCAAGCCTACCGTAAAAATTTTAGGGAGACCAGCAAAAATTATGGGGGGGACCCAGCCCCCCATAGACACCCCCTGGATACCGGCCTGGATTGCATTATATCTCTGCTCTAATTTCTTTGTCTACTGAAACCAGAAATCTATGATCACTTCTGATATTCAATATTAATTTTGAAAATTGCTACACCATTCAAAGCAAACTCCTTCACGTGGTATACACGTGACACTGTTATTTATTCGTTGAATTGGTTACATAAAATAAAGGGAGCGTAGTTTCCAAGTTTGATTGCTACTTTCTCTTTATTTGTGTAAATGTACATAGAGACTAACGTCAACACATTCTAAATACCATTTTGTTTGCTGTTTCTTTTCACATACATTATTTCACATTCGTCTTTTTCTAAACTTATTTTAGAAATAAAATGGTGACTCGTGCATTTTTCTTTAATTTTTTTTTTTAACTTTTTCTATTTACAGCTCTATTCAAACGTCGTAAAGAACTATAAATAGCACTGTAGTTTTACAAAAATGATTTAGGCATTTGATATGAATGAAGACAAGTCAAAATAGAAATGCCTAATAAGGACGGCATACGCACATGGTTATCGTCAGCATAGTTAACCAGTTATTTAAAATCAGAAACAACCTGATTGGAAAATTATTTTATCTTTTGTTTTTCTTTCTTTTCTTTGAATAGATCAGATTACCACTGGAAAATCATCATAATTAAGTTCTTCATTTTTTGCTATTGCTATGCTTAATTAGATATTTGCGATTCTTTTCGGATTCCCATATTTTAAAAGTAAGTCGTATCAATATTAACCCTTCAAGCCGACAGCTTGAGTGCGCATCTCGTCACTGAAAATGCGTGACGGGGTTCCGAGAACAAACTCGCTCAATGCAGTCTTAAAAAAAAGAAAATCGACATTGCTCTGCTACCAATGGAATTGTCTTTATATTTAAAAGAGAAGCATTAGGGCATTATTTAAATACCGCCAACCGCTAGTAGGGTATGGAAGTAGGGATTTTGCCAGTTTGTGGGGTTCAGAAATATAAAAATGTTTATAATTGCTACAAGCATTAAATAAGTATTATAGACAGAATTCTGGTCTAACGGAACCTCTACTCTTGCCCTTGATGTCTAGGCGCGGGTTCGATCCTCAAAGAGGTCTAATCTCTATTACGCTTCAATGGGAAAACTCACTGAAATACTTAATTTTGCCAGTAAAATTACAATCACTTACTGGCAAATAAGCTGTTATTATATGTTTGAAAATTAAAAGTTAGGAAAAAGATCAATAGGCCTAATAAAAAGTATTATTATTATTATTATTATTATTATTATTATTATTATTATTATTATTATTATTATTATTATTATTTTAGTTCAACGTCCCACAATTGTGCTCTGAGGCTAACGGAGACGGTGATGATGCTAATAAACGAAGTGATGAAATCGAAAAGCGGGAGGAAAGTGAGTATCCCAAGGAAATCCACTCATACAGTGTTTGTTCACCAGAAAGCTCACTTGACGTGAGTTGGGATCGAACCAGGAACCCGATGCACAACAGCTGAGCCCAATCAGTCTTTGTTTTACTATCAAAGGTCTGAGTTATCGCATTTAAAAAGAAAGGAATAATAGCTCACCTTTCGGTAAATCGTTATAACATTACTAAAAAGCCTTACATCCAGACCTAAAAGTCCATTGTAACTCAATAGAAAGATGCTCGCCTCTAGTGTGAAGTAAAAATAGAATGAAATCTTTAATTTTAAAGTCTAATTGTTATATCCGTTAGGCTAAAGAAGATAGACAACTAATGAATGGAAATGATAATGAAAGAATTGGTTGAATGAAAAGATATGTAGGGAAGAACAACCTTCGAGAAAAAAAACAAGGATAAAAAACCAGCACAAACTCATATGGCCTGGGGTCGAACCAGGATCCCTCTCACCAGAGATGAAAACTCTCCTGTATTAGTAGCAGTAGTAATAAAATCCTTTAAGTTTTACGTCTCATGGTTATGCCGGCTAGGCCGAATGAGACGGTGATGATGGGAAATTAATTAAATGGAGGAACGAAGAAAGTGGGAGGAAATGGAAGAACCCCGAGAAATCCCACGCACACGGAGTTTGTCCACTATAAAGCTCACTTGGCGCGAGCTGGGATCGAACAAGGCACCAAAAGTGAACGCTCTACCACTGAGCCACAGCGGCCCACAATAGTAGCAGTGGTAGTAACAATAGTAGTAGTAGCAGTAGGAAGAGGAGGAGGAGGAGTTTTTGTTATATTTCAATAGTGTGTCCAAATAGAGATTTTATTAAGTTTTTGTTATTCGCAAATCTCTCCTTTCCTTGTGACCCCTTAAAAATCCTACTAACAAACCTAAAAAAGAATATTTAATCGTTTCCAAAACTTTTCAAGACATAATGAACATTGCGAAAAAAGAAAGTAATTTTAAACAAAGGTGAAATAATCACCTTTTATACTGAAATAATTATACGGAATGGATACAGGTAAATTACGTAAGAGAAATTGGAAAACAAATTATTTTATTCATCTTACGTAATTTCTTTTAAATATAGTCAACAATTTATTTTTTAAAAATAAGTAAATACAAAGGACTTCTTGAGTTGCCCCAGAAGTTGCGTTTACTGGGAAGAGTTCAATTATGTCCAACCATCTCGCGTGCGGGAGTTTAGAAGAGCAAAATTGTGACATTTTACTTCATTGTCGACTCTGAATGAATTAAAATGTTTAAACTTCCTATAAATTTTCTGAGCTCTTTTCCTTCTGGGGTCCTCTTTACAGTCATGTATCAAAAGTATACTTTACAAACACGTTGCTTTCTATATCAAATATATTATATTCATAGAGGCATATAGAAAACTGATAACGCAAACACTTTTAAGAATCTCACAGTTAGTGATAATTTCGGATGATTTTCCCCGCAAGAGAGGGATTTCAATACACAGGCCCTGGACTGCAAAAATACTGATAATCCTTATTGATCAAATTCGGACATTTACCACGAGGTGAATTTCCTAACTCCGGAAGAAATTTCCCCCGAGTCACCCGCTGAAATTATTACTTATCGATATTAAAACATAACCTAACGATGAAAAGTATAGGAGGGAATTCTTCCTCTTTTCGTCAAGCCTTTAATACACCAAACTATAAATTGTTCGGCAACACTTGATTTGTCTGGCCCGCTTAGCGTAGTAGCTAACGCTCTCGTCTTTCGTGCTAGCGGTCCTAGGTTCAATTTCTGATTGGGACACTCTGTCGAAAGTGTAAAAGCTTTTTCAGGCCACCCATTGTGGGTGACGTTTTCCTGGGTTTTCCTCATTTACACCAGGCAAATGCCGGGATGGTACCTAACATATAGGTCCCAGGCCGTTTCCTTCCTTCCCTTTCCCCGGATACTGTGCTCGCTGAGAGACGTCATCCTTCATATATGACGGGCTAACATGGTCATAATGCCGAAAGCCCTGAAATCTAATTACTAATCCTAATCCCAAATTTGAGAAAAATGCGGTTAATTCTTTTTACTTAGTTCTTTCTGTCAGTCTCCACTTCATTTCTAGGTCCTTAGAACAGCACACAGACACGCATACACGAACATATACAAATGATTCAACAGTTTGGAAAAGGTCATGAGTCAAAAAAAAGTAAAGTTATAGCAAAATCGACAAAACAACTGTTTAATTTCTGAAAATCCTGACAGACATGAAATAATCGACGTATTTTACTTGTCATTGTACGACATGAACAATTTATTTTGTTCCAAAATAAATAAATGAAATTTGGACTAAAGCAAACTTGTCATTTTGTGACTCATTACCTTTTCAAAACTACTGATTCAAATATATATACTCTCAAGATTTCTTTCAGTTTTATTTTCCACAGTCATGCTCTGTAAATTAGAGGAGGAAGATAATGAAAGTGAATGATTATAAAAGGAATCGATGGATTCAGATTGTGGAAGGAAACAGGAGAACCACACACACACACACACACACAAAAAAAAAAAAACAAAAAAAACACGATGTCGTCTACCACAAACTCGTGTGGCCTGAGATCGATCCAGGAACCTTCGCACCAGATATGAGTGCTCTATCAGTGAATCAGTGAGTCTCGTGTCTCCATTAGACATCAGTAATAATCTTAACAAATTTACAGTTGATCTTGCCTATATAATACCAGCGCCGACTTTAAAAGGTACGGGGCTCAATCGGGAATAATTTTAGTCCGCCCCAAGTTCCCAGTCAATGAGTTGATTTTAGCATTCATTTCAGTAGTGAGGCTGTATGAGATGATTAAATGGAATCCGAACCACATGAGCTCTCGCCGGGAATCTAAGCCAGGTCTCCCATGCCAAAGGTGCGTACGCTAACCACAGCCACGAAAGAGCTCAATTACCATTCAACTTGCAATGTGTTGTTGTTTGTACTTAAGCTGAAAAAGTGTACGATACTAGCGTAGGGTTCAATTGGGAGCAATCTGATAATCGGCTTAAGGCCAGCCGTACCCAGTACATACATAGGTGTATAATTCCATAATTAGGTCTTGTAAAGAAGGATCCAGCTACTTATACATCATATTATTAAACTTCCTGACTACACAGGCGCTGGAGCTACGAGTATCAAGTTCTAATATATCTTAAATTTTGCACGTTCAACTGAATGGTATTTGTCAGCTCATCGACTCTCAACTCCAACATTCTGATCTTCTAGATAGAAGATCCATATGTCTTAATTAATCCAATTCCTCAGTTTCCTAACGTTACTGAGTTAGTATCGAATATTTTGTTTTCACCGAGAACCAAAACCCGAGACAGCGCACTAAGTATTTTGCAATTTCGAAGGAGAAAAATAAGGTTGTTAGAAATGTAATTGGTATAAGTTTTCTGATTGTTGGATTTGAGACACTTTTCAGAAGAGTTTTCGGTTGGTTTATCTGAACTGACTATACAAGCAATTTGTCGTGTATTGATATCTATACACTGAATAGTATCGATCGCACTGAAGAACGCACGCAGGATGTTTTCCAAGAAGAGGGAGCAAAAGACCGATTCCAACGAGGGTAAACGACTAAATCCAAGGGAGGAAAAAGACCGACGCACACGCACATACTCTGCACGTGTACGCATGATGCATCATTTTCAATTATGTATATACATATATCCTTATTAACTACGTTAAATGAACCATACTAAAATCATTCCATATAAATATATTATATGCAATAGTATTGGAGAGCAAAATTAGTAGCTGTGACAAGTAATTCCAAAAAAGGAACATCCTTCGAAAATCCAGGGGGTGCAAGTACCCTTTTGTCCTCCACTGGGAGCGGCCATGATCGCACTGATATTGATCAATTGCTATATACGTTAAAATGAGAATAACCTCAAAAATCATGTCATAAGAACAGGAACAGGACCTTATTGAGTTAAAATTGCATCCCTGGCAATAAATCTCAACTTAAGTATCAGCTGGAACACTTTCAAAATATTTGTTCAAGATTGTCGTTTGTCTTTATAATATTGAGATATTAATATGTTCGCTATAAATCACAGAATGCTACAGATAAACCTATAAAACCAGTCTTTTATAACCCTTCCGGTCGCCAAGTTTACTAGCATCTTTCACTAGTACTCTGACTAGATGCAAATAAGTGTATCAAATACTTATTGGATGCATTTTCTGTTTCATGTGTGTATGTTTGAACATTATTAGTTATTACTCACTGACTTGCTTCCTGGCAACATGATTAGCGCAGGAGCGTCCTGCGCGAGAAACCTAGGTTCGATTCCCAGTGGTAGTGCATACCTCATACAGCCTCAGTGCTGAAACGGACATTAATCTCCAATCCTACTAGCTAACTCGACTGGTATTGGAAATGAGTAATTCAAATATTTGGTTTCAATAACGAGTAACTTGAATTCATGTATTAAAGACTAACTAATTTCATTATTATGGCAAAAAAAGAGTTCACAAAATGTTAAAAATAAAAATCAATTAAGGCAGTCATGAGCCCTTGTGTTATATTGGATAATGTTGAGGAAAAATATACTAGTATTTCATAGGCCGAGTAGAGGAATAAGAATGTACTTAGCCTAACCATAAACATTTTCATTTCATTTCATTTTCAGTTTGGCGTCGCTCTCAGCAGAGAGGCTACAGTTTAATATGGAATTCGAACCACATGAACTCCTGCCGAGAATCGAACCCGGGTTTTGTACACCAAAGGCGCGTACGCTAACCGGTTTGCCACGAGGGAGCTCTATCGAGCCGTGATAGCAAATTGGGCGTATTCAATATCTTAAGATGAAGATATCTATATTCTAGTTCCGATTAGAAAATTTTTCGGATTCTATTAATATAGTTGAAGTGAGCGGATACGCTTATTATTAATTTGGTAATAGAAGAGCTTTGATTGCCGAAAACAGTTATTTTGAATAAGATTTTTCTTTGATCTTTTAGCTCACTATTAATTGTCATAATTATACTTAAGAGTACTCATACATACTTTAAAAGCAACAGAGGGGGCACGGTGGCTCAGTAGTACATCGCTTACCTCTGGTGTGTGGGGTCTCTGGTTGGATCCCCGACCAAGAGGGTTTGTGATGGACAACATGGTGCTCGTGGGTTTTCTCGGGGTACTCCAAGTTTCCTCCCACTTTCTCATTCCACCAATTCTTCCATCATCATTTACTTGCTTTGAGCATCGTCTTCCTTAGCCTAATAGGCATAATCGTGGGACGTTAAACTCAAATTTCATTTCATTTCATTTAAAAGCAGCAGTATTAAAATGGGTTTGATACAGCACACAAATACCATCCCAAAAATTTAAAAAAAAAAAAAACATTATAATCCTGCTTTACATATTAAATGTTTGATCTTAATAAATTATTTAAATATTAGTCTTCTAGTATAGGTTTTAATTCTTTATGCACTTCAGATCTGTTGAACGATGACATGATATGCAGAGAGTTACAATTCCATTTCATGCTAAGAACTGGAAAGAGAAAATCCATTGGTATGACCCGGAAACGCACACGGGATACCACACTGCTTATTCTATCTTTCATCTCACCAAACAACGAAAAGAAACCACCTGTTCAACACACGGGTAAAAACGAGGACATAGAACGCCTTCCAGGGAAATATTCCTTAAAATAGATTATTTTTCGTGTTTCTATAATTTTCGTGTGTTTACACATTCCACATTCTGTACTTACCACATTTCACAGTCTTCCTCATTTTCGTAGCGGTAGTGATCAGCTGATTCTTCCCTTGGAAAAAAAAAAATCAACAACAAAAGAAGATGGCTCGATCGATAACGCCGATTAACAATGAGATGTAAATACGGTGTCCCCTTTCAGCTGAACAGAAACCGAACAACAATCACAACCGAACAACACTGACCCAGCTTACAACACTGTTGCCACTCAACCGCTCGTCTGCTGCGGCCCCGTCCAACTGACGGTCGGGACGGATCCAGCTAGTAGGTTGTGTTTGAGACGAGGGCAGTCCGGGTCGGGCGCAGTTGCCACATGTAATTTTATGAAACGTCACTATATATTTTTTTCTTTTTTGTCTACTTTTTTTTTCACTAGCCGGTTTTTCTTTTTTCTTTTTCTCTAATATGCCCGGTGGCAGTAGGTAGGGAAACACTTGTTATTCACAGCTTACATGCGCGTAATAACGAAATACCAATAACCATAAAGAAAAAGTGATGACGTACTGATTACGCGATCGCAAGTGGAAAAGATTTCCCTGGAGAAGAAAGTGGGAGGGGGGACGGCTCCAGAGGGAAACCCCTTTTGAAAAAAGGTAATGTAATATTGCAAAGACAAAAATGAATGTCATGACAGGGGTGATTCAAAACAAAGTGTGTGTGTGTGTGTGTGTGAGAAAGAGAATATATAAAATAATAATTAGCATAATATATGAAATTTTTGTAAAGGTTCACTTTGTCAGTGTACCTTTCAAGGTCGTTGCTTTTTCTTTCTATTCTTGTTTTCGTAACAAGTACTATGATTTTCCTGCCAAATTCCTTGTCTTTGTTCTACAATTATAATAATTATTCGTCCGTGTACCTACACTCACACACATACCAAAGGAAGAAAGTTCAAAAATCTTTCTCTTCAGCAAACAAATACGAATGTAACGAGAACCTATTCTTTCTTGTTTCTTCTTTAGAAAGAAAATTGCATAATAGTGGATCAATTAACGTTTTATCTGTCTACTTGCGAGTTGATATAATCAGGGGGTAAAAGTGAGGGGGAACGCGGGATGACGCCATCCCCTACCTGCAAAAAATATGTACTGCGTCGCCCAGTTCTTAAAAAAATTGCAATGGGCAAAGATAGGCAGGGGCGGTGTGACGTAATGCTGCTATTTACCGTCCCCCTACCTTTTCAGATCCAATTTTATCCCTGGATATAATTATTCAGCTTTGTGTGTGACTGTCATAGAGATAAATAAGGTAGTTTAATACAAACAATTCGATCTTCTAGAGTTTTGTTCCTTTCTTTCTTTCTTTAAGCTGATTCCAGGACCTGGAACACTTTGGACTTTGAGGTACGAAGTAAAAAGCATACCAGAAATTACAAAAAAAAAAAAAAAAAAAAAACTTTTGGTATGCTTGTTTGTATAGTCTTGTTCAAAAAAAAAAAAATCTTGGTCACTTCCATCTCTTTAAAATGTTATATTTCAGTAGGAAATTAAAATAATTTGTCTCTAAATAAAGATATCAATTGGATGGCCTAGGAAAATCAACGTCTGCTTGAGGTAATTCCAAGTGTGGATTAGACCAGTGATTCTCAATCTTTTTTGATTGGCGGCACGCTTTATTGAATTTTCACAACAATACGACATACTTGTTTTATTTTTTTTATCAGTAATATCATTATATAAATTATAATAGTTTAAAAGCTCGGTGGATCAGTGGTAGAGTGGTCACCCTTGGTGCTAGGATTCTGGCTAGGGACGCAGAGTCGGTGGATTTTCTCGGAGCTTTCCTGTTTCCTCACACATTCTCATTCCACCAACTATTTTGGTATCATTCGCCTACATTGATCATCCGTCTTCTTTAGCCTAAAGGAATTCCGTGGAACGTGAAACTAAAAGATCATTTCATTTCCTTTCAAAAGTTTCTATAAGTTCCTATAAATTATAAGTTTCAATTATAAGTTTCTATAAATTATAAGTTTCTATAAATTCCTATGTTTCAATAAGTTTCTATAAATTAGTGACTCTATGTAGTATAAGTTTCTATAAGTTTCTATAAATTACTATAAGAACGCCTATAAGTTTCTATAAATAGGAACGTCTATAAGTTTCTATAAATTACTGACTCTATGTAGTACTGAGTATTGTTGCTGCCGCTGTAGGCGTTGATTGGTACAGTCCGCCTCAAAATTTTGATAGTCTGATATCTGATTTGCTTTTAGCTCTCTTTCAGCAGAGTAGTTGTATGAGACGTGAGCTTACAGCTTAAATGTGAAATTCGAACCACATGAGCTCCTGCCGAGAATCGAACCCAGGCTTCCAATGCCAAAGGCGTGTATGTTAAGCGCGTAACTCCGATGGGGCACTGCCTCAAAATTGATTAATATTATAAATATTAATACTTCATGATTTTTAAATTAAAAAATTCAACGAACGCCAGTGCCTATTTAAAGATATTTCTTATTTTACTTTTATTTTTTGCTTCGATGTCGATCTCATGCCTACAGTTCTGCACCGATTTCCTTACATTCTACTTTATCAACAGTAGTTTTTGCTGCAAATATGACTGAGAAGTTTCCGGGAAAAATGTCATGTATCCAGCGGCTACGCTCAGGAGCGATTTCCGGGTTTTAACACCTTTCAACAATACATTATGAAGAAAAATACATTTTTACCACACATAAATCTTGAAAAGATATAAATTTGGACCTTTCAATTTGGACCAAAGTGGAATTTCATGAACTTTTCTTTATCAAACCATAAAATTTCGAACCATTCTCGAGACAAATTTAGGTGCGAATTGGGCCAAATTTTCATGTATGCGATAGAAGCGTGCTTTGGTTGAGATTTTGTACCGTCTAAAGCCGACCATCGACATTTTTGGTGGCGAATTTTGACGTTTTATAGAACAAAATTTTCCAGTCTATACTTATATTTGTACATATTTAAGAAATCGTGACAAAAGAACCTAAATTTCGTGACTTTTTCTTGACTTTCATAACCGTTTTCTGATTTCGTGATTTTTTTCGTTACTTTCGTGATCGATAGACAGCATGTGAGATCTCCGCAATAAGTATATTAAAAATCCCACACAAGCTTATTGCAAACCAGAAATTATAAGGGGGTCGTTGGCAAGAGGACGTGATAAAATGCGGGGGTCGTGATAGGAATTAGGTTGAGAACCACTTATCTAAACGATTAACAAAATATATTAAACGTTGATAGATGATGAAAGGTGGCAATTTTGGATTTACAGAATGAAAGTTACTTTTTAAATTTATACTTCGAATTAGATGAACTTGTTTTTAGAAATCGTTTTTCATTCTTAATATTTATATATAAAAGTATTTACAAGTAAATTTCAAATTTCGATGTTTTATTCTGGATTACAGATTTCAAAATACCGTCCATAAAGGGATTGGTAAGAAGTTTATACCGGTCAGCGGTCTTAATAATAAAAAAAAAAAAAAAAAAAAAAAAAAAAAAAAAAAACAGCAATATTTCCGGCCCGACCTGTGAAATACCGGCTAGTTGGCAACCCTAACTAAGACTAGTTTATTGTGCCACAGTCCATAAAGGATTATAACCGGCTAGATGGCGTACGTTCAGGCAAGTGATATGTGGTCAGCCCATCGATTCCTTACTCTATTGTTTATGTTCTTTTTACAGTGGTGTCCTCTACTTCTAATTCAGGTCGTCTGCAAATTACGTTACGATCTGGTTAACACCGGGAAGCCTGAGTCATAGGCGCAGTTCGATCCTGGAATCACGCTCACGAAAATACGCTGCTCTAGCCATTTGACAACACGTTAATACAACTTTCCTTCCTGTTGTGATTTTAAGTAATAATTATGTCGTAGTGCAGTGAAAAGAGAAGGAATGAAGCTAAAATTATTTCGAAAAACCAAATAGGGTTAGATACAGACTAAATGAGACAGACTTTTCGTGATAACATTCGGGATGAGATAAAGCTCGTTCAAGAGAAACCCTGAATAATTAATTTCTAGGTCAAGTTAATCTCTTTCCACCCCCCACGTCAAGGAAATGCTTCAGCAAACTATAATTTATAGAGAGGATACAAAAATTATATATAGACTGGCTTGAACGAAAGTGCTAAAAGGTAAACAATAATAAAAGCCCTAAAAAACAGAATAATACCAACCCAAATAAATAATGCCTCGTAAAATTATCATTGAAAGTAATTTTATATTAAATATTAATTTGTTTGGCTTCGTACAGACTTCCTAGATAATGGTAATTAATTATTTTATGTTTTTTTAGCACTTTTATTTTCTACTTTTGAACGCTGTTGTTGAAGTCGGTTGATATTGTTTTTTTAAAACTTTATTATTTTCTGATTTTTAGTATGTTCTTGAAGTCGGTTAATTTTCGTTCAAGTTTATTTTCGTTATCCGCAGTAGTTTACATAAATACGTAAACTAGAGGTAGAACCTAACTTTCCATAAAGTGGATGGCCTGCGAAACATGTGGGACCAAGGGCGCCCATCAGGGGTGAAAGGTGGAACACTCGACCCTACTAAGAAGAAATTGTACTTGGGAATATTGAAAACCCAATAAAATTTTTACATTAGTTACAGCAAAATTTGAAACTGTATTTGAAACGTAGCTTATACTTGCCCAATCTTGGAAACCACAACATGGGCGACCTTGTGTGGGACCAAATATATCTACAGAGTGTTTCGTATTCTACGTTAAGTTGTAGATCCATACATCACATTGCTAGGTGCTGAAAGGAACGTTCAAATCAATCAAATAATCGATCTCCAGACGTAAATATTCCATTTAAACAAAATTTCGAGCATAAATATTATACTGAATATCATTTACATACACGTAATTTTTTATCAAAGATTGGTTCAGATACCTAAAGTCATATCGATATTATTATTATTATTATTATTATTATTATTATTATTGTTATTATTATTATTATTATTATTATTATTATTATTAACAGTTAAACGTGTATTATTATGTATGCATCTTATTATAATGCATAGGTTTATTAATTTTATACAATAATTAATAAAGGTTGATTTCAGAACGTTATCTATTAAGATAATTCACTCTCTGACCTTTTAAAGTAATAAATGCTGGTATCGGTTTTCAAGACAGGTAGCTCTTTTTGAGAGAATACTTCTTTCGAGATAACAGTAAAAGGAAAAATTAAAAAGTTTTTTTTCGAGACATTGAAGAGGAGACCATACATTACGCGAGCAGTCTTGGGTATCGTTTCGAATACTAGAAAGCATGTGTCATCTCATTTTTGAGTCGAGATTTCATCTCGTACAAGTCCAAAGAGGTCATTAGATTGAGGTAAGGAAGAATTATCTCCACAGGAAGGAATTCATCCAAAGGTCCATGGACATTTTCAATTCATTGTTTTCTACAGTTCCTTAAAGTTAATCTGCTGGACGTGAGTCCAGCATTAATAATTTAATGTCAATCAAAATACATTAGTTGTGTTATAATAAACGTCTTTTATACTTCTTGATGTTTGCTTTTTCCTTGTCAAAATAAATAAATAAATAAATAAATAAATAAATAAATAAATAAATAGAATAAAGAAATAAGGCAGCGCAACACCGGATGTTTGTGCACTTGGATACATTTTACACACAATGAGTACATATTTTCACTACTTTGTGTTCTAGTGAAATGCACGCAAGTAGGTGGACAATAGTTTAAGCGCCTACATTGACAACGTTTTCAGTCTTTTTGTATTGTAATATTGTGCGTAATACACTTTTACTTTAAATCTCTCATAACTGAAGCAGTTAGAGGATAAAGGTGATATGTAAATTTCGGGAAAATTGACTTTTACAACTATGTCTGTTAACATACACCCTTCATCGTTTCTAAATCTCTTCACTCAGACGCGAACCCACTAAATGATGTGTTATGTAGCATGACAAACATGTAACACGCGGATGAACTGCCAAAATACAATGTTTCGAAAAATGTAACGTAACATCTTCATCCCCTAAGCGCTTCAATTGTAAATCATTGTAATACTTGTTGATCAAAATTGGTATTAGAAAATGTCATTGTATATGTAATCTTAATTTAAATGTTATCATTTACTCTGCTGCTACTTTTGGTTCACCTTGTAGGTCTACATATTTTAAAATAATAAATCTAAAAATATATAAATATACACTAACTTTCTATTCCACTAATTTCTTTGCTCAACGGGAGTTTTTTTTTTCATTATTCACCAATCGTTTCAAAACCTTTAATAGATAAATTGATCATTAGTTAGTTGAAATTTAGTGTTCCTTTTAAGCACTGAGGCTAAATGAGACGTGGACCTATACTTTAAGGTGGAATCTGAACCATTGTAAAGCGTTCAAATTTCAGTGTTCTCCAATCGAGATTCAAACTCGCGACGACTGCGTGCACAAAAGGTACAAGCGCTATCCACTAGACAAGCGATCATGGAATAAATAAATCGTGTTGCATTACAGGATGAGTGGTATGTCGATTTATGAGATATGAACTCAATTGTTACATTTGTTTTGAAGAAACTTGAAATTGAAATTTAGGCCTATCCTATTAGTAATAGTTATTGAGAATGTTTGGCCTCTTCCTACGTTCTCGAATCACATAGGCTAATGTAAAATACAAATCTATTACCTTGTAATTGATTACATCTTAACTTAGTTGTAATATGTAATAATAAATCCAATACCTAAAGAATCTGGAAGAGACGCTAGCTATTAATTCTGGGATACAACAGTTAAGTTAATATATATATATATATATATATATATATATATATATATATATATATATATATATATATATATATATATATATATATATATAATTGAAAGTTATAGTTTATTACAGATTATATTGTTATTATTATTATTATTAAACTACACCAATATAACACACTCTGACTTCTGATAATGCCGAGAAGTTAGTGACAGTAATCTGTGATACATCTAAATTTTCAAAAGAACACAAACTGATTACCACTTGAAATTTATAGTTCAAAATAGATTAATTTGCAGAATAGTATTTCTTCCTTTGTCCATAAAAATATCACTTTGTTAAATTTCTATGGAAATATATATATATAAAAAAAATGACCAATATACGATTGATTCTAGTATTACTAAAATCTAAAGCGTACTTCTACAGTATGTTGACTAAGAATATTGTTATTGACACACACACAAACTCACTAGTTCACATACACACCCAATTACACACACACACAAAGTCATCAAAATAAATACATCAAATGATAAATTTCCTACTGTGATTATGATCTTCCTCTATTTTTTCTTTTTCCTTGGTATTTTCCCATAGTTAGTGAGGCGGAAGAATTGTCATTCGTCAAGTTGTACATTTCCTCAGTACTTCAGCTACATCATGGAATTTGAAAAAAAAAAAAAAAAAAAAAGAGAGAGAGAGAGAGAGAGAGAGAGAGAGAGAGAGAAAACGCAATGAAACTTTTATTTCACAACAAATAGTTCTGAGTAAATGTGTTCCTTACTTTTCTCCTCACTAGTTTTCTCTTAAAATGTAATAAATAACAACAAAACTGTGATGTTTCAGGTCGTGAAGGGAACCGGTAATATGGGATGCCCGGTTCAACTTAGTATACACATCGCTTATTCCAACATTCTTCTTCTTCTTATTATTATTATTATTATTATTATTATCCTGGGAGTGAATTGCTATAGACAAACATATAAATGTAGTATTTTAATATATAGAATATTGAGATGAGTTTGTGGAAAACTTAGATAAGTGATAGATGATACCAAATGCAAATATTTTTCCTTATAAGTCCATATCCGAGTACGCCTCATTGTCCAAAAGTCTTCGAAATTACCAGCTTGCAATAGGTTTTGTCATTCACTTTAAAGCAAAGAGCCTAAAATGTCCATTAACCCGCTATACGTAGCTCCTCTACTGGTTGTCTTTCACAAACGTATTAACCTTAGCGCCCTCGTGGCATTAAACTAATAGGGTTAAACCGACATCTAAAATGTCAAATAGAAAAATAAGGACAAGTTTTTTTTTATTTTGAAAATTTGAATGATAACTGGCCAATCTTCACAAAATTTGCAATCAATCAGCGAAAACGGCACGTTTCTAGCACTTGTAGTTTTCGAGATCTCATTTGTCGAAAGAATTTGCCACAAACATATAAATTTTTCTTGACTACAAACATATAAACCTAGCATTTTAATATAGACTAGCTGAACCTGCGCTCTCTACACAGCGCATCAGCCACATATGAACATGTATCTCTTGTTATTCTTCACAACATCTGTACATATCTCTTTACAGACACAAGTGAAAGATATCTTGATAAAAATCGGCAAGGGGTACCATAAAGGCAAAATTTTTTCGATTAATTTTTCAATATCTCGCACTGTTTGCAAGATTGAGCTTACTTCCGGTTGGAGTTTCTAATTCATACATGATCAATGTTTTCTTTCTTCTTACATGCAGTATGTAATAAGCAAATGCATTACATACACAATTAATTATAATGTCAGTGATATATGGTGTTGATTGGGAAAAGCACACCAAACAATAAAGATTCATCTTAGCCTGGAGAAATGGTTATCCTTCGTTTTTCATTATCATTTGGCCATGAAACAAACGCCTGATAGATATATAACCCCATGTATACGACTATGTTGTGTTGGATACGTTGTGTATACGATTATGTTTGTTTTTTTAATTTCAACACTTCTCTAAAATGTAATAAAGATGTAATAAAAATGTAATAAAGAAATAACAGCCACATTTTTTATATATTCAATTAGTACTGGACAATCTACAAAAACTTTGGAATCCACCATCGAAAACGGCACGTTTCTAGCATTTGTGGTTTCCAAGATCTAATTGTCGAAAGGATTGGAGACAAACATATAAATCTAGCGTTTTAATATATAGACCAGTGGAACCTGCGCTCTTTACACAGCGCATCATTCACATATGAGCATGATCTCCTTGTCATTCCCTACAACATTGGCACGGGAGACCCAGGTTCGATTCCCGGTGGGAGCTCATGTGGTTCGGATTCCACGTTAATCAGTAGATCCACGTCTCATATAGCCTCGCTGCTGAAAAGGACGTTAAAATCAAAATCAACTTAACTCCCTACAACATTTGTATATATACCTTTACAGACACAAGTGAAAGAAGTCTTGATAAAAATTGGCAAAGAATGTCATAAAGGGGAGATTTTTTTCCATATCTGGCACCATTTGCAAGGTTGAGCCTACTTCCGGTTGTAGTTTCTGATTCATGTATGATCAATGTTTTCTTTCTTCTTGCATGCAGTATGTAATAAGCAAATACGTTACATACACAATTAATAACAATGTTAGTGATATATGGTGTTCATTGGACAAAACACTCCAAACAATAAAGATTCATCTTAGCCTGGAGAAATGGTTACCCTACGTTTTTCGTTATAATTTGTTCTTGAAACAAACGCCTGAGACATATACAACTCCTACATATAATTATGTAGTGATGGAATGTATAACCATAGGATATGATGCTTTTAAAAAAAAATCAACACTTCCAGTTACCCCTAAAAAATGTAATAACGAAGCAACGGATAATTTTTTAAAAAAATATTCAATGAGAACTTGACAATCTACACAAAATTTGGAATCGACCAGCGAAAACGGCGCGTTTCTAGTATTTGTGGCTTTCGAGATCTCATTGTCGAAAGGATTGGGGACAAACATATAAACCTAGCATTTTAATATATAAACTAGTTGAACTTGGTGGTCTATTCAGCGCATCGTTCTGTTGTGACCATGAATCTCCTTTCCATGTGCATGTCTACTTACTCACACAAGGAAAGGATAGGAGACTCACAAATAAGTGAATTGCTATCTATAGATCTTGGAGTGAGTTTGTAGCAGATTTGTACAAATAACACGATATCAAATGGAAACATTTTTTTCTAATAAATCCATATTCTTACGCTTCATTGCGTCCCTTGAGGTATTTAAAGTTACTAGCATGCAATAGGTTTTGCAATTCAGATTTAAGCAAAGCGCCTGCAATGTCTGTCAACCCGCCATACGTTACTTCTCTACTGGTTGCGTAACACCGTAGTTTCGGCCTGCAACAATATTATTCTTTCGGGCTCAAAACGACCCCTAAAATGTCGAATACAACAATAACGACAGCATTTTTGGAAATTTGAATGAGAACTAGACAATCTACACAAAATTTGGAATCGACCAGTGAAAACGGGTAGTTTCTAGTATTTGTGGTTTTCGAGATCTCATTGTCGAAAGGATTGCTGACAAACATATAAACGTAGCATTTTAATCAAGAACCAGCTGAACCTGCGCTCTCTACACAGCGCATCATTCGCATATGAGCATAAATCTCCTTGTTATTCCTCACAACATATGTGCATGTCCCTTTACAGACATAAGTGAAAGACGTCTTGATTTTAAAAGAAAATCTGCAAGGGGTATCATAAAGGGGAGATTTTTTTTGATTATTTTTTCTCAATATCTCGCACCGTTTGCAAGATTTGAGCCTACTTCCGGTTGGAGTTTCTAATTCATGTATGACCATTGTTTTCTTCTTTCTTGCATGCAGTATATAATAAGCAAATACATTACATATACAATTAATTATAATGTCAGTTATATATGGTGTTCATTGGGCAAATCACTCAAAAAATAAAGATTTATCTTACTTAGACTCGAGAAATGGTTATCCTTCCTTTTTCATTATTATTTGGCCATGAAACAAACGCCTGAGACATATACAACAATGTTGTGTTGGAATGTATAACGCACAGGATATGATGCTTTTAGTTTGTTTTGTTTTTTAAATTTCAACGCTTCCAGTGTACCCTTAAAAAATGTAATAAAGAAATAATGGTCATGTTTTTTTTTAAAATATTCAATTAGAACTGGACAATCTACGCAAAATTTCCAATCGATCAGTGAAAACGTCATCTTTCTAGAGCCTGTAGTTTCCGAGATCTCATTGTCGGAAGGATTGACCACAAACATATAAACGTCCTCAACATATAGTTTAAAAGAACTCCAAAAATGGAAGCACAATTCACATGCATTGATTTTAGAGAAGGCTTATTAAAATATAAAGGTTTTGAACAATAATTTTATATCATAAACTTTATGAAAAATATATAGTTAACTAATTTAGACTATTTAAAGTACAAATATTTAAAATGTTTGTCTCTGTTAAGCGTCAAATCACGCATAATCGTAATGAAAGATTTGACAGCCGAAGTTATAGATTGGAGCTCAGGCGCTCTGAATTGCTATTGTAGCATTTTAATAGATAGAAGATAGATTATTAAATCAAGAATATTATTTATATCAATTGCTAGATCTCATTCAGCTGAACATAATGTCATGCTTGAGGGTAAATTTTTCTTTGGGAAAATAAACAAAACTTAATTTCTGTGGCACTAAAACAATGACATTTGTGTTTCCTCCCCCACACACAAAAATAGGCTCGAAAACACTCCAACTGTTAAGGTGAAACTGATACAAAAATAGGGCTTTCATACTTCTAGATTAAAAGAACTTGGACACCTTTGAAACTTTACAGCGTATTCATACTTAATGCACTTGATTTGTACTGAACTATAGTTATACCACATTGACTTGACACCTAGTCTCCCGTTCCAAATGCTGCTATCGGCTAAAGGAATTCAACAGACAATATTGTAGACGGTCGCAAGGCTCTCTCGTAGCAACAGCTGAACCCTTATTGGCTAAACGCGTAGGTGTGTTGTGGGTGTGAGCTTTAGTTTTGCTCACATTTTTGCCACGGATCAAGACATTTTGACAGCCCTATATCAAAATTAACTTTAAAATATGTCAACACTCACCAAAAGTGAGTTACAGAGAGTAGATTATTTCTCTCAAGCCCAAATACTAAATGTCATAACTTTAACCTTGATAGTTCTGAGATATGGACATTTTAATATAATAATTACCACTCCTATCGAACCTCTTTTCTTGTCAAATTTCAAAAAATCCTTGTTAGTAGTATATTACGCCACAAATTCTAGGCCTTGTCCAAATTTCACGTTTCTAGCTTAAGCGATTTGACCTTGGCGTTAATTGATCAGGCAGTCATTTAGACTTATATATATATATATATATATATATATATATATATATATATATATATATATATATATATATAGAGAGAGAGAGAGAGAGAGAGAGAGAGAGACTTCTCAATGTGAGATTATCACTTTTACAATAGTTTTTCGAGATGACAGCCTCAGCTCTTGTCTGGAAGATAATTCTATCGTCGTTATTTGTCAATCTTATCTATAATCAAATCCAAGAATTTGAATTAAGCGTGTATTTATTGCAAGCTTAAAATATGATATCAATATACATGGTGGCCCATTTTAATCTTTCCACTGAAATATCTCAAAAACGGTTGAACATAAATGAACTGAACAAAAACTAAAATAGGAAATACCATGGGACAAATCGAATGGTGATGTGGTGCCCCCAGGGCAGCTCTTCAAGGGAGACCGGGGCCTAACTTTAAAATTTTAAATGGAAACATGTGGCGTGTGACACCTCTTTCGATAGATCTTTAAAAACTAAAAAGCGATGTAGTAAAAGATTTTTCATATCGGTCACCGTATTCAAAATGGCCGCCAAGATATGTTACCTGTATCAGATAAACGTCCAGTAGCACTAATATGAAAACGGTTGAACATAAATAAACCAAACAAAAACTCAAATAGGAAAGCCATGAGGCAAATCGAATGATGTTGTTGCGGTGCCCTCCCAGGGCCACCTTTCATGGAGGTCCAGAAATTTTAAACGAAAATATGGGTCAAGTGATACCTCGTTCGATAGATCTTCATACACTAAACAGCGTTGTGGCAAAAGATTGTTCATATGGGTCACCGTTTTCTAAATGGCCGCCAAGACATGGTGTCTATATAAGATAAAACGTCCAGTACCACTAATATGAAAACGGTTGAAGATAATAACGGATGAACAGAATAAAACTCCTATAGAAAATCACAGAGGGTATTTATCATTCTAGGGCTCGAAAATGTTGCAACAGAGGAGAAGATGATTAGAGTAAAAGTGCCAAAATGCAAAGGAGGAAATCTAGTTTCTAGAAAATCATCGTTCCAACGTCCTCCGTAAGTGAGTGAAGCGGGACGGGAAGGAACGGTGAAATTGCAAATGAGAACCTTAGTTTTTGCTAATTGTATCTACGCAACAAAATTATCTCAAATGTGTTTTTATAACATAGATGTCTGTAATGGAAAAAAGTAGGTAGAATTGTTGTTAAATGGTACCTTCCATTTTGATCGCAGGCAATGATTTGTGCAAAAATGAATGAACTGAAATGTGAAACCAATTTGTCGAACAATGCAATTTTAGAACAACGTGTACAAACGTTGGTTTTGCTCAAACGTCGTCTGCACAATATTGGTTCATTTCCAGCACCAGTCCAGTACCAGTCCCAGCACTGTACTAGTCATTACAGTACCAGAGCCAAGGGTTTCAGACAAACCATACCTATTGCAAGTAAAAGTGGGGTTCTCATTTGACATTTTAGCATTCATTTCCGCTTCACCTACTTACGGAGAGAGATCGGAAAGATAATTTTCTAAGAATTAGATTTCCTCTTTAGCATTATGTCACTTATACTTTAATAATCTTTCTCTCCGTTGGATTATTCTCGAGGCGTGGAATGATAAATACTCTCTGTGATTTCCTATACGAGTTTCGTCCTGTTCATTTATCTCCAACCGTTTTCATATTAGTGCTACTGGACGTTTTATCTGATACAGGCACCATGTCTTGGCGGCCTTTTTGAATACGGTGACCGATATGAAAAATCTTTTGCCACAACACTTTTTACTTTTTAAAAATCTATCGAACGAGATATCACTTGACCTGTTTTTCCATTGACAATTTTGAAGTTGGGCCCTGGGCTCACACGAAAGGCGGTCCTGGAGGTCACCATGACATCATTTGACGTGATTTATGTCATTTTCCTGTTTCACTTTTTGTTCTGTTCATTTATCTCCATCCGCTTTCATGTTAGTGGTACTAGACGCTTAATCTGATATAGACGTCATGTCTTAGCGGCTATTTTGAATACGACAACCGATATGAAAAATCTTTTGCCACAACTCTGTTTAGTGTTTGAAGATCTATCGAACGAGGTATCACTCGCCCCATGTTTCCATTTAAAATTTTAAAGTTGGGCCCCCATGAAGGTCGACCCTGGAGGGCACCGCGACAACACCATTCGATGTGCCCCCATAACTTTCCTATTTGAGTTTTTGTTTGGTTTATTTATGTTCAACCGTTTTCATACCAGTGCTACTGGACGTTTATCTGATACAGGTAACATATTTCGGTGGCCATTTTGAATACGGTGACCGATATGGAAAATCTTTTGCAACATCGATTTTTAGTTGTTAAAGATCTATCGAACGAGGTGTCACTCGCCTCATGTTTCCACTTAAAATTCTAAAGTTGGGCTGCGGACCCCCTTGAAGAGCGGCCCTGGGGAGAACCGCGACATCGCCATTCGATTTGCCCCATCACATTTCCTATTTTAGTTTTTGTTCAGTTCATTTATGTTCAACCGTTTTCGAGATATTTCCGTGGAAAGATTAAAATGGGCCACCCTGTATATGTAACAATTTTTAAAAAATGGCTGGTTTTATTTTAGTATGAATACAGTAACTCAAAGTTAATTTCAAATCATTATATAGAGAAGAAAGACGAAGAAAGAACCCTGACAAGTGTTAACTTAGTTCTGATATTCATGTTCTGTAGAAAAATCTGCTTCTGCTCGCCGGTGGGAATAATACCGCTAACAAAACTAAAGATTTTAGTATTTCTTTGTTTTCATATTTATTCTCATGAAGTAACCGCTATTATTTGCCAGCTCAAAGACATTAACACTTCGGCAATAAAAACAGCAAAGAAGAAAATCGCCTTTAACGTTGAATGCTCTCGAAAACACCAGTCTCCTCAAGGACAATGCAAATTGTACAACAGTTCCCACCGGGGTTTTGGTTTATTGTAGGTTCTTCAGAATGAATATACAGTATACTGCTCACAAAGGCTAAATATTCAACATGGACACAATGTGTGAATCTGATAATTTATTAAAGGCGTGGGAGGGATTTTCTAACTATAATGAGGTGACAAACGAGTTTAGTAGTGTATCATCTCATTTTTTCTCATCCATGATGGAACTCGGTTCTGACAATTACTGTTTTCGTTCTTCTGTCTTTAAAAAAAATTAAAAAAAGGAACATTTCTATACACAGAAAGTATAAGGGAAGCAGCATACTTTTCTGTTTCCTTTGGAGTTATCCCTGTCAATTCTCAAGCAGCAGACATATTCCTTTTCCCCCCTAATCTTGGGCTTAAATGTCATCGGAAGTATCATCATTCAGCTTAGCGATCTCGAAAACTATGAATTTGCCACTAATATCGATCATTTTAAACATGTTATTCCTGTCCCTCTTCCCGATGACAATGAGGGCTAAAGTTGGACTTGAACGGCGTCGAGAGTGTCACTATTCACCAAAGAGAGACCGAAAACTGTGGATTTGACAGTAATATCGGTCATCTCGAGTATTTATTATTTCCTTTTATTCATACATTTTGACACCCTCCACTAATTCTCTCAAGGCGAAAATTGAGAAAATAGGTAAATAAGAGAGTGATATAAATAAATTAGGAAGAGCAAAGCATCGAGGATTGCCTCTGTAAATATTATTGAAATCCATAAATATAGAAAAGTAACGTTTTTGGTGTTGTCCCTGTCAATATGAATAAAATAAATAATTTACAAAGAGCGACGTCTTTGGCGTTTCCGCTGTTAATTCCCAGACCAGCTGACATGTACCTTCTTACCTAAACTTGGACTTAAATGTCAACGGGACTGTCATCAAATAGCTTAGTGATCCTGAAAACTATAGATTTGGCACTAATAAGATGATTTTGGACATGTTAATTTTCATTGCTCCCTCACACATGATCATAGTCGGGCTAAACTTGGACTTAAAGGGCATCGGAAGTATTGGTGACTTGGCAACGGATTTGACACTAATATCCATCTCGAGCTTCATCGCGGGTATGGTTAGTTTATGGGTTTCTGACGCGGGAGACCCGGCTTCGCTTCTGGGGCAGCTAATGTCTTTCAGTGCCCCCGTTAAGCTGCAGTTTGTATAGTCTTGTTCTTGAAAGGGGCGTTAAATATCAAGCCACTATACTACTAATATCCGCATCCAAGGCGTTTATTCTCTCCTTTTATGCATATATTTTGACCCCTCTTCAATCTCCCCTCCTACAACCAAAAATCAAAAAACGGCTCTGTACACGATTAGAATTGGTGAAGGCCTATCTGTATTCCAAATTTGATGGTTTTAGGTTACTTCTTTCTACGCGAAAGTGTAATGACAGACACACAAACACATGCATTTGATTATATCTCAATATAAATAATTGACTGATAGCCACTTTGCTGGGACCGTTGATGTGATCCTGTAATAATCTCTCTTGGAGACGAGATAATGTGGTGGAGAACGACATACACTATAAGTGTTTCTCTTGCATGATGCTCTGTGGACTCGCCAACTGCATCGGATTAAACCTTCGGTCGTGGTTCGAAGCCTACGTTAATAGTAATTCAAGTCCTTCATAGCCTCGATGATGGATATGGACACAAAAAACAAACCATCAATCCGACTGAATAGTTGCTGTCTCAAAATATTGAAATTTTCTTTGTTAATTTCTTCATATTACGAATTATGCTATGTGATTAGACAGTGATTATTTATTGTCTGGTTCTGTGGGGTTAGTTCGCCTTATATTCTCTAATAACAGTGAATTTAGAGGGTAACATTAAATTTTCAAACAATTATTTATTTGATTGAATAATACTTAGTTCTCTGTTCGACTGTAAACAAAGAAATCTGATGCAGATCTAATATGATCAAACTTCCTTAATGTGATCAAATCTAATGGGATCAAACCTTCAGCTTATGAGGAAATCTCATCACTTATATACTTTCAAATGAAATAAGTGTACCGACAAATCGTTTGTGTTCAGCGGTAATATATAGTTAAGGTTATATATTATACTTTCTTTAATAATTTTCCTTTACAAATATTTCTTCATTTTTAAAGATATAAATATACCTCTGGTACGTACGATCCCTGGTTTAATTCTCATTCAAGTAAGTTTGTAGTGAACAATATCGTGTCTTTAGGTTCCTGAGGGTACTTCCGTTTTCTTCCACATTCTCATTCCACGAATTATTAGATTATCATTCACTTGCTGTAATCATCCGTCTCTCTTAGCCTAATGGGCATAATCGTGGGATGTTAAACTGAAAGAAAGATTTAAAGGTGTAAATGATCTAATTATAAAAAAATTGAACTCTGACTTTACCATTCATAAAAGACTTTGAGAGCCTAACCAGCATTAGTTGAATGGTACGCGGTCAGCACATTGGTTCCTATACTCACTGTTATTGCTAATTTTAGACTGAAGTACAATTGAAGTTGGTAATCACAATGTTTTCCCATCTCAGGATGCAGGAAATACCGACGAAACAATAGTGAAATTTCTGTGGCTCAGAAGGAGTCGAACGAGAGACCTCAAACTAGGCTATGTGTATGCTTATCATTTGGCAGATTGAGAGCGTAAATGGGAGCGATTGTTCAGAGTTTAACATCGTTTTCAGTACGAAGGCTATATCAGACGTGAAGTCACACTTTAAGATGGAATCTGAACCACAGCATTGCGTTCAAATTTCAACACTCTCTCACCGGAAATCGAGCCCGAGACCCCGTGCACGAACAGCTTGCCGCTAGCCACTAGAAAGTGGAAGGCTGGGAGCATTAATCAGAAACTTAATAATTTAATCTAAAGATATTATTATTATTATTATTATTATTATTATTATTATTATTATTATTATTATTATTATTATTATTATTATTATTATTATTATTATTATTATTATTATTTGAATTTTAAGCTTATTTCCGAAGTTTTAGATCAAGACTACAAGAGAGGCAGGTACACAGAGAAAGGCGGAGGAAGGGAGATTTTATGCTGTGTGATTTTGAATCGGCTTCTCCACCTGCTCACGCGTGCTAAGCTCGAGTGTCGATTTGGCAACATGTTTCTCCAGCGTTCTGTCTGGAGTCTCGCGATCGATTTCCTCCTCAGGCAACTCCGGGCGATGCACGCGCAAAATATCTACCCTATTCATTGTATATTTAAAAATCTTGTTAGCAGAAGATTTACTTATTTATTCAAATTGTGTAATGTGTCTTTTTTGTTTTATTATAATCTCGTCCCTTACTATTGTTAGTATCGTTCACACTTTTGTAAAGACTAAAGAGGAATTGTGTTTGTTTTGTAAGAACTTTGTGAATGGGCACTCCTACCGATCACGAAGCTCACTGTCAAAACGTTCTGAAGTAATCCTGTACGACATTCTTTCTGTTCTGAGGAGGAGCGTCATTTCGAGTTTTGTATAGGGAGGGGAAAGGAAGAAGATTCCCCGCCGTTGTAACTAGAGTATCCCATCCTATCCATATATAATAACTATTAAAAACTACATTAATTGACATAAAATAATGGTACTTCCGGTTGAAGTGGAAAGTTGAAATTTGGCATGTTTGTAGCTTTACAAGAAAGATCGACAGAAAAATGGCCAAAAGTGAATATTTTTTAAAAATTTTTAAGGGATCTAAAGAAGCAGTGCAGAAATTCTCAATGTTATTTAAATGGGCTATTTTTTTACCTATAATCTCATATTTTAGGTACTTGGAATTGGAATAAAAACTTGTAATTTTTATTGCTTGTATGTTTTCTTTAGCGTTATCAAAAATAAAAATAAAAAATCCAACTGTAGAGTGGTTTTATGAGAAACTGAAAAATCGTTCCCATAAAACCACTCTGACATTTTCTGCACCACAATATGTTTAGGCATTTCCTGCAGGATTAGAATGATGAAATTTGACATGATTGCATTCTTCCGGGAGTAACCCACAAGAAAATTGCCAAAAGTGAATATTTTTAGTTTTTAAGGGGTCTAAAGGGGTGATGAATAAATTATTATGTTATTTAAATGGGCGTTTTCTTGGGATACGAAATTTTATCTTTTAGATAGTTGAAATACGAAAAGAAACTTGAAATTTGGTAGAATTGTGGGTTTAAGAGGTGTAAGGCCGTAGGTCGGGTAAACACGGGAGTCAGGAGCGAAGCCCCAACTGGAATAAATTCAGGAAATCTTAAGAGCAAATGCATGAAATTCATTCTTGATGTAAAGGCTGATACATAAGAGACGTGAGGTCATAGGCCGAGTATACTATTAATTAAAAAAATATACATATATCTCAAACTCAGTGGTATTGTCCCTGGCCTCCAAATGACATGTCTAGTTTCGAGTTAATTAACTTTATAAGTACTAAGTGTTGAACAATCTAGTTGTGTTGTCCAACTTTTCTTAGCTTGTGGTCTCCTTATGAATGAGGTTATACTTAAATTGCTCCTAAAGGAAGAACGTAATATACATATTTACCCAATAAAATTAATATATTGTTCTAATATTGTTCTATTTCACTTATGCAAGTTGTTTTGAGGTATTGTACCCAGGGATATATAACATAAAATACACAATAAAATGAATGTTCAAGCAAAGAAAAGCTACTCAACCTTAAAAAAGAAACTATAAATTCAAATAAAACTAATAAATAATTAAATAAGTTAGTTAATTAGCAGCAGGATACACCTAATTTGGTGATGATATGTACGACACTGTAATCATCAAAAAAGGTTAATTGGATGCATAGTCTAACATTTTAACACATTAGAAACTAGAATAAATACATTTAAATGAATTATTTAATTCTGCGAAATAAGATCTGCCTGTTAACTTTACAAATGTGTTGAAAATAGCTATTTTTTACTAGATTGCTAAGACTATACACTACATAAAGTAAGCTAACAAATACACTTATACCTATCACACTAATTCCTCATGCATTCAGAGTACAATATACTATACCAATGTATTTTGTACTAAGCTATGCTTCTGAAATAATATCAAACGTAATGTTACTCATTAATAACTTCAAACTCGCTCTTCAATCCGACACTCAATCTTTATATTATTTCTACAATTCGCTGACTGAAAGAAAAGGCGGTTCCACCTGCAGCATATGAAATTAAACTGTCTGAGCTATCCATTGGTTGTATGCAAAATTATTCGAGTCACAATTGCTTTGGTGAGAGAAGGACATAAAACTATCACCAATATATCACCAACTTAGGTTTCCTTACCCTAATAGATAGGTCGTCTTTGAGCGCTCAACGACTGTGGGACAGAATTAGGAAATGTGATCAAAGTTACTTCCAGGCAAATTCTTCAGAATGACCAGAACATCAATGATATACAGTCAATTGTGTATTCACATATACCTTAATTTATAGAAAGTGATGAGTACGACAATATCTGATGAGAAATGGGTATGAACAAATGAGCTCTTACTTAAAGTTAAGGAAAATAAATATGTTGTGGAGAATGTAACAAAATTGGAGTGGAAACAAATGCTGCAACAATTTCTACAGTACTTTCCTGATTTGTTTCGCACCTGTACATGGAGAACATAAAATCCACTTTTACTTTTTCTGATTAATTTATATTTGCTAAGTTTTTAAATTTACGAACACTAGTACATTATAGCGGACAATATTTTACGTACTGTTCTTCCCCTGCATTCCCTTCCGACTTTGCAATCCATGTAGAATTCCCACAAAGAGAGAGAGATAGTTCGAATTCTCATCACACTCTATTTTTCAAGCAACTAAATAAATAAAATAATAATAATTCTACAATATTGGTAGCATTTAAATGAAACAGAATTGTCCAAAAATGAAACACATCTCTCAATAGAACAGGATTTCTCAACCTGGGGGTTGCGACCCCTAGAAGGTCGCGAAGATAAGCAAGAGATAAATATAATTAGTATCTAATACCGGAAAAATATTTTTATACCTGTATATTATTTTGAATTCTGTTCTGATATGTATATTTTTATTTTTATACATACCGTTAAGAATAACCAAAAATAGATCTACTGAATATTTGCAACAGGTGCAGAGTTATTTAAAAATTTATTTAAATGAAAGAGGTACGATATGAAACTAATGAGAACTGCATATTGAAATACAATTAAAATTGAAAGCTAATGCGATAACTGAGCATTGTGTAATTTCACTAGTGTGGCAATGTCCGGTTCAATCTTCGTTACGTACATTATCAAGTCATTTAAAATACTCAATAAGTTGTTTTAACAACTGTCCAAGTTTTTTAAACAAAAATTTAAAATCACTTTATTATCATATGACCTAAAACTTATTACACTTTTAAAATTTTCAAACGGTCTCCATTTTGAAACAGTGTAACGAATCGGATTTGATATTTGCAATATGAATGAACTGACCAAATTTTGTTTTAACCCATTTGCTTTTAGGAAAGTTACTGTATCCATTATATACAAGAAATAGATTATACTATTATAGTAATACATGGATATCGTGAGACCTCCGCAATAGGTATATTAAAAATCCCACACAAGCTTATTTACAAACCAGAAATTATAAGAGGGTCGCTTGCAAGAGGATGTGATAAAATAGGGGTCATGATACGAATTAGGTTGAGAACCACTGCCATAGATGTTACTGAGATCAACAAAATGGCATGTGTGAGTTTACAATCTCATGCGTAAAGTAATTTATGAGAAAATAGAGGAAAACTAATTTCTCTTGTAAATATAACAATTTATCCAGTACAAGAGCCCATATGCCACTTATTGAAATGAAACTGATCCTGAAGTGAATCTTCATTTTATGATGCAAGCAAAGTGGGCAACACAAAGTAGTCGTTAATGAGATATAACCTAAACAATCATCAACTCTTTAATTTCAATTTCTATGTAACTAAAATATTCTCCAAAGACAAGGCATATCTCAGTCAATAAATTACATAAGCTGAACAACATAACACGCTTGAGGGTAAAATTCTTTCAAGTAGTTCTCACAAAAAAGTTGAAAAAAATCGAATTTTAGTGACGCTAAACGGTATGTCGTTTGTTGCCAATAGTAATTGACCGTTTTTATTTTGATACAATATTATTTATGTAGCAAAATATCCTGCTAATTAGCAGATTGTTGTTTATCGTTTTCTAACAGTAATACACATACATACTATTTATGCATACTTCTATTAGTAATAATAACAAATAATAAAAATATCTTCAAATAATTTGTGATGTAAAAAAGAAGCAGACATCATTTTATTTTTATTTATGTCGGTGAATAATTATTAATATCTTCTTATGTAATTACTTCTTTCTATAGTTCTACTTTTAGTTATTTATCTGTTTTTTTTAATTCCACAAACGAAAAAAAATGAAACAAAATGTTTTAAGCAATCCTTATTCACTATCGAAAAGGACATTTCGCTTTGTTTACATTACGAGTTGTTCTTAACGATCACTTTATTATATCACAAGAATCCGACGAAAGTTTCGTGTGGTACATTTTACCTGCGGTGCTCGATTCTTACACCAGGGTCTGGTCACTATTCAGAGAGAGTCTAATCATGATTGGGATAATTTTGATGGAGATACTGAAAGTCAAGCTGCTGAATTGATCCTTGTGACATATTACCAAGGTAATACATTAGAAAAAATGAAATGAAACCTTTCAGATTTACGTCCCACATTTATGCCGGCAAGGTTAAAGGAGACGATGATGATGAGAAATGAATGAAATGGCAGAGTGAAAGAAGTGGAAGGAAACGTGAGAATCTAGAGGATAAACACGAACACGATGTTTGTTCACCACAAAACCCACTTGGGATAGAACCAGGGATCCCATTCACCAAAGATTAATACATTACAATTTGTATACGTTTGATAATATTAGCATATATTTGAAATATAAGCAACATTTAGAACTATATTGAAAAATTGAAAACAATATGTTTGTTGTATTAGTGAATACAATGATAGTAATCTGTATTTGTAAAGTTCATTCTCACTTATGTAGTTAACACTAATATCCAACTTAGTAATAGTGTTATACAGTACACTATTTCTATATATCAGGCACAACAAAGTATGTCATGTGATTGTATAATAATTTAACAAAAAATAAACTATGTTCATTTAGAAATGTCTAAATTCCTCTCTAACATCAGTAGTTGTTATGTTGGCACTTATTTTGCCTGCGGATCTCCTTGAGTAGTTACTACTGTGTTTGGCATCAAACGTTACGAAAGCAGCAGTGTTACTCTAATTGTTTGAAACTTTTGTCACGTTTCTATAAATCTCGTTCTTCTTGGCCCATGGCAACCTGTTTTTCCAATCTTTTGTGAGTAATAGTTGTTTGACAACTGGTTCTTTAAGATATTTAAATTTTTCGCTGAGAAACCGCGGGGAAAGGTGTGGAGTAGAAACTAGTCGCATTGGCAGCGATTTCTCGATCATCTATCTTATTACATTGAAGGACAGTTTTCTTGATTTAAAATGTCTCAATTTTTCATACTGTGGACAACATGTTTATCGTATAGCAGGTACTTAATTAATATAAAAAGGTAGGTCATGAGATTAACAAGAACTAATTAGTCTTTGCCCCCCCCCCCCCGAATATTTTTTTGTCATTTTGTTGACATCGCTTGCTAAACAAATTGCCAAACAAAAACATTGATCTGTGATTACAAGAGAGTTCTTTCTTAAAGGTAAATATTCTCCCAAGATTTTAAAATCAGCCCAAGAAAATTCAGTTAATTTCAGGTATAAAACCGAAAATTAAATATGTTAAGAAAACATTGTCTTTTCTTTTTTTGCTATTATAATTTTGCAAAATATTGGAGAAAATAATGAAAGAAAAAAGATAATGATAAAACTCTTCTACTTTACGTTATCTGACCAACAGCTAGAGATCTCAGTTTTTGCAATAAATAGAATCTAAATGTTCAACGTTTTATATACACTACTCATTTTTTTTATTCACCTATACCATGGCTTGTTCCTATACACTCATGAACAATTCAATTAGAGATAGCTACCGTTCTTGGGAAATGGTTTACTGCAGGGCCCGGCGAATGATAGGAGAGGGCGTGCTGTAATAGCGAGGGCGTCAGATCTAGTATGGGCTGTATGAATAACAACAGTTAACTACAGAATTAGTAAGACATGAGACCTATTTGATCGCGGCCAGATGTATGGGTCACTCTGTCTCTGAAGACGTCCAATCACTGGGTTTTCCAAGGTTCAGCATATTAAGAATGCATAATGAGTACGTGGATTTGGGTAAAACTACCACCGCCAGGGTCAACTGTCGTGGTAGGGATCGCTATCTTAGATGGTAAGAGCGGATAGATGGATCATAATTCAGTATGTCACTCGTCAATTCAGCTGGTTTAACAACATGTCATCAGACATCCAGAACCATCTCCTTGCAAGATGATGCAGAAGAAAGTGTCCGACGAGGGTATCTCTGCATGACACACGTCACAAAGCAAAGAAAAACCACCATTGCACGCTCGAAGCATGAAGAAAGGTCGCTTTTACAGATAAGTTGAAGTACCAGTTGGTAAATGTCGATGGCCAGACGCGAATGCGTCGTCATTCACATGAGGTAATGAATCCCTCTTGTCATTAGGATATAGTTCAGACCGATGATGGTGTTATCTTCGTCTGGGAATGTTCATGTGGGATGAAACGAAAGCTCTGGTACATCTGAGAATATCCATCACCAGCGGACGTTACAGCAATTTGCTGGCAGATCATGTTAACCCAAATTTGTTCACCTCTAGCACCCTGCAGGTGACCTAAATGTTCAGTCTATCGCTCGCGAATTGATTGATTGATTCAATGAGCACTCCACCGATGTCAAGATGCTTGCCTGGCCTCCGAAGAATCCCAATTTTATTTCCATTGAATACATCTGGGATTCTATCAAGAGAGATGTGCGTGCCCTGGATCCTACTCCGTGTAATTTTCGTAGATTACGGAAGGTTGTGCAGCAATTATGGGTCAGTATGGTTCCCTAATGCGTCCTGAATTTTGTCGAGTCAATGTCCCGCCGCATCGCCCCCATTATCAATAAAAAAGGGCGTTACACACTATTATTCAGGTGATCATGAGTATAATTCTGTAACTTTGAACATCTTTTGCTGCTTTTTCTTTATGGAAACCAATATTAAAACCGGAAATGAAACGAGTTTTCTACCACTTCCGGTTACTATAGAGGAATAAAGTCGGAAATGGAACCTATTCTTGGAGTAATGAATATATAGGCTTATATAGATAGGGTGTAATAAAAAGGAACGGCAAAATTTCAGGAGTGGATTCCTTATGGGTAGACAAGTTACAAAGTTCATATGACCATACGTCGAGAAATGCATTGTTACAGACTTACGGCCATTGAGCAGCCAGACGGTGTGAAATAGTCACATTCTGGTTATCCCTTAATGTGACTCGATTTAAACCTCAATAACTCAGCCCCTAATTAAGCTAGTAAGATAATTTTGGTATCAATGTGTTCTTCAAGGATGAAGCTTTCGGCTGATATTTATTTGATGTATGTGGATAGGTATTACCTGACCAGGATAGCAGTGCGCTTTTGGGAGATGGCGCTGCTGTTGTGTTTACATCAGTTTCTCGGCAAGCGCGGTGAGAAAGGGAAGCTGAGAGTTTCACTCTGCACCCGCAGTGTATCCAACCGTTTTTAAAAGTTACAGTTTAGATGTTATGCATAGCCTAATCTCTTTCCGCTGAATAAAGAACGCTAAGTTATGTGATAGTAGTGAACCATTCCTGCAATAATGCAGATGTATTGTGAATAGTGCTATATGAATGGAAGCTACCAATTTAAGAACAACACAGCACAATTGACAATTCAGAGAGCTCCTCGTGTATTAAAAGGATTGTATAAAAATTAATTACATTTTATTCGATGTCATTATAAAACAGGAGCAACCTTAAAACGCTGCTCTCGTTAGTTTGTTCCCAAGTTAATATGGAGTTATATTTTTTGTTGTTGATGTTTTTTGCTTGTTACTTAAGATGTTCTACAAATAACTTCAATAACTTCTAAAACTGTTTGTCTTAACTTGAGCCAAGGGCGGATACAAGCTGAATGTTCAGGGGTGGTAGTTCGAAGTCAAATCAAGGTAAGAGTGTATTGAAAAAAAAAAAGTAAAACAACTTTAGAAAAGGAGAAGTAGCTATTGTCTGCAATTTCTAGAACAAAAATGGCCACCTGCGATTTCGAAGGTGGACATTTTTTTGAGCAAGAACGCCAATGTAAGTAATTTCTTGCAATTTATTATTTGACTTCTGCAACGTAAAACAAAAAAAAAAAAAAAAAAAAGGAAGGCCTACCTATTTTAGGTTTTATTTTACATTTATAATACAAAGGTGAAAATTCTTAGGTTTTATTTTTAAAATAAAAAAAAAATTCTATTCTGGGGGGCAATCGCCCCCTAGATCTATCCCTGACTTGAACATATGCATGAAGTTGTTTATTACGAAATGGACAAATAAAACTGTGATAGATTGATTACAAGTAATCCGGTTAGAAACACTGCTGCTTGCATTTTAGTTCCAAAACCGGCCGCCCGCACTCGTTCGCTGGTCAGGTAATACCACGGCGGATATTGAGGTTTAAATTGAGTCACATTAAGGGGTGACCAGAATGAGATTACTTCACACCATCAGGTGGTTCAATGGCCCGACATATGATCATATGATCTTTACATTCGCATAACATTTTTTTTATAGTAGGTTATATCTCATCACCTAAAACGTTACAGAAACAGTAATAGAGCACATAGAAATCTAAAACTGAAGTTTGCATTTGATGCGTAAGTGTACATGATATAAAATAAATAGAAGAAAAAAGCCATGACATCGTTTATGTAATTCCTTTTTTATCTATTTTCTAAAATCATAATTTATTATTTTCAAGATCTTGTAATGGAAATAACATTAAAATTTAAAATTTTGTGTTTCTAAGAAGTGACACTATGAAGAATCACTTATCTCCTTTACCCTTCTGGACTTCGGAATACCTAAATTTGAAATCAGATTTTGTTTATCTTTACTCATTTAGGAGCTCTTTCAGAATTGTTGGTAACCCAGGGGCACTACTCACTTCACTGAAATATTGTCAACACTAAGAGTGGTGTTATATTATATTGTTTAAAATTATTTACATGTTGTGCTTTATTATACGTTATAAGTTATAGACGCGACGGGCTAGGGCAGTGAGGGCAAACTACGGTCCGCGGGCGAAATACGCTCCCTTTAAATGTTGTATCCGACCTTCGATCCCTAACCTGATTCCTAATCTGACAAATGAGAAGTCGAAAGTGAGCAGCATTTAACTGCACTTTTGAGAATCAGTGCATCCCAGTTTGAAGCAGCTTGTGAAAAACATAAATCAATACAGTAATTGTAAGTGTACCATTGTTTTTTTTTTTATATATATATATATGAATTAGTATGCTCTGACTAAAGGTTTTTTCTTTGGTCCTCTCGTAAAAAAAAGAAGAAGAAGAAGAAGAAGTTTGCGCATTACTGTCCAGGACGTCACGAATCAATGATTCAGAATACTTAACTTAAAATGTCAGCTTATGTTACTACATTATAACAGTGATTAGCTATTATCGTGTCGAGATGGAGACGGATATTTCGAATGATAACATTAAACTTAGGTATTCTCCCGATTTTTGTATTGTTTGTATTTTGATAATATGGATCAGTGTGTGCGTATTAACTGATATTGCAGTTCTTATGTTTCTATATGGTTCTTATTTCAATATACATTTTGGTTGCAGCTGTATCAATATAGATTCGGAATATCGATTATTTATTATTATTATTATTATTATTATTATTATTATTATTATTATTATTATTATTATTATTATTATTATTATTATTATTATTATTATTATTTTAAGTCTTAGGTAAAAGTAAACTACAACCATATGCTGTATCTTCGTAATTTTCATTTTTTAAATAATTTCATTTCTTAATTCATTGTCATTTCTTTAATTTCTTCATGACTTCCTTTCGGCTCTTAATGAAAGTCACACCGGTAACCAAGGGCGCCGATCCTGGGGGGCCGGGGGAGACCGGGCTCTCCCAAAACTCATATGGCTCCCCTATTGTATTTAAGAATATAAAATATTTGGAATAATTTGAATGCAATTTGTCTTAAAATCCTTATATATATATATACCTTCTGCATCTGAATGGGCCCCCCCCCAAATTTATAGAGAAATCGGCGCCCTTGCCGGTAACAATCTAAATTTTATCATTGTACTAGCTGTAAGCATCCGTCGTGTTTGAATCTTAATAGAAACCTGGAATAAAAAAGGAATTGCCCGGGTATATATCCTATGGTGTTATGTAAGCCCGCATAACCAATATGTAATGTTGGATGCATACATGCGATGAGTTCTTAGAAAGCGCCAAAAATGTGCATATATTTGTACAAAAGCCAAAAATCGATAAAACGGCTTCTTATGCGATTATTGGTGTGTTAAATCGATTTTAAAGAAAAAAAAACTTCTCGATATGTCTTACTGTTTTTGCCCAGATAGGCCTTACCTGTCGACAGATAGACCGACGGACATAGCCAATCTAGAAGCCTTTCAACTCCCGCGTACAGTACAGTTTAAAAGCGAAAAGAAAAAGGAAGAATTCAAACAGCGACCTTGTACAATATAAAAATCGTGGGAATTTACTGTTCAAGAGGGCGTATCATTACCGTTTAATGCGATTCTCCTAAAAAAAACAAAAGAGTAAATCAAATCAGTAGGAGTAAGCGGAGCGGTTCATCGTGACACATTGTCACTTCTTAACTTGGTTTAAAGACAAGAGATTGTGTTCCGCGTGATTTCAACTATTTAGAAGAAGGAGGTTGTTAAAATCTCTATGTTGCCATATTTACTTTACTTTCTCTTTCGTTCGAGCAATGAATGAATCTAGACGTTCCAGATAAACTTATAAAATGAACGATTTCACGTGACATTACGTGTGTTGAGCTTAACTTGATATACTTAACCAGGCAGTAAGTAAACACGATCAGAGCACGTTATTCTTATAATCTTAATTAAAGATGGGGGAGGGGTGGTAAGGAACAAGCATCCCATTGGTTATAAACAAAGACACTTGTTAACAGGAAATATCAAGAGGAAAAGGAATCAAAGCTCAGAAGTGAACAGAAAGTTTTATGTATTAGGATGGGAGAAAGTTTCACAGCCTTTCAAAAAACGGTATGCTTCCTAGCTAACGAGATGTTTTGTCAAGGAGAAAGTGATGATTCTGCACGGCATATAAGAGTATTGTCAATTTAACCCTCTAAGGGATAGAAGAAGAAGTAACTGGGAGTGGAAAAATTTAAAGAGAATCACAAGCTATTATGCATAAGATGTATTTATAGTGTATAAATTTGATTTCTGTGGCAAGTGGGTATATTTAGATGAAATGCATCCAGACAAGGAATATGCGTTTCAATACGTCTAAAAGTTCTCATGAATTTACTATAACGCAGTTCGAAAGTTCATTTTTCTGTTCTAATATTTACGCCTCAAATTTATTAGATATAAGTATGAAATATATATCATTATACTGGAATACTTTGTATAATGTGATTAATTGGTTAGAAGACTCGTCTCCGCTATGTTAAACCGTATTGTTCGAAGTCTATTTACAATAGTTTTTTTAATTGAATTTGTTTATCACAAATTTTAGGATTACAAACAAGTTTTATAAAATAATAATAGTAAAAAGACTTTTAAAAAATTAAACAATGCAGCAAATCCTTTTAAACTTATAAACATCATTAAAAATGCATATATATATATATATATATATATATATATATATATATATATATATATATATATATATATATATATATATATATATATCTTCAACTGTAAAGGAAAACTGATATTTTTCAGTTTTACGTCCCACGATTATGGCCTATAAGCTAAATAATGCGGATGATTAATGATTATATGAAAGGTATTGATGGAATGAAAATGTGGGAGATAACAAGAAAATCTCGAGGCACGATGTTGTCCACTCAAACTCAAATGGCCTGGGGCCGAAACAGGAACCCACTGCATTATACCTATAAACAACAGTTCTTGCAGTGGAATTGTCCCTCTGATGGGAATGTGATGGCGTCCAACTTTCGGGATTTCAGGAGTGTTTATTTGGATGGTTCTTCTTGGCTGTTGCAATCATCAAAGTAAAGAAGTTGGACTTGTTTTCCATTCGTCACCCTTATTCTCCTGACATAGTCCCTTGAACTATTACCTGTTTGCAAAGCTGAGAGTCATATCTTGCTACCACCATATTTTTACCTGCTACTGTGGTCCTGGAATTTATGAAGACCTTTCTGAACATGAAAAAAAAAATATTATATTCCGAGGTTATCCAAATGTTGTGGAAGCGATGATCTGTGTACAGTAGCGAAGGCGTCTATTCTGAGAAATAACTTGTTCCCAAACTCAACAGGTAAGTGTACCACGATTCGGTTTAAAAATTCTCAAGCCAGTCTTCGTGTATTTAAAGTTAATGCTCTCTCACAACACTGACACCCGCATGGGCAGCGGTGGCTCAGTGATAGAGCGTTCACATCTGGTGCGTGGGGTTCTTGGTTCGATCCCAGCTCGCGCCAAATGAACTTTGTGGTGGTCAAACATCGTGTGTGCGGGTTTTCTCGGAGTCATTCCGTTTCTTTCCACTTTCTTCATTCGAACATTTCATTCATTTTTCATCACTACCGTCTCCCTCAGCCTAGCAGGCATAATCGTGGGACATAAAACTTAAAGATTTCATTTCATTTCAATCAATCAATAAGTCAAATATTTTTGATTAGTCTGTTCTGTTGCCGAAAAAAAATGGATATTTAAAATAGTTTATTATAAAAGTCATTTCAATCACCGAAAAATTGTTCTTGGGCCCTGTGAATAAATTCAGACATTGAATTACGTGAATTATACTTTTTTTTTTTTTTTTTTTTTTTTGTATTAGCTATTGCTAGGTGAAGCATAAAGCATCAAGTATGTGCCTGTTTACAGTACAAAATGTTAGTTTCTACCAGCTGCAGAGGAAGTTTGTTGAGTCATTAGATTATGTTGATATTTTACGCCTATATGATTCATTGTGATAAATATATGTTATCAATGTAGACTGCAACTTTGATCCGCAAAGGTTTAAATATATATATATACAAAGTGCATGATATGTCACATGTTTTAAAAGTTTCGTTCACATTAAGTGGCTAGCACGAGAGTGGAAAAGCTTACGTAAACTAAGTGAGCAATATTTGTCTTAATGCTACCAATGATGAATCACACAAATAGAAGCAAAGCTTGCTAAATTAATAACTTTCCATAGTTACCAAAATTTAATATTGACTGTTTCTCAACTCAAACAAAACTTGATGTGCTATTATATTAAAAAAAAAAAAAAAAATGTTGGGCAAGGTGTGCTAAAAGTGTATTTCTACTTTGATTTTGTTAAACTAGAAATGATTTTATCTTTTATGATGCTAGATTTCGTAATAATAATAATAATATTTTTTGGTCTAGGAATTAATTCGTGCGGTTTTTAATAAAAATTGAAGCTTTATTTCAAAAACAAAGTAAATGAATACGTTAACAAAAATATTGTCTATCGCTAGCCACTACTTTCTCCCATCTTTCAGGCAATTTACGGATTCCGTGTCGAAAGAATTCCTCATCTTTTGACGCAATCTAATCAAACATCCATTTTTCGATATTTTCTGAAGAAGTGAACCGCTGTCCAATCAAATCGTTATTCATGCAATCGATCAAGTAGTAGTCAGACGGAGCAGTGTCTGGTGAATATCGCGGGTGGACTAACACTTTCCATCCGACATTTTCCAAATAGGTTTTGACCGGTTTTGCGACATGTGGTCGAGCGTTATCATCTTGATAAATAAGTTTATTATGCCTGTTATTCCATTCTGGTCGTTTTCAGGCCAGAGCTTGCTTCAAACGCATTAATTGTTGTCGATAGCGGTGTCCATTAATAGTTTCACCAAGTTTCAGAAGTTCATAGTACACCACACGTTTCAAATCGCACCATATATACAGCATAACCTTTGCACAATGAATATCTCGTTTCGGTTGTGAAGGACCTGGTTCACCTTGCTTCACCCAGGCCTTTTTTCGTTTAGGATTCTCGTAATGAATCCACTTCTCATCACCAGTTACAATTCGATGCAAAAATCCCTTCCTTTTCTGTCTTTGAAGCAGCAATTCGCAAACGGTTTTTCTTCTTTCAACGTCTTTCTTTTCAATTCATGTGAAACCCAATAAGACATCTTTTGAATCATTCCTATGGCTTTGAGACGTTTGGAAACTGTTGTTTGCTCAACTCCAAATGCTTCTGCAAGTTCGTCCTGCGTTTGACACGAATCCTGATCAAGTAATGCTCTCAATTCTTCATCTTCAAATTCTTTTGGCTGTCCAAATTGCTTTTGGTCTTCCAAGCTGAAATCACCACCTTTAAACCGTGCAAACCACTTCTGACACGTTCGCTCAGCTAGAGCATGGTCACCAAACACTTCCACTAAAATATGATGACTTGCGGTAGCACTTTTCTTCATGTTAAAGCAATGAAGAATAACTCCCCGCAAAAACACTTTATCAGGCACAAAATGCGCCATTTTCAGTTGAAGAAAAAATGTTGTTTCCGCTTCAAGCAACTGACATATACTAAACAAGATGCTCAATGACAGTAGTTTTCAACGCATGTTTGGATCAACGAAACTATGGGACAATAAGCTAGTTACGCCATCTTTTGTAAAACCGCACGAATTAATTCCTAGACCAAATAATAATAATAATAATAATAATAATAATAATAATAATAATAATAATAATAATAATAATAATAATAATAATAATAATAATAATAATAATAATAATAATAATAAAACCTAACGTGTTCATCCACTTTCGTGAGTACCTTCTTTAAAATACTTTTATAAAAAGTAAATTATAAAATCATAAATTATATAGTTATTGTTTTGGTTGCCATTATAACAGAAATACAAATTGTTCATGAGATATTGAACTTAAAATTACACTCCTGGAAAATTTGAATTTTAGAGTTAGCCCATTTTACATCCAAGCAGTCCAAATGTACAAAACTGAAAGGTTGCCTAAAGAGCACAATAGTATGTATTCAATGATGTACTGCCCCAAGTAAAAGTATGAAGTGACCTTTACCAAAAAAAAAAAAAAAAAAAAAAAAAGCGAATCCAAGGTTCTTCGAAATTTTAAAAATGCATGCTAGTTATTTCTTCTTGACCCTTTTGGGAGACTCATCTCCACAAATCTAAGTAAATACCACTTTTCTTCAAACTATGTATTTCAATATTCCTTGCATCATTTGTCCTACAGGCACGATGACTCAGTGGACTCAGTGGTAGAGTGCGTACCTCTGGTACGTTGGGTCCCTGGTTCGATCCCAGTCAAATAATTTTTTGGTGGACAACATCATGTCCATGGGTTTGTAAGGATACTCTCATTTTCCCCTACATTCTCATTCCACCAATACTTCCATCATCATTCACTTGCCTTAACCAACTCGGGAAATCAGAAGTCTGCACAACATACTCATATAACGAGGGGATCCAGGATGGACTTCTAAAGGGGGGGCGGTGGGTTCTAATACTGTAACTTAGAGCTACATTTAAGAGCTCCAAACTCTGGAATGGGTTTTATTTATATATAAAATAAAAAAGTTTCCTCTTCAGGGTTGGGGCGATTGCCCCGATCGCCCCCCCCCCCTGGATTCGCTCCTGCGTATAACTGACGCTTCAGCCAAAGGTCTGTGTTAGTTTTTTTTTTTTTTTTGGTAACAATGAGTCCTTGAATCGTGGGGTTAGTTAATGAATAAAATAAGTAAACAAAGTTTTGAATGGACTATTCTGAATATTTATCGTTTTGGTGACAGGCATCTAATAAAGTATGGTGCTTTCTTAAAAAGAAAAAAAGTTCTATCGCTAAAGATTTTGTTTCCCGGAATAGAATAAACATTGTTTCACATACTGGACACTTAGTGCTTTGATCTGTTAATAATTCATGTTAAAGTCACGCAGAAGAAGAATAAATTATAACAAGTAACAGTGTCATGTACACCACGTAAATGAGTTTTGTTTCTTTAATGTGATATTTTCTCAATTCATCTTGAGAAATCTGCTACTACTTCCGGTTTTAATCGAGAGACTAGATTGAAGACGAAATATATCCTTGGGGTGCTGAATTGATTCTAGAAAACCGCTTCTCACTATCCATTCTTGAAGAATCCACAAAGTGAATTGTTACCGGTCGTTAAGTCCGAGCTTCGAGGTGGCCAGTCAAGTAGAACGGGGAATGAAGGCGACACGTGGCCAATCCAGCATCCTGGAAACACTTCATTGAAATATTCGTGAACCGAAGTGGCAAAATGGGGAGGCACTCCATCGATTGATGACGATTGATGAAATCGAAGAAACTGTGATACATGCTTTCAGACCGGTTACTCCAGCAATGCTGAGAAGAATGTCCCACAGAACCTGGCAACGTACTATTTTATGTTCGAAGCACGATGGAGCTCATACTGATATGTTACAAATTTAGATATTAAATCAACAAGTATCCATTACACATAAAATCCAATCAATAGAGTGTACATCTATAATTATAATCAAAGTTTGCATAGTTTGAATATTCAGTACTTGCAAGGGAGGTGACGGGACTTCGTGCCCACTCTATAGATCAATATTGAAATGAGAAGTTATAGTAGATATTTATTATTTCCCGTTCTGACAGAGAGTTAAGGATGGATATGAAATGTATTCTTGCGATGCTTAATCGTTTGCAGAAACCGCTTCTCGCTATCTATTGCCACTTTTGTTCTATAGTGCTGAACGTTAAAACGGGAAATCGTCGATTTATACCATTTCCGATTTGAATATCATATTCATCAATGACTTTGAATCCATACTCTTGACCATAATTTATGGTGATCCATGAAGATCTTCTTGTGATTTTTGTGTGCCGAACGGATGGACACACAGGGTAAATATATACAGGGTGTTACAAAAATGTGTCACAATATTTTGGGAACAGATTACTCACACCAAAATAAGAAAAATGTTCATATGGACCTGTGGTCCAAAGTGCACATTTTCGTAGTTATTATTGGAATATGAAAATGGTACAAAGTGGTTTCGAATTTGACACTAACTGTTGCTAAGGAAAATGGGAGTTAGTATGTGTAAATAGAATGCAGATAAAATGTAGTCTGAAGATTGATTGATTTGTGATTCAAGATTACATGCAAGATTATAATGATAAGAAATATAGTTACGATTGGAAGCTATGTTAAGATAAGGAGTTTATGAATAATATAGATTTAAGAGATTCAAAACATAGGCACAGATTAAGAATAAAGGATAATAGAAGATTTCAGTTTTGTGTATTTGTAATAGATTTTAACAGTTATAGGGTGCCGAAACATGTAATAAGTGAACTTTAGAAGTTCAAAGCTCCACTACTATGGGACTTATCGTACTCGGGTCAAGACATCACTGAGGAATTGATGTGTGAACTATCCAAATATCCATGTTTAAGAATGCTCCAGTACTTGTACACCAATTTTTAGGTGGAGAGTGATCAAGTACTCCCAAACAGCCTCTCTAAAAATGATTATGCAAGTACCGGAGGTTCTAAAAGATGGATATTTTGATAGTTCACATACAACTTCCTCAGTCATGTTTTGACCCGACTACGATCTGTCCTATAGTAGTGGAACTATGGAATTTTTAAGTCCTTTTTTTTTCGCGTTTTCAGCACGCTCTAACTACGAAACTATGCACTTCCGATCGCAGGTTCGAATGAACTTTTTTTTTTTTTTTTTTAACTTTGTTGTAAGGAATCTATTTCCAAAATATTGTGACAAATTTTACCCTGTATATGAGGTATGATAAACCAAACTCCGTAAGTTAGTCGTTCCTACTATGAACATAAATACAAGTGGGACGTTTTCATTCATAATGCTTTCTGAAAATGGCCCATCAATGATTAACTCCTCAAGTGTACACCACACGTATTTTTTCTTTCGTATATCACATTATGTGAATTTTGATAACATATTCACATTTCTCCTGTCTTGGTAATGAACAATGGTACACTTATTCATTAAACAAGGAAACAAAGGACATGAATATAGAACTGTCTCGGCATTTTTTTTTAAAAAAAAACAATAGTGTGTGTGGCATGGTTTACATCGTTAGTTTCACATCTGATGTCCATAAATGTTGGAATAACTCTTATTAGTTACAATTATTATTCTTACTGTTAAGAAATGGAAAAAGAAGGAAATTTTGTGTTATGTAAGTCTTTCTTTTAATATTTGTGCTATGCACGTTCAGTTCTGCTTACATATTTGTAGTATGTACTGCCTGATTTATTCCCTTTAATTAGCAAAGCGGTTGCAAAGAAAATAACTTTAAAATTGCTGAAACTCTTTGCAACTTTTCTAACAGAATGCTATACTACATCTATCATCGATAAACAACAACAACAACAACAACAACAATAATAATAATAATAATAATAATAATAATAATAATAATAATAATAATAATAATAATAATAATAATAATAATAAAAAAAGAGGTTTGACGTTCAAGATACATTCACACAAAAACCAAATCTCTCATATGAAATAACACAATATTTGCACATAGTCTTGTAATTGTCTCATTTCATCGCTTCATTACAAGATATCATTTTGATATTTATAACCTATTTTATATATATATATATATATATATATATATATATATATATATATATATATTTTAACAAAAGAGACACTGACCAAAGCTTAAAACTTTATTTTAAATTATAATTTGTAACTCTGTTATAACAACATTTATATATATGTCTGTATTTTCATTAATTTCGATCGTGTCTGAAGAAGGATATGATAGATATCCGAAACAGTTACAAATTATAATTTAAAATAAAGTAAAGTTTTAAGCTTTGGTCAGTGTCTCTTTTGTTAAAACAATTAATCCAAAGCCATGAATAGTCTTACTATCGAAGTGACTCCAAGACTGAAAAGGAGTATATACATATGGAAAGATAGGAGAAGAAGGGAGATAGTGAAGATACAGCAAATATGGTTCCTGAAAACGTGCTTGGAAGAAGAAGTAACACCAAGAGGTCTCAGGATTATGAAGAAAGGAGTGGAGCACACATCACTGAGGTTTAAGAAACTACTAAAAAAGGCCGAAAAAGAACTAGTGTGGAGTGTAATTAGAAGAAATAAAGAAGAAGAAAGAAGGAGTAGAGAGACTACGGAGAGAATAAGAAGTGAAATAGAAGACGGGCTGACAGTGTTTGTAAGAGAAGTGGTTATGGAGAATTTGGAGAAGTGGGAAAGAAGTTTTAAAGAAAAAGTGAAAGAGAGATTGATGAAGAAAGGAAAAGCTTTAGGATGGCGTAGAGAAAAAAGCAAAGAAAGAGAAAAAATTAGAGTAGTGGTTTTGGGAGACGTGAGAATAACGGAAGAGGAGGAAGAACTTCTTAGTTTAGGTCACAGATTCAAGGTGAAAGAAGGGGAAATAGACTTTAGAGAGCTGATTTACTCAGTGGAAGAGGCCTTGAAGGACGTTAAAGAAGAAGAACAGAGAGAGAAGATAAGGAGAAGAGCAGTAGCGTTAGTGAAGAACAGCATGAAGAAAAGTAGTAAAGAGAATTTGAAGAAGAAAGACAAAAGGGGTCTTATGATGTTGAGAAGTAGGAAGGACATAGTAATAGAACAGGTGGACAAAGGTGGAGCAGTGGTAGTTATGGAGAAAGAATGGTACAAGAAGAAACTGGAAGATTTATGTGACAATACATATGAGGTTATAGGGGATAAGGACATGAAGGAAGAAGATCTATTGAAGAAAGTCATGAAAGAAGGAAGAGGTTTCAAGAAATGGATAAATATACAAGGAAGGATACCAAGAATGAAAGGTTTCCCAAAATTACACAAGAAAGAGGTGAAGCTTAGACCAGTACTAGACTGTAGAGGTAACTACTGGGAGCCACTAGAGAAGGAGTTGAAGGAGATTTGTGAAAGCATAAGAGAAGGACAAGAATCGTGCAGAGTGAAGAACACAGAAGAAGCCAAGGAATTGTTAAGAAGAGTGGATCTTATTGGAGGCAGAAAACTTATGTTTAGTCTTGATGTTAAGGCTATGTTCCCGAGCCTTAGTAGAGAAGCAATAATAAGTGTCATAGAGGAAGAAATGGGTAGTAAAAGTATAAAAGGATGGACAAAAGAGAAAGTAGTTAAGGCTCTGAAGTTAATATGGGAAAACAGTTATTGTATAATCGGTGAGAAAGTGGTAAAAATAAGAAAAGGAATCAGTATAGGTTCGAGGCTGAGCCCAGTACTGGCAGAAATAATTATGAACAAATGGGAGAAAAAGGTGAAAGAAGAAGGGTGTAAGAACTTGATCATATTTTGTATGTATGTGGATGACTGTCTAGGCTTGTGGAAAGGGACTAGGAGACAATTAGAGAACTTCAAAGATAGTGTGGAAGATAAAGAAAAAGGCATAAGCTTGGAAATGGAGTTGGAAGAAAATGGAAGAATAAACTTTTTAGACATGAGCATAATAAAACAAGGAGAAGGCCTGGTTACGAGGTGGTACCAGAAAGAGTGCTCAGCGGGAGTGTACTGCCATGAGAGGAGCGACGTGGATAGGAGTACAAAGAGAAATTTCATAACAAATATGATAAGAAGAATAGAAATGATGGAGGACGAAGAGGAAGGAAGGAAGGAGAGCATACAGAAATTCTACAGACAGTTAGAGAAGAACGGTTACAGCAAGAAAGAGTTAGAGAAGGAAGAAGAACGCAGGAAGAGGAAGAGAGGGAGAAAGAAGAATGAAGAAGATGAGAGTGGAAAATGGCATGGCATAGAAAGTATGGGAGAAAAAACGGAGAAACTGAAGAATTTATTGAAGAAAGGAGGGGTCAGAACTTATAGAAAGAGTGGAGAAACTTTATTAAGATCAATAAAGAAGAAGAATAGAAAAGGAACTAAAAAGATTAATGAAGAGGAAGAAGGGGTCATTTACAGGGTATGGTGTGAGGACTGCGATATGTCATATATAGGAGAGACAGGAAAGAGAATGAAAGAAAGGATAAAATAACATGAAGATGATGTTAGGAAGAAAAAAGATACCAATGCCATATACAAACATGTTAAGGAGACGAATCACGCAATTAATTGGGATAAGACGGAAGTATTGGAGATGGAGAAAAGAATGATAATAAGGAAGTGGAAAGAAGCGGATTGGATAAAGAAGGTAGGAAGAGATAAACTGATGAACTGGACAGGGGGATTACCAATTAATGAATCATGGCAAGGAAGTTTGAATAACATAGAGAAAAAAAATAAATAAATAAATAAAAATAAAAAAAAAATAATAAAAATAAAAGGCCCTTATAAGAACCAAAAATAAAGGAAGTGATTAAATGGAAAGTGAACACGAAGACTTATAGGATGTGCTGAAGGCCTCGGTAAATAAGAAAAATAAATAAATAAATAAAAATAAAAAAGTACAACAATGACTCTATATATGACTGTTAAAAGAATTTAAAAATTTTTTATAACAATGAATATATATATGACGGTTAAAGAATTTAAACTCTGTTATAACAACATTTATATATATGTCTGTATTTTCATTAATTTCGATCGTGTCTGAAGAAGGATATGATAGATATCCGAAACAGTTACAAATTATAATTTAAAATAAAGTAAAGTTTTAAGCTTTGGTCAGTGTCTCTTTTGTTAAAACAATTAATCCAAAGCCATGAATAGTCTTACTATATATATATATATATATATATATATATATATATATATATATATATATATATATATATATATATATATATATATATATTGCCACAATTCGTTTATTTCTATCCTGTACTAATTATTACTCGCACCTCAATACATTATTCACAGCATAAATAAGTACTCATTAGTTGTATTAGCATTAATATTCAATATATTATAGATATTTAACGTATACATAACAGCAAGCTTACATACGTCTTTGCATATCGGCGTTCTAAACTATTATATCTTCACTGTGTTGGTAGATACCATACCATTACCTAGAAACCGAAGTCAATATCAATTCCTTCCCATAACGACAATTAAATTACAGAAGTCAACATGAAAAAAAAAAAAAAAAAACAACTTGAAATAATCAACAAACAAATCAGTATTAATTGGTACATTTTAAATTACTTTCCTTTTTTTCTTTCTTTCCCTTCTGGTTAACGACACTTTTTTGTTAGAGATTATACTACGTATTCGCACATAAACGTTAACGTTACATATTAAAGGATTGATCATGTCTAAGTTTCCTAACATTTATGTTGAATTGTGAGTAGTATCTATTTATCTCATAATGTGTTAGGTTCTTCACAATTTTGTACTTATTCTTTATAGTTGAATTTTGTAGAATATTATTATTTATATTATCATGTAAACAGTCGTTCTTTCAGAAAAAGTATTCCGGGGACACTGCTGGTACTATTCTATTTATTTTATTATATTATAAACATATTCTTTTGGTCTCCTCCGGAGAGGGCACTCTCAGAACTCCGGGGGAGCAGTGCCTCCCCAAAAAAACATGTCTGGAAGAAACACTGCATGTAAATAATAGATATGGATGACTCATCATAATCCAAGAACCTATTTCTCAAAACTACTAGTCTTGTAACTTGTTTTTTATAAATCGTAAAATATCGTGAAGTAGAAGTACTAGAATAATAGTAGAAATCATTTCTAAATACTACAGCTAATGTCATTATTTTCTGGTATATATAATTGTAACATTTTTGAGTTTGAAAATTTTTTGCACTAGTATTACGAGGCTTGTAATTTTGGGAGTACCCCAGGCCACATTACTGTAATTATTGGGTGGGAATACTACTTTATCACGAAAGTAAGGGATAAGGAAGGATTTTTAGATACTTGAGTTTTATTTTATTGTCGCCTTCTTTGTAGGCTCAAACATCCGACATAGCATTTTCTCCTTAAATTCCTAATGAAAAAGAGGATACATTTCAATTTGTTAGCAATCAGTAATAAAGATTTCAAAATAAAATATTTTGATTTTGTATTTTCGTAGAAGAAAGTGATTTATACTGGAGAATAATTATTTTACTAGCGGAAAGGTTTTTGGAACTTTTAAAAACCAACCAATATCTTGGAGAATATTGTACTACTAAATAACCATATTATAAAAAAAATGTAGTGGTACCAGAATGCATACGACGTCAAAGAGTTTGGTTTGGTTTTTGTCAAACCTATACAGGGTTTTCATAAAGTATGGACGGATTTAATTCGCTTATAATTTACATAAAAATGCTCATATTGAAATCAAATAAAGTGCAAATGGTAGCGGAAGGATTAAATTTTTACCTGTAATCTGCACCAGCTCAGTTCATTCACCGCCACACCTCCAACTGGGCGTCATTTACGTCCACACATTCGCGTAGGACCGTCTAGGAATCGACTTCTGTGGGCTGTTGATGATGCTTTCCCTTACCCTGCTCACTGTTGCAGGCGATGTTGGCGGCCTCCCACTTCGAGGACGGTCCAGGACGCTTCCTGTCTCCAAGAACTTATCATGCCACTTTCGGATTGCACTCTCAGTCGGTGCCGACTTTTTGAACTCTTTGGTGAACTTTCGACACACCAGAATTGGCCTTGCCCTCCCTCTCCTTCTCTCAACGTGTTCAGAGTTGACGCTTATCTAACAGTGTTGCCAACTAAAAATGTAATCCTTCCGCTACCGTTTGCACTTTATTTGATTTCATTATGAGCATTTTTATGAAAATTATAAGCAAATTAAATCCGTCCAGACTTTATGAAAACCCTGTACTTAAATATAGCATTTTATCTCAAATGAAATGATGTAATATTTTTTTGGGTTGAATAGATATTTGAAAATAGCAAACGTTTAACTCTTTAGATTTGTTGAACAGAAAGTTATATAGTTTTATTTTAGCATTGTATTTCACGGACAGATTAATACTGTGCATCCTGAACATTATACTAACCCGCTAACCTCAACAACAGTACGGGTAGTCTATCACACAAGGATGATGATATCCACAGTTATATCCAATTTTTGATTGTCTATATCTTGGGATCAATTGAAGGGATCGCCTCCATGAACGAAATGGACTTCTAACTTTTATTCCTCCATATTCTGCCCAAAATTGGTCGTAACACATGAAGTAGTTCATGAGATTTTGTCTCACAGAGGGACACATGGTCACACAGTATAAATATATAAAGAAACTTTTGGTAAACCAAATTCTTTAATAAGATTAAACAATTCTTTATTGACAATAGGAGGCTAGCAATGACAGTAGTACACATATGTAAATTGAACGTGTCACAATGATACGTCGTAGAATCAATATTTTGAAAATAAAATCTTTAAGTTTTACGTCTCACTGTTATGCCGGCTAGGCTAAAGGAGGCGCTGATGATGAGAAATGAATGAACTGTGGAATGAAGAAAGTGGGTGAAAATGAGAGACCCCGAGAGAACTCATGCAGATGGTGTTTGTTCACCACAAAGCTCACGGTGCGAGCTGGAATTGAACCAGGGACCCCAGGCACCAGAGGTGAACGCTCTACCACTGAGCTTCCGCTGGCCGAATCAACATTTTGTTGCTCAATAACAAATTACTGAACTTTTTGCTTAAAAATAACATATCTCTCCAAGGATTGATTTCACTGATCTTGAAGAACTATAGAAACTACGCCCCAAAGTTTAAGTAGTTTTAAATTCCTTGTATTCGTACTTAAATATAAGGAGCTAAACCGCGAAGAAACTCATTTACATATTTCCTATAAATGCATTCATTAGTCAGTAATTGAATTGTATATAGTTTATTTATTTACTACTTAATAATGAATTGTCATAATACACCCGAAAGAACATTTTACGCAGAATCATTAACAACTTGAACATGAAGAACACAGAAATTTAGAAGACTATGGTCTGTATGAAACATGAACTTTAAGAAATTGGAATGTCTTTTATCAAATAAATATTAATTCCTTATACTAGTAACTACCTATGGAATGAACTCATTACATAGTTTTTGTACAGTGAAATCCCTAATTCCAACTGTCAACCTTTTCCTCTAATCCAGCTTTTAATTTCCAGCTCCCCAAACTATATAAGAAATATAACTGGCCAGCCTACCTTATTTTAGTGACTTAGTGCCCTGTCTATCTATAAGTTGGGATAAATGGGTTAGAACTTAGCTCCTGGCAGAATATTTAGACACACACACACACACACATATATATATATATATATATATATATATATATATATATATATATATATATATATATTGAAGATGTGAGACTGAAGAAAAACTTGGAAAAACTCTAATCAGGATGGCCGATCTCAGGATTCATACCCGGAACTCCATTATTATATCATTACACTTTATTATTATCTTTATTATTATACTATTAAAATTTATACGGATTACGTATACTTCATTAACATATCATAATCATATTTATGTAGCTTCTAACCTTGAGTGTATAGTGCAAACGCGAACTGTTATTTTATGATTGCTTTGATGTAAAGCAAAATCATAACTCTACAATTTTAGTATATCAATTTCTCAAACCCTGAAGCATTAGGGAGTAAAATAAAGATTTCTAATATATTCAATACCAAAGCTTTAAAATGTAATAACAAGTTATTTTAATGATGTTTATTTTAACTAAGAAGAAGTGCTTTAATCACTACTATTCAGATTCCGTCTCCAATTAATATTACATAGATAGCATATTATTACATACCCACAACATTATATACGTGTCTACAATGTTTCAGCGCTATATTTACTTTTAGATAAAGGTAACCATAAAAAGGTCTAAAAGTAAGAGAAACAAATTACCAATGCAAAGCTTGTGTTTTTATAGATTCCATATGCAGCGGAGAATTATTGGTAACATAACCAGTTTGGATTCCATGAAATTTTGAAAAGTGTAATTTACAACGTACATTAAGTTGAAGCCTGTACATACACAATGGAAATAAAACAAGATACCATGACATATTTCATTGTGGTGTAAGTAGTCAGTTGTCACGTTCAGTTCATGAGTATACTTTTAATAATTAAGTAATTTTGATGTATTAGAAGTGCATAATTTTGTATATTTCGAAGTCTGAAAAATAGATGACAACATTGAGCAATGTATACTCCATTTTCCATTTTCTACTGGCTAACATAACCTTATGTCATCATCATCAACAACAACAAATTAATAATATAGTTTTATGTATGTATGTGTTTGTGTTTGAAGTTTTCTGTATATGATACATGTTTGTTAATGCGTGTCAGATTTCGTGTGATGCACATTGACTCTCTCCATATACACGAAAAAAAAGTTACATTAATAAGCGCAATTTATTCGTTTGGAAAATTAAGTGAAATGATATCTTTAAATTTTACGTCCCACGATTATGTCGGATAGGTTAAAGGAGACAGCGACGATTAGAAATAAAGGAAATCGGAAATGAAGAAAGTGGAAGGAAACGGGAGAACCCCGAGAAAACTCACGCACATGGTCTTTGTCTACCACAAAGTTCACTTGGCGCGACCTGGGATCGAACCAAGGACTTAATCTATCACTGAGTCACCGCGGCCCCTTATACGCTTGGAAGTTATATGTATTCAGGGATTAACATTCTCGTTCCTGAAGATCAGAATTCTATTCCTAATCGAAGTATGTGCAAATTCAGATCCCATAATAAGCTGTATATCTAAGTCGTGTACGAACTTGGGACTGAAAAACGATACATACTAAACAGAAAAGTTTTTTTATGCATGAATTTATTAATTTTTACCTAATTTTACAAGGTCATGATATTTCCTCGCTAAAATAAAACAAAATTTCGAAAAATATAGACCTATGTAATACGGCAAATGCATCATATTTGTTTATCGTATTAGCATCAAATTCTAGTTCACATAAAGTGTTTTGTCAACTAACCTTATTAAACAGAATTTACTTCTTTCCCTGAGTCAGCATCAAGACATTTACATAAAAATACAAGTCATATACATTATATACAAAACAGCGTAAAAGAAAAAGAGACGCGCACACCTTAACTTCATTCATGCACACGTAATAATTACGATGGCACGTTCGTTGTTTGTTTGTTTGTTTATTTGTAGAAGTGGAATTTTGAGAAGAACGAAGGGGGAAGAAGGGGGTAATCGTGGAGAGAATTTAAGGAAAGAGGCCAGTAGGTTACAGAAAGTGAACCCGCCTGGGAGTCTTCTCACTCCAAAAAGATGCCTGTTTTTCAATTGTAAGTGAAAATGGATAGAAATATACACAGTGGCTCACAACACACTTCGTAATACTACAATAAATAAAATACGAGATGAAAATTCTTTAATACTAGCGTTTAATTACAATATTATCAGTATGCTGTTAGCAATTTCTATGAACAGTTAGAATTTCTAATATGGAATTCAATGAAATTGAACAATACATTCATCTTTAAATTACTTTTTAATGGTATTGTTAATCTCGATTAGAATATGGATCGGTTGTTAGCAGGGACGGCTATTAAGGGGGCAAGAGGGGGCACTTGCTCCCCTTTTTGAAGTGACTCCTTAATGTATATAGTTTCATTTGGAAATGTAAAGTTTTTGTATGTATTACCGGTTCATAGAAAAAGTGGTGTCATATAATATTTGCCAATGCGTGAGTACTTATTGGTTGTCTTCGCGTGGAGTTAAGAAAGCTACAGTAAATACATTTTAATTGCAATTCAAAGCAATTAATGTTGCAATTGCGTATTTCTTTAAATGTCGTAGCGTATGCTTGTAGTATTTACTGTCTTTTATTTTCTAAGAGTAATTACATACATTTAATGGCATGTGTGGAATTAAAAATATAAGTTGTCATTAATCCCCAGTTTCAATATAACTTCTACAAAACAAGCCTCATTATTCATTACTATGATTAAAATTGTCCTTTCTCTTTGATTTTTTTTATTATTAAATAATCTGATCACACAAGTTTCCAGAAAGAATTTTAAGATATGCATGAGCAAGGAATCAAATCTATTCTTACACTTTCGTTGTTTAAGAGTACAAAGGGCTAGGACCTACTTGCTTGCTCTTGTCAATTTACTTCATAAAATATGAGACACAATCTACGGTATTTTAACTGAAAAAGATAGTATTATATTAATTACACAACCTTTCGTCAAACAAAGGGTTAGAAACAACCAGGAAAACTAACGCTGATATACAAATATTCAGATCATGTCTTCCCCCCCCCCCCACACACACACACACTTTTGAAGTCCACTCGCCGCCACTAGTTATTGGTAATCTATCAATGAAGCGCATATTGATAGAGAATTGAACAAGTTCATAAAATGTTTCTTAGCTTATTATATTTTTAAAAAAGTATCTGTGTTTTTGAACAGAATGTCACAGAAGATTGCTGATTGAATTGGAATATAATAGCTTATTGGAAAAGCGGGTAGTGGCTGACTAAGTATTCTTATAAGTTAGTTAGTGATTTTGATAATAGTAACTTACTTACGAAAATTGGATACAATACTAAATAAAAAGTTAATTTAAGGTCAAAACCAGTTTTAGCTAATCCTAATCTAATTAGAATTCATCCTCCCATCTGACAAATACCTACAAATACTTAAACAAACATGTAAAGATTGTACACACGATTTGTAATACTCAAAGGTACTTGTTGTATGTTACGTATGCATTAATACGCATAGATTTCAATACCTATGTTTTTTCTTCTTTTATTTTACTTTCGGTTCTTCTGTATTTGAGAATGTTTTAAAGCTTTTTTTTTTTAAGTTTTGTACTTTCAATTAAATTGATGTGTATATTACGTAAAAAATATATATATAATATCTTGGTGATATATAGAATTCAATGTTAATCCTCTTTAGTGGAGTGATCTTTGTCTGTCGTAATATATCAGAAAGAAGTTAAGTAAATAAATAAATCCAATTATCGGATTTGCATATGTAGTGCTTCGTAGAACTCCCTTGTTTCTAGCGCTGTATAGTAACGTTCTGCAATTGGTCATGCTCCCTCGTATATATTGTTTACAAGTGCATAGTTTAAGTTAGATTAAATTAGCTGCAAACTGACCGTACCCCTGAATTACATTTTAAAAAAGCATTGGAAGATAACATAAATATTACTCAGTGCTACTCTACAATAGTTTCTCATAAGGCCACACACAAGGAACATCCACGAAAGGTGTCGTTCTCCAATACGATAACCCCTTGACCAGAGACCACAAATTGGCGCCAAAAACTGAGGCTTTTATTGACTAATTCCATGGGGAAGCACTGTCATATCTGCTGCATACTCTTGACTTGGCTCAGAGTGATTCCCATATTTAAGTTCTCTTCAACAGCATCTCAAATGATAATGTTTAACTTGGATGACAAGATGAACCAGGTAGCTCTTTAATACCTCAGGGACCAGTCAATGTAATTCGTTGCCGAAACATAAAATCTCCTAGTAAGATCGTAGAAAGCTTTGTTGCCTTCCAGGAGAATACATTGAAATATAGTATAGGCAATTTCAATTTATCTCTCGTAGTTGTAAATTAAATCAGTTTGCATATTTATTATACGTGTATCGTATAAACTAGAAGATTGGGACGTTCAATAAAGAAATGTGCCGTCAATAAGTAATGTTCTTTTCGATAACTTAATGTTTGTTGGCAACACGACATAATTAAATTATATTTCTACTGGGTTATGTTTCCGTGTGTCACTGCGATTATCAATATTTCGTGGATCCTCCTTATGTGCAATCATTCTCAGATTTGATTTCGAATTTAACGTCCCGTTCAGCAGCGAGGCTATAAGAGACGTTGACCTACTGATTAACGTGGAATCCGAACCACATGATCTCCCACCGGGAATCGATATATATTCAATTCATGAAAGTGAATAATAAATTGCTGATCGGTGAAGCAAAATATATGAGGTTTATTACATATTGTCAAACTATTGGGACCAGGCATTGAAACCGGGAAAGTAGGTCTCTAGTATTTCCGGTTTTCATAGACTGATAAAGACGGAGGTGGAACCTATTAGTGACTCGTTGAATTCAGGGACGGAACCTTATATCTTTTCGCTAAGTCCATTTCAAACCACACCTCGTTACCACATACCATTTTTATCTTTGCTAATTGACGATAGACGACCGACCAAATATTATAAATTGGGTTCAGCCCTATCTTGCTTAATCCTACTGAAATGGTGACTAGGGAATTACTCTACTCATGAGGGAAGTTTTGTATTTCATTAGTAACCACCAGCACTGCAAAATTTTGAGATCATATATACATTAAAAAAAAAACTACACTATTTATTGATCTCTATTAGGGATCATACTTGTGAAAATCAACAACCTAATTTCAATATTGGTATTTTCTGCCAGTTGCGCTATCGATATAAAAGACTGTTTTCTAAAATGTAAATAAACTCATTACGTGATGACGTAGTGTCATTTGAAAAAATATAACATTCTATTGGGTTGGCAACACTGTATGTTGAGTCTTTCTGTTTAATACATACAAAAATGTCCCACTTCTTATGGCTGCTTCGTGCAAAGTTTCGCTTTTCTCTCTTTTTCAGTTTGACTTTCATAGCGGATGGTCAAGATAAATTAACCACTCTGTAGACGAGGCAATGATCATCGAGCTAGAAAGATGAAACAAAGGACACTCGCAAGCTTTTGCACAACTGAACATAACCAAAAGCGGGCCTAATTTCTGAACTATCCGTAGTTTTTGAGATCTAGCATGAAACATCAAAATATTTAAATTTTTCCGGGCTACGACCATGCATTTTTCGCGTTTTTACCATGTCCTCACTTTTTTCTCCCTGTAATATCAGTCATGATTTTTTTTTTTTTTTTTTTTTTTTTTTGCAATAGTTTATTCACATACTGAATTATTTTGTGGCCTAAGCAGCAATTTTTAGCACTTTGCCCTCCTGAGATATTACGTCCCAACATGGCATCAAAATCACAAACTTCAACTTTCGGACAACCATAAATCTACACCAGTAGTATCATAGCTTTGGATATTTCCGCAGACTCTTTACATGCAATAGTATTCAGCACAAAACTTATGAACCTTTCAGTTTATGCCATTCTAAAATACAGCCCCGTCAAAAGTGTAATTTTCTGTACTTTTTCTGGTGATTAAATGCATTAGTTTGCAACCCTGCATATTTATTTAGAAGCAAGATTATATGTTCTCCGTGTACCTCAGTCTCTCCTCTAAACATTCGTTTTTGTTTGTAGTTCGTGTGATACTTACGTCCTAAGCAACTGTAGTTTACGTAAACGCTTGCAAATGCAAAAAATAACATTCTACAAAGATGGTCGTCATTCAGCAATATTTATACTGTACATACGTCAACGTGAATAATGTTATTGACCTTCTCATACACAAGGTTCATCACACTCAAAGTTTTTTTTTATTTTTTTTTTATTTTCGGAGGTGTTGAAGCAACCACCTCTGGACCACTTCGTATGGATTGACCCTACTATGTGATAGAGGGCGTTACTGTAGATTGGAAAAGGTTATTGGTGCTTGTAGCAAGTAATGTCAAACTGGACTGGGTCCTAACCGGGCCGAACCGGACTGGGCATATTTCGGGCCGGACACAAATGCTATAGGGCCAAACCGGGCGCATGTATTTCCGGCCCTAGCCGGGCCGGACGTTCTGAAAGACGGATCGGAAACTAAAGATGTCATCCTTTTTTTTTTTTAATGTCCTCCACTAGCCCTGCCTTTGCCGTGTTCGTACGGTCTTACTGTCAGCCTATGTTAATCGTAATGTGTTTCAAAACTGACTCTTTATTCAAGAATGCAAAGTACTGTAATACTACTACTATTACTACTTCTACTATTACTACTACAACTTCTACTATTACTACTACGACCACTGCTAATACTACTACAACTGCTACGACTTCGCGTCATAGTTGACCTTCTAATTTACGAAAAAACAAAAATAAAAATAAAATAATAATAATATATTTTTTAAAAATTAAATGTTCAGTGGAAGATTCGGAAGACCGTGTATAACTTAAATAAAGGATTGCATACAGGTGGGAAACCTGTTAAAAATGGGTTTTATTATTTTAAATAAATTATAAGTTGGTGAAAAACAACCATACAGGGGAGAGACCAATAGTAAAATTATATATATATATATATATATATATATATATATATAATTTTACAAAGGTGAGAAACCATAATATTTTAGAACAATACTTTTATTATTTTATTGAATTACCAACTCATTGATTATGTGTATTATTGTATTGTTATGTGTCTTTTATGTATTTATGTAATGATGTATGTATATTGTTTTAATAATATATTTTTTTTAATTTTTCAGATCAAGAAATAAAAAGAGGAAACAAGGCCTGATTTAATAATAAGGTATCAGGCAAAGAATATAAGCCCCACACCCAGCTTCTGGAGTAGATTAAAAACGAAAAGAGAGATGAGATGAAATACTAGAGAGAGATTAAAAAGAGTTAGGGGCAGATGCATCTGCCAATAAGACCGTATGAACACGGCAAAGGCAGGGGTAGTGGAGGACAAAAAAAAAAAAAAAAAAAAAAAAAAAAAAAAAAAAAAAAACTTCTAAGTACAGAAAAAACGGAGAAATGTTAGTTATTATGGCCGGTATGCGTAGAATGTGAACCGATGCTTGATCTACGATGGACAACGGTGGCTCATTAGGAAAAGCACTCACATCTGGTGCTAGAGGTCGTCGGATCAATCCCTGCTTGTGCTATGTGAGCTTTGTGGTGGACAAACACCGTGTGAGTGGGAGTTTCCGGGGTGGTCCGCTTCCTCCCACTGTTTTCATTCCACCAATTCATCTCATCATCATCCATACGGCCTGAGCCGTAGTTGCCTAAAGAACGAATGATAAAGTCAAGTACTTGACCTACTAAGTAGAATTTGGTACTCTACCATCAGACCACGGAACCCAAAACCGTGAACTGGCGTGCTCATAAGATCAGTGCAATTTGTAGTAATGTTCAATTAGCAAGGCAAATACCAAATGGTGTTACGTGTTCCTGTATTGTTTATAGTATGATACTACAAATATAACAAAATATAATGACCAAATAAATCACCAAGACGCCAGGGTCGATTAGGTGTTCCTGGAACGGTGGCTCAGTGGTTGAGCGTTCACCTCTGGTGGATGGGGTCCCTGGTTCGATCCCAGCTCTCGCCAAATGAACTTTGTGGTAGACAAAACCGTAGGGGGGTTCTCGACGTTCTTCCGTTTCCTCCCACTTTATTCATTTCACCATTTCATTTATTTCTCATCACCGTCTCCTTTAGCCTAGCCGGCATAACTGTGGGACGTAAAACTCACAGATTTCATTTTCATTGTTTTGTTTTCGTATTACTAGTAATAGCAGTAGTGGTATTCGCTGTCGTATTAGTATAGTAATCAGTAGTAGCAGTAGTGGTAATAGTAATAGTAGTAGCAGTGGCAGCAATAGTGGAATTAGCACTAGCATTCGTAATCGTAATAGTAATAGTAGTATTAGCAGTAGTAGTTGTAGTATTAGTATCACATACGGTGTAGCAGTTTTACTTATCTTCTCTGTTGCTCGTAATGCACTAATGAGTGTAGTATAAGACTTTTACGTCCATGAGCTGTATTATTGTATAATAAACATGGCTGGACAGAGCAAGCACAGATAACAAATAGACAGACAGAATAGGGATATAGAAAACAAACCTTGGGTAAGCTTTCACACGATTTTCCCATTCGAGAAGGACAAATAGACATTGCTATATTATGACGACACATTTCTCATTTTCCATTGTATACTGAAGGATTGACTTGACTTATCAACTTCGTTGTTCTCAGGCCGGTTACGCCCGGCCCGTTTGTGCCCAGCCTCTTTAGAGCTCGGGTCGTTTGTGCCCGGCCAGTTTAGGGTCCGGCGTTTGTGCCCGGTCCGGTTAGAGCCCAGCCCGTTCTCTGCCCAGCTCGAAATTCGGGCCGGATCTGGTTGAGCCGGGCACAGAATACAGATCTATCCGGGCCGGGCCTTCTTCTGGCCTGGGTTTGCAGGTCTCTGGTTTGGAACGAGCTCGTAGTGTGTATGACGGAGGAGTAGGAAAATGGGTCGAAGGAGCTCTCTCTCTGACAAGGAGAAGGCAGACTTTGGTAAGTGAACTTCGGGATCATTTTTTGCGAGGTGGTAGTGCACATATAAAGAGTTAATTTTACAAACTGGGTGAGCGCAATGGCCAAAAATAACCGAGGAAAACCATCTTAAAGTTTTCTACTTGATGCATATATCGTAAGACGCGCAAACTTATCAAGTGACAGCGTGGCAGGGTGAGAAGAACCTGAGACTCAAGTGCAAAGGGTCCTGGGTTCAATTCCCATTCGAGTCAAACTTTTATTCTTGTTTATTGCTTCAACCGATAAAGTAGTCATTTGCAACTATAAGTAAAATAATTAATTCACCATATATTTATAATGTATTAAAACTAGTGCTCTCAACGGGTCGGGTCGGACCCGTGACCCGAATTGACTGACCCGACCCGATGACTCGACCCGACAACCCGACCCGAGCTGACCCCACTGACCCGACCCGACAACCCGACCGAGTTGACCCGACCCGTTTGAGAGCACTATGGTCACGACACTGGGTGAACGCCAAAATGCACTTCCATTGGGAATTAAATCCGGACCACGTGTACCGAAGTCTTACACGTTAACCACTAACTAGATCAAGCGGGGATTTGTATATGCATCTTAATGAATATTTGGGGCTTTTGAGGTTTGGTTATTTCTTTTTATAACTGATACCAGTGTCCGACGTGGGGAAATTTATTTTTTTTCTTGCTTTAGTTCTATGTGACGAAATTTTTATTCAAGGTCAGTGTTCTCACCTGCTCGGACGACAGGGGATCTTCTCGGAAGGCAGTAGCAAGAGTCTCTTGGCGGAGACAAAAGGAAATCGTTTAACTACAATGATAAGGGTTGAGGAAAGGGGAGAACACCTGCGATTTTTTCCAACCCTTCAACTTTCATTCCAAAATAGGTTCTTATGATTCCGGGACCCGCGCCACTTTGATTTTTCTTTCTCGATAATTAAAACGTATTTTACAGTATATATAGTTGCAAGTAAGAAGATACATAATATAAATTTTGTAATTTAAAATTTAAAAACACAGTATGATAATTAATTATAAAGTACTAATTTTATTTCATCACTTTCAACTCAACAAATGAAATTCAAACAATTCACACCTGGGTCTTGGTCATCAATACTGCGTCTTATTCTGTCTTGCACAGTCAAGTTTTGGTCCTGCATTTCGTAGTCTTGGTGGTCTTTCATGCTATACAAGAGCCAAGAATGCTCGCCTTATCGGTACAAATGAAGACCAAGTGTGATTTTGATTATGGTCTTTCATACTATACGGAAAGTAAGAAAATATGCTCATCGCTACTTCGTGATCACCAAAACAAGGCCAAGAGCAAGATTACTATGCACTTCGTCTTGCATATCCAATCTTTATCTTATTCCTGTATCGATGTTTTCGGGCTTGGTGAAATAAAATGAAATATTCAGGTTAAGGTCCCCCGATTCTGAACCGAGGCTAAGGGATATGGTGACCATGAGAAATGAATGCAATGGTGGAATGAAGAAAGTGGGAGGAAACAGGAGAACCTCGAGAAAACCCACTATACGGCGTTTCTTCACCACAAAGTCCACTTAGCACAAGCTGGGATCGAACTATGTACACCATGCACCAGAGATGAATTCTCTACCACTGAGCTACCGCGGCCCTGCTTGGGCTTGGTCGTCCATATCCAATCTTTCTTTTGGCCTTGCTTAAACAACTTCAGGTTTTGTTCTAAATCCAGACTCCATATTGGCGTAGATATTAATATTACGGTCGATTGGTAAAATCAATCTTCCACATTTAAAAATTAAAGTACACACAAGTACAAAAATAAGCATTTACCATAAAAAGACTAGCTGCAAGTATTCAAAATAGATTTATGGCTTCTATAAAATCAATTGAAAATTGCTATTTTTAATTAGGCAGCTAGTAAAAAACAGCAGCTTTCGACTCCAGCTAAGTTTAAGCTCAACCTAAATTCAGTTGACTAAAGTGAACTGACCCGACTGACCCGACCCGACAACCCGACCCGAGTGACCCGATTGACCCGACCCGACAACCCGACCCGAGCTGACCCGATTGACCCGACCCGACAACCCGACCAGAGCTGACCCGACTCACCCGACCCAACCCGACCCGTTTGAGAGCACTAATTAAAACAATAAAAATTTTCAATCACTTGTAAAATCTTTCAATATTTAATGTTAACTAGGAACAAAATTTAATCTCTTCCGTAAATATTATTGTTACCGCAGTTGTGTAAAAATGTTCTTGAAGCTTCGTGTCTACATCTGTTGACAGTGTGCGAATTACAAGGGAATGAGGGGGAAATATCCTTTGGTTATAGCAACATCCAGTATTAGCAAAGGGGATTTCCCCCTCAACTTCTTTGCAATTCGCACACTGTCAACAGATGTAGACACGAAGCGTCAAGAATATTTATTACACAACGATTGTCGTAACCATAATATAACTCGTGATATCAGTATATTTACGGATAGTTAACATGGAATATTGAAAGATTTTACAAGTGATTGAAAAAGTTCTATTGTTTTAATACATTATAAACATTTGGTGAATTAATATTTTACTTATAGTTACAAATGGCTACTTTATTGTTTGAAGCAAAAAACAAAAATAAAAGTTTGACTTAAAAGGAAATTGAATCCTGGATCCTTTGCATTTGAGTCTCAGGTTCTTCTCACTCTGCCACGCCGCCAGTTGATAAGTTTGCGCGTCTTATATGCTGCGAGTAGAAAACTTTAAGACGTTTTTTCTCGGTTATTTTTGGCCATTGCGCTCTCCCAGTTTGTAATATCAACTCTTTAAATGTGCACTACCACCTCGCAAAAAATGGCCCCGAAGTTCACTTACCAAAGTCTGCCTTCTCCTTGTGAGTATGAAAAGGGCCACAGTACCGCTTATAAAGCTGAAGGAACGTCTTCCAGAGCTATAGATAGGAAAATTGGGCGCACCGCGTGTGTGGTGAATAATTATTCGAAACTCGGAGCAAAGTATGGTGTAAAGAAGTCCAATAGTCCTTCCCAAGCCATCCCTTTCCCATTTTCATTTTCTAGATTTCCTTACTATGCATTTTAGTTTGCATTATTAATATTAATAATAATATTAATAACAATAATAATGTGTATCATTTGTATTATGCAATGTTGACTTTATCCTTATACGAATATTGTAATGCCTATTGTAAAAAAAAAAAAAAAAAATGAGCAACAGCTCTGTTATAGGCGACAAAAATTAATAAATAAATTATTTATGAAAAAGTATTAAAATGGAAACAATTACCTAAATTTAACCCCCCCTCAAGAAAACATGAAGACATTTTCTCAGAAAAACGTCCGGAGCGTTTTTACAATCCGGAAAAGATGATGTCCAATTAAAAAAAAAAAAAAAAACTGTTAGTAAAACCAAGGATGTTATAAAATAGAGGATCTGCCTTTACAACAAAATCTTGAAGCCATACGTCACAGTTTCGCCACCCCTACTCTGCCCACTCCGCCCAGGCCCGTATCCAGAGGGGGTCTAGGGGGGCCGTCCCCCCTAAATTTTTGCTGGATCCCCCTAAAATTTTCACGGTAGGCTTGCCAATGAACTATAATATGGTAATTAACTATAATATGGTTGGATCGGCCTCCACTAACTTCAGCCGGGCCCCCCTACGTTTTTGGGCTGGCTACCGGACTGATTCCGTCCAATAAGATTGCAATATTTTGAGCCAACAATCATGGCGGAAACGAAAGTAACCAATTAGAAGATGTCGGAAACGAGAGTAGCCAATCAGACGTGCTGTTTTTTTTTTTTTTTTTTTTTTTTGCTTCATTGATTTAATAGGATGAAGATACATATGGACAGATCCTCTATTTTAAAACATCCTTGAGTAAAACAAATTTTTACACCAGTTCGCACATAACCAATATTATAACACTATCGTTCACTTGATTAAGCCTACTTCTATTTATCCTGGTTGTGATGAGGGAATTCTTACTAAGTTTCAGAGAAACCGAACTTCTCAACATTTTCCCATAAAACGAAAACACATTTCTATTTAAAGTGAAAAATTAGTGGTGTCTATGTTTCAACATATTCGTAACATCTAAATGACATAATGCAACTGTCAACATTAACAATGACGTTATGTAAAACAACCCCTTTTATCATTTTTCCAAATGATAAAGATAGTGAAGAATTTTCCGCGTAGGTTAGACCTAGACAGTGTATTTCCTAGTCTTCATTAGTGACAATAGTGAGAACTTTTGAAAGAATAAGTGTGCTTCAGGAGAAGTTCAGGAAGATAAATAATGACCGCTTTGGTAACATGGGATCCATAGATTAATTTGCTGCACGCCATTATACACAATAAGAAAATTATCTCTTGACTTTAAGGTGACCATGATAATTATTTTCCTCCTGCTTCTTATGGATGAAAAAGTCATTGTGTACACACTTTTAATATACTGGAAAGTTAACTACTCAGTAAGAACACATGTGAAGGGTGCTTCTTCCAAGGAAATGCTAAAAATATGATTACAGATGTCGCCTCGTCTTACGTAAATAATGAATGTACTTGAGTATCAGTATAATTGCCTATTAACACGGAATTGTCATTTGTCGAAAGGACAGATTGGTTTCGTAAGGAACATTAGCATAGATTATTAATTTTAGCTAGTAATTGCTTGAAGCAAGTAGTTGGTTTAAACTTCCAACTCATTTGATTTCCATTTTCATGCATTTTAGTTGAATTATGTTTAGGTTAAGATAATAAGAAATAAAGTCATTTAACCCATATATGTCATTATCTTTTTTTGTTTTGTATTTTGATTAATTTTGGAAAATGGATAGTTTTTGACCTATTCTTGGTAAATTTAGTGTCATTTTTTCATGCTGATCTCCCATTGCTTAATTATAATACTGGGTCAAAAAAGGCATATATATGTATAAACTTTAGCAATAACAAAATACGTAAGCGGGTCGATTTCGACCCGGTGGCCTTGAATCGGTTAAAAAATTATGACTTTTTGAACTGATAATTTTAAGGGGTGACTCTCAGTGGCGGATCTAGAAGGTAAAAGTTGGGGTGCAGCCAGAACCTAGAGTATGATAGCATGGACCCCCGAAGAGGAGGGCAGGGTAGGGCCCGCCCCCTGGCTCTTGAAAGTGTATACGTAATATAGCAAACCACGTATATTAAATACCAGAAATACCAGACGTAATATAACAACCATGGAGATGGGCCCTTCTCTAGAAAATTTTCTCCAGGCGCTCCTGCATGACTGGTATATCATGAGTTTACTATAAACTTTCAAAAATATATAAATAATAGCTTACATTATTCTTGAGATTCAAAAAACTAGGCCCCAGGCTAAATCCGCCACTGGTGACTCTGGAAGAAAATCCCTCGTCATCTAGCTCCATTTCTCTATTCATCTCTATTCATGGTCTATATGTGTCACTAGTATTGATATTTTGGCAGTATTATTTTTCGTAGAGTCACTAGACACCCTTTTTAATCCAAACACTTTCTTTTCTTTTCGAGCATAAAGAAACGATCCCGGTCGATTTTGAAAAACAAATGTGGGGTTTAGATGAAGTCAACTACCTCAAAATTTGTATATATATATATATATATATATATATATATATAAAGCTATAGTTTAAGTGTAAGATTTTGAATTAAAATTTGGGAATAATAATACACAACACAAAAAGTTATTCTAGTTTATTATTATTATTGAAATACCAAATGTTGAAATGAAAAGTGAAGAGATATTACATATATTACTTGTAATTGAAAATTATATAATAGATGTTGACCTGAAATACTGCATTCATATTTCTGTAATTATGTGGTAAAAGTTAGTGTTATACATTATATTTTCTTGCTATGCTATTAAGAGATTTGTGGAGTAATATAAATCTATTTCTGAAATTAAAAATGTCTCTTAAAAAATCATTTCATGACTAATGTTTCACCTATGTACCGTATATTGAAAATTCCTTCCGGGGAAAATCTAAAATCACTAGGCCTACTGCTTCCAGGCTGTTTAATCTAGGTCCTAAGTACTTTCCATGCAGTATAACAAACTCATCATCTTGCTGTATCCATCCACTGACTATAATCATCCTTTTCCCTAAAAATATACCCTCTCATAATACTTCCATCACATTCTTCAGAACACAGATAAAATATTTTCAATGATACAATTCGTTTGTTCGTTTCTTTCTTTCTTTTTTTTCTTTCTTCCCTTTCATCTGTTCCAAGACATTCTCATTACTTATACACATGATTCTCTTGACACATGATAATGAGTCGGAGTTAGTGTGTACCTCCTGAAGTTTGATGAGCGCGAGATCCATTGAGAATAGTAAGTCTGAGCTCACACGAGCTTCAGTAAATCCCAGTTGCAAAATGATCATCTCTGGTGTATACCAATGTTTTTTTTTCTTCTTTCACGCGTGTACTTAACAGAGCTGAATACCTGCGCCATCATTGTTTTGAAGCCCACTGACTTACACGGGAATTGATATTCTGTTTTCTGTGAAATGAACTGGAATTTGAATTTTAATGTTGTGATTTTACTGATTTCTTATTCAGATCTATTAATTATGTCTCTCCCTTCCTTCGTGAACATTGAATTCTATTATGAATAAGGTTAATATTTAATAATCAAAGTGAATGCAAATAATACTACATTTACATATTAAAGTAAATTAATTTTTAGGGAATTTGGTTGACTAAAATTCCATTATTCTATATCCGTCAGTCCGAGACACACACACACACACAAATGCCGAGAACTACTCTATTAATCATCACTAAATTTGATCAGAATGTAGGTAAAAAAATGAGGAAAAGAGTTCATTTTGAACCCGATACTTAAACGGAAAGTGGTAGAAATTAACCATTTCCGGTTTTAACATTAATCTATGTAGAGCAAAAACGGTAAGAAATAGAGAGATGTGGTTTTCTGCAATCGATTGAGAGTGCGAAAAATACATTACATCTCCATCTTTAACTCTCTAATGAACCAGAAGGAATTGGAATCTCCTGCAAATTAATGTACATAGAACAGAAACGATAACAGGGAGAGAGAGAAACAGTATTATTGGAATCGATTTAGCGTTCTAAGAATATATATTATCTTCTCTCTTAATCTTCTATTCAAACCGGAAGTGGCACAAATCAATCACTTCTGGTTTTAACATTGACCGTTATAGAGTGAAAACAGTTGACAGTTTTCTGCAATCGACTAATCGTTTCAAGCAGGGATAAAAGTGGATCTAAAAAGTAAGGGGGGTGGTAGGTAGTGCCATGACGTAACGCCGTCCCCTGTCTATCTTTGCTCATTATAATATTTTGGGAACTGGGGGGACGCCTCACATTATTTTCGAGGTCCGGAGACGGCGTACCGCCGCGTTACCCCTCACTTTTACCCGTGGATTCAAGCGTGTACTCGATCTGCACTTTAATCTTCACAGAAGTGGTGTAAATATACTGCCCCTTCCTGTTTTAATAGTAATTGAGAGAAATATCACACCATCAAAAACTACACTCCTTTCACATGGTGTACACGTGACACTTCTACTTGTTAAAAGGAAGAGACGCCTAAGTAGGTCTAGATTTAAGAAGAAATCAGTAAAACCACATCGTTTAAAATTTCAATACATTTAAAAAGAAAACAGAAAATTAACTTCCCATAATCTAAATAAATAAAAATAAAAACCGATGTTAAAAAACGATGTTTTCCACGTCAAAGGCGGGTGCGTTATTCACATAGTCACGAGGCATCTCAGTACACCGATTTTGATTATTTCTAGTATATGAGTGTATTCTGGTATAACTTTGATTTTTATCATATTATTGACCAGAAAATGAAGAGGAGGTGGCAGGTAAAAATTATCGAAAACGACCGGTATTAGTGTCGAATCCATACTTTTTGGGTCGCAGTGATGAATATTGATACTTACGATGACTTAAAAGTCCAAATTATACCATCCAGTTTTCGGGATCGCTTAGATGAATAGTGACACCTCCGATATCACTATTAAGACTAAATTCATCCCCATCAATATAGAGAGTAAGAAGGGGTAGATATATAAAAATAATTGAAAAGGATTGATATTGGTCTCCAAACCGGAGTCACTGAGATGAATAGTGACATTCTCTATACCATTTAAACCCAAACGCATCCCTCATCGCCATGGAGTGAGAGGTGGAGTAGTATAAGGGTGTGATACGTTTAAAATAGCCAGAAGGAACAGATATTAGTGTCCAGTCCATAGTTTTAGGGATTGTTTAGATAATTAGTGACACTTCTGATACCGTGGAAGTCCAAGGTCTGCCTCCATTGGCATGGAGGTGAGGAAGCATGTGGATTGGTAGTGGGAAGGTAATTACATGTTAAAAATAACAAAACTAACCGATATTAGTGCCCAATGTAAAGCTTTCGGGGTTGTTGATATGAAAAGTAACACTTTTAATGCCATTTAAGTCCAAATTCAGTACCCGTCGGCATGGAGATCAGATGAGGTGAAAACTAACATGTCAAAAATCGACGTTATATATTCTTTTCCATAAAACTATTCTCCCAGTGCAAGAAACGTGCATTTCGGTTCGTTAAATAACAAATCAAGATCGCACAGACATTCAACATAGACCTTGACTCACACTGTAAATCAATTCATAGAGAATCTATGGCTTTTTAAAATAAAGTCCGCAAACCTCATAAAAAAATCGTTTTTAATCTGTGAAATTTCCTCTTCTGCTGCCACCTGTTGCAAAAACAAACAAGCAAACAAAAACAGGGTCAACTTTCTCCTTGGATAGCTAATGGCCTGAAGTTCGGTGTTCTACTACAACACAAGATTGTTGAGGTAACAATTATATATTATTATATAACTTTTTAGTAGTAGCATGTGTAAATGGAAGACATTTACCTTTCAAAGAAGTCCAGAGAAAAAGCAGGGCATTTTAGCGGAGGAAAGAAAAAGAACAATATGGAATAAACTCGTGGTCACTTTAGGAACTTGTATCAGCTTTAAAGATTACAAAACGTTAAGCGCTCAAAGAGGTAAAAGAGTTCGCATGAGAGTAAACACATACAGTCGCAAGTGACAATAATATAATGCAATAGATATTTATGTGAACTCATAAGCACAGAAATTCACACCCTATATGTAGAATCATGAGACTTCGTAGTGTGTTATATAAGGGTTTGTTATCAATTTAATTCTGATAAAATTTTAAAATTCTTGAGGGAGTTTCTGCAAAAAAAAAGAAAAAGAAAATATATCAGGAAATAAAAATTCGTACTCAAGATAGAATTCTTAGGAGATATTCCGTGCTCAATAATCTTATCATACTGTATTGAACAAAATTTACCTTTAAGGCCAGAAGACATGCAAAGCATTGTTTATTATTATTATTATTATTATTATTATTATTATTATTATTATTATTATTATTATTATTATTATTATTATTATTATTTTATTATTATTATTATTTTAAATTTAGTTCACAGGTTGACAAACTTTTTGAGTTGCAGAAACCTTTTTTAAGACAAAGAAGTTGGTCAAAGAGAACAAAATAAATGTTTGACATATACAGTAATATTTCATTTAACTTTGGTCTAATCTCTTCGAGAAGCACGATTTGGAATTTGAGGCTATATCCTATACACCGTGTACTGTCATCTTTGCCAGTGTCCAGTATCGAAATCGGGTGGCGTGGTTACCGTACAGCATCAAGTTTTGGCTCTACATAAAAAAAAAACTCGTTTTCTCTATTTTCTCAAAAACTACATGAGAACTTGTCATTTTTGTTCATCTCTATTAGATCTGTAAATTGTTAATTGTCCAATGTCGTTAAAAGCAAATAACTGTGTTGATGGCAAAATATAATATTAGTCGAGGAATTGGGAATGCTGCTACCAATGCGTACTATAATTTTCCGGAAAAAAGTATATAATAATTTGTTATAGAAACCTACAATCAATTACAACTACATTATCAATTAGATTCCCTTTTCAAGCAATGATGACTCCGCTGGATATTGATTTTGGCTCTGTGTCTGATTTGTTAAGTGTGCGTTGACCAAAAACAAAACAAGAGATCGTTTCAAACTTCTGATTTCCTGTTTAATATACAGCTATTCGTCATGATCCTTGTTAATGGTTGTGAAACATACTGAGAGAATACTGATAACATTCAATGACACCTCCATGTATTATGCTTCTTCGAACAATTCAGCTTATGAGTAAATGAACGGATGTAAAAAAAAAAGAAACGAAAGCATAGGCTATAAATGCTTGTTTCCCACTTGCACGAAAATGGCTTTAAAGGCTGTTTGATCCCTATAGTTTGTGGTGAAAGGATTGAAAGCAACTACACATATTCCTTTTTAGTGACAAGGAGAAAAGGCCATGTCAATATCTTATTCCTCTTTGCTACTGATAATTTTTTGGTGCATTAAGTAAAGATTGTATCTCACTATGAATGAGGAAGATTACGTGCAAGTACATTGTCAGCTAGTTGCTACACACATTTTGTTAGCAAAAGCCGTTTTTCTTTGTTTTCAGTAAGTCTCTTGTAATATGTTCCTGTATTTTATCCTGTATATATACAGGGCGCAAAATTTACGGTCGCCATTGGCGACTAGAAAATTAGAACTGGCGACCAGTGTTCAGTAGGAATGGTTTCTGCCTACTCACAGGGCTGCGCAGTTTCAGCGCATGAAAATAATTGTCACTGAGTGAAAGAAAACACAGAATGTGAAGTCTTCACAACGCTGTAATTTGCTTCTCCTTTCCCACCTTCAATCGAAATGGTCTGCCTGACACTGAATCATTTACTAACAATTTCCATCAATGGCCCTTCACATACAAACTTTGATCCGTAAACTGCAATCGACAACTGGTACTTCAGTGCAGAGAGAGAGCGTTACACTGCCTTAAGGTAAGATATTTTTTAACATGTATATGAATTGTCCAATTCAAAATTGATTATTCTGAAACTGTCTGGTTTTGAAATTTTATGCTCTGATGTAATCTGTTTTTGTCAAACCAAAAGATCGAAAGATGTGGTGGTGGGGGGGAGCTCTTAATTTGTACGTGAGAGATACTGGCGACCATCATTTTTGGATTGGCGAGTGATCCTGACTTTGAAATTTTGCGCCCTATCTATCTAACACCAGATCATAATCATCATCTAGAGAATTAGGCCATTTAAAAGCACGTTGTAAATTTTATAACTTGTAATACCTAAACAAGATCTGGTATGTTTGCAAAATCCTTGCTTCCTTGTTTGAGACATAAGTTTGTGCGGGGTGGGGGGAGAATAATTTAAAGCACACAGGTACACAATATATAAGTACGGGCCTGGATATAGATATATAGACACAGATATAAAAGAAATCCTTATTTCTGATTGATGAACACCGAGACCAAATTGCTTAATCTAGAAACTTGAAATTTAGACAGTGCGTAGATATCCTAATGTAATATACCACTAAGAAAGGAATTCTGGAAATTCAACGTTGACTGAATTCAAGAGTTATTTGATGGCTGACCTAGGAAGGAAGAAAAGAGGTGGCGGCAAGAAAAGCGGGTGATGGGTTACTATTATTATAATAAGATGTCCAGATCTCGAAAAATCCTTAAGGATAAGACATTATATTTTATCACGCTTTTTTTTTTTTTAGAGACATGAATTTGGACTTCTCATTTAAAATATTTAAACACCTGTTTCAGTAGGTTTATTATTATTGTTATTATGCTGGGATAAAAGAAAGAAAAAGAATGAGTGATTAAGACCATGAAAGATGCAAGATGTTCGTACGAAACTTCGAGACCAAATAAATTCAAGATAAAAGCTGCAGAAGGAAGAACACAATATATTGTCTACTGTAGATGGTGACACTATTGGTAACTTGTAAATTTGGGATCACATATTTGTGGTTCAAAAATGCAGATATAACCTTGCTGGATGCTTGTTGCACCATGGCCTTTTTGAAGGTAAGTCTAGGTGATGATGAGACAAGTTTTCTTCTAACATGTAAGGAATAGCGATACTCGCATTTCCAACATTGGCGTACGTTATGACTGCGGACGGATGAAAATAAATTATAGGAGAAAACAATAATATTTAGATAATTTGAGTGTGAAGAATTGAATTTATTGAGACGCGTTTATATTTTATTTTTGTTGTACGCCGAGCGGATATCCCAATTTCTTATACAAGCGATGCCCTTGTAAATTGACCTGTACATACTTATTTCGTATTCTTGTAATTTTAGTGAAGTCTTTACAGGATTTAACAATATTGTTAACATAATAGAAGTTGCAACATAAATATTTTTGTCAAGTGTATCATATACTGTACAGCAGAGTTCAAACGATACAAAAAAAAATGTAGCATAAAGCGCTATTATTGAAAAAGAAAATCTTATAACTTTTTTAAAAATAGAAGTTTAACAAAGTGTTTGTTTAAAAGTTTAAATAAAAGTATATAAGATTGTACAGTTATACTGTATCACATATTGTCTGATGAAGCCAAAGAGTTAGTTGGCGAAACTGTAACACGGGTTGAATTTTAATGAAAATATATAGTTTTGCTCAGCAAATAATTAGTTTATATTTAAATAAAAGTTATGGACCATCGCATTAAAGTTTCTCTCTCCAATTCCTCAAACTAAGTCATATTATCCTGCAGTTATTAATGAAATATTTTATTGTGAAAAACCATCAAAACCATAAGACACTTTCGGAAAACTTCACCGAAAGAAAATTCATCCCTGAAAGTAAACTATTTCTTGTAGATTTTTTCCATAAGAAATAACTTATGCTATATGTTAGGGTTATTAATAATATATTTGTTTATAAAATAATAAGAAAATCACAGGATTGGTATTTTACAAAATTATCAATAAAAGAAAAAAACAACTCAAGGATAAACGAACCCTTGTGGATATTCTCATGGAAGTGATTTATACAACACTATAAGAAGAATGATGAAATATTTATTTATGAAATATGACCAAAATCGCCCGAACCTATCTGAGAAAGTAATTCGAAACGAACTCAACTCCAAGAATAGACTACCCCTCGTAGATTTTTAAGGAAAAATGAGTTATGCAATATTGTCAGAGTATTAATGAAATATTTATTTATGAAATAATAAGAATATTGTCTGAGTCGTTTTTGAGAAAATCGTTCGAAAAAAAAACACCCTAAGAATAAACTACCTCTTCTCGAATTTTCCCGGAGAAATGACTTATACCACATGATGGGGTTGTTTTCGGAAAATTGATTTATAAAATATTTTTAAAAATCGTTAGAGCTGTTTTTGAGAAAAATCACAATTATTGATTTTTACCCTTAGGTAAACTACCCTTAGTTTTAGGGCTAGGAAGAAAATTCGAAAACTCTCCTGGGATCATATGAAAACTTTTGGCCTCTACGTGAGTGTAGATTAGAAGAAACGGACAAACAGACTGACAAATGCCGAAAAATTCACTTTTTCGGTTTCTAAGGGCTATGAAACGTATAAATCCACTGAAATATGGAATTCGATATTTTTTTTTTCACGACCACCATACTTTCTTCTCTCCTTTCGTCACTCAAAAGTAAAAAAGAATTGAATACAGCTCATACTAGAATTGTAACTATGCATAACTTAAATAAAGGTAAAATCTGACCGAAGAAAAATAGCAAATACATCTCAGAACAAAATATTATATGAGACAGAAACCAATTAACTCTAGTGTCTATGGCCAATGGAATCTAGATGTGGAGGCACAGTAGCTGAGTGGTAAAGATGCGTGGGGTCCTTGGTAGGACCCCAGCGAAGTAAGTTTGTGGCACACAACATCGTGTTTATGGATTTTCTCGGAGTACTTCTGTTTCCTCCCGCATTCTCGTTCCACCAATTCTTCCACCATCATTCACTTGCCTTAATTATCCGTCTCCTTTAACCTAACAGGCATAATCGTGCGACGTTAGACTGAAAGATTTCAATGCCACATTCACAAGAACTCTCATTGATATCTCTTTAGCGAACTGTATCCAGTTTCTACTTTGTATTCCCATTTCTACGAGATAATATTATCCTCCTTTCTGCGCCTAGGTTTTCATAACTGTCTTTTTCCAATTGCATTTCCAGTTAAAATTTTGGATGTTCCTACCTTCTTTCATTCTGGGAGAAAAACAAACAAACAAACAAACAAAAACACATTAGATATGAGGACAAGATAATGCAGGTATATGAGGTCTGCAGCTAATTAAAAATTAAAAAAAAAACTAAATCAAAGGAAGAATCTTATTGGTTATTAAAAGTGGCTTCCTTTCATTTTTCTGGTAAGTTATTTCTAAACTGTAAATTTAGAAAGTATCTTCACTTTATGTACAATGAAGGAATATCTTGCCAAAATTATAACACAGATCATAAATATAAGTGCGACGGTCCGATTTTATTCCTATTTACCTTAAAATATTTTGTTAGTTATAGATCATCTTACTAGCCGCACCTTAACAAATGTTGTGGAAGAACATTATTGATATTTCTAAGGAAGGAAGATCTTTAAGAAGAATATTGTATTTCGAATCTTTAAGGCAAATAATAAGTATTAAAATGTTTAATACATAAACTACATATCCGTTGAGTCACATAGTGCATTAGCTTATTTTTAGCGTCAACTAAATGGAAACCTTTATACGTACAATTTAACGAAAATTACTATTATTCTCGAAGAATCCATAACTTTAATTAATATCTGAAAGTATGGATTACGATTCTGTATAAGTCTTTTATGATAGATCTAAAGATAACCAAGAAAGGGATTCAAAAGTAAAGTAGAATTTGTTCCAAGCTCAAGTTCCAATGAAATTTTATTGCAGAGTTGGTAGGAGTTTGAAAAAAAATATTGTAATATTTCATCGTTCAAGCACACACTCGAACTCGTGAACAGAGAAAAGTAAATTAGTAACCGAAGAATTTGTTACGTAAAAGGCTTTCATTGTCATCAGTACTTAACACACTACAAACTGCTGGAAAAGGATACTCTTATAGCACACGCAGTGAAGGTGATTATTTTGACATTCAGAAGTATTTCTCGTTAGTCTTCACCGCTTCCCTTAATAATAATAATAATAATAATAATAATAATAATAATAATAATAATAATAATAATAATAATAATAATAATAATAATAATAATAATTTCCCTCTCTCCAAAATAACCTCTGTAACCCTTACGTTATCCAGTGGACATGCCTATTGCATTTTTCGACTTTCCCCCTCCCCCTCCTTTCTTCCATTACACAATCATCAAATTGCTTTGGTCGTCCTTCCCCTTTCTTTATTGCTTTCCCTTCGTTTTGTTTTCATTACGCTTTTCCATCCTTCAAGCAATCTCCTCCGTTCGTTCCAACCTGAAGTTAATTGCTCACTTACATAACATACATCTTTTTCCCGAGTCATCAAGGTTTGCATTTTTCTTTCTTCTGATTTTATTTTAGATACTGGAATAAACGTTAACCACACTTCATTAGCCAATATGCACGACGAGTACTTTATTTCATATCATTCGCATGATCAGGGTTGCCAATTTTGAAGTTTGGATATATTAAAGAAGTAAGAGGTCCAAAATATAAGATATAAATATTTTTTCTCACAAGTAAACCTTACGTTTGGGTGAATCGAGTTGCTGACTGAGACACATATGAGAAAGTAGTACTAAATGTGGTCAGTATTTCAGTGAAGTTATAGCTGCGAAGCTCCAGGGGTTTAGGAGATACAGCTACCAGAACATCACATGGAAGTACAGAATAGTATTCATACACTTGGAGGTAAAAGCCCTTTAAGACCTCTTTTAACGACAAAAGGTGAATAACAAATATATGGGTACATATTAGGACCAGGGGGAAGTCATATAGTAAGGGTATACCTGACGGCGGCCATCTTGAAATCCGCCATTTTGAATTAAGGTTAAGTTTTTATAATAGGAATAGGGTCATGTGATACATGCTTTAAGGCGCAAATTTACTCAGAAGAACAATGGTGACGTTAATTTTGATTTACGCGCATTTGGTAAAAAGTTACAGGGATATTAAATATTGTTGCAGCATATGTATTAGTCCTTTACTCCACTTTGTAAATTTTGTGTTAATGATAATAATTAAATAAAAAGCAGGTGGATAAATATTAGGTCTATGGTAAGAGTTGCCTTGATGGCGGCCATGTTCAAATCCGCCATTTTGAATCAGACAAAAGTTTTAAACAAAACGCATAGCAGTGACACCTTATTAATAGCAAATTTTACCATAAATCCAAGGGTATAACCATTTTTGCTTTATCATTAACGAGCACAAAGGTAAATGGGAATAGTGTAATGGAGGATAGATGACTTCTGGCTAGAAGTTAATCAGAAATACAATGGTGGCGTTACAATGTTAGTTGTTTGATGCTATACTTGCACGCCATTTCGTTGTTTTTCTTGTATGCTGTTCACATCTATTTCTCGCTCGCTCTTGTCCTCACTGTACTATTGCTCACCTTGTCTGTGCCACGCACACACGACAACATCAATATTAATCCACCTGCTTTTTATTTAATAATTATCATTAACACAAAATTTACAAGGTTGGGTAAAGGACTAATACATATGCTGCAACAATATTTAATTTCCTTGTAACTTTTTACCAATTGCGCGTAAATCAAAATTAACGTCACCATTGTTCTTCTGATTAAATTTGCGCCTTAAATCATGTATCATATGACCCTATTCCTATTTTAAAAACTTAACCTTAATTCAAAATGGCGGATTTCAAGATGGCCGCCGTCAGGTATACCCTTACTATATGACTTCCCCCTGGTCCTAATATGTACCCATATATTTGTTATTCACCTTTTGTCGTTAAAAGAGGTCTTAAAGGGCTTTTCCCTCCAAGTGTATGAATACTATTCTGTACTTCCATGTGATGTTCTGGTAGCTGTATCTCCTAAACCCCTGGAGCTTCGCACCTATAACTTCACTGAAATACTGACCACATTTAGTACTACTTTCTCATATGTGTCTCAGTCAGCAACTCGATTCACCAAAACGTAAGGTTTACTTGTCAGAAATGATTACTTTGAAATCTATTAGGACTTCAAGATACATCAGTAACGCAGTGTGGTAAATATTAAATGGGTATAATTAGCACTTCTTAAACTTCTCATTGCACTAAATTTGTATTTAAACTTTATTGTACTTGTTATACTGTATTACATTTTATCATCATTGTATCACTCATGTCCACAATGATTGTTGCATATCTATAACTGTCTTCTTGTAAGAATATAATTTGATAATGATTTTGCAGCGTACTTTTAATACTGATACCATGTGTATAATCGGGAAATGTATATTTGTGGTAAATTTCATAGGAAAAGAATTATAAATATGAAAATTAGAATGAGTAAAACAAAATGTTTCTAAATGGACAAAGAAAGTTTTATTTTCTTCTTATTGTTCTTATTTACTGCTCTTTTGACATGAAATTGGCCACATACATGTCTTTGCTGATTATACACATACTAACATTGTAAGAAATACCGGGTGAATTCGTTATCAAATTATATTCCTACAACAACATATTTATAGACATGCGACAATAGATTTTGACATGAGTTTACATTTACATTTTGTTCCGAGGCCATTACTTCCAGCATTAACCGCGTCGTATACCTGTGCTATCTTGACGTTTTAACCTATTTGATTTATATGGAGACATTTTTTTGGTTTCCTTCTCACAGAGAAAAAAGTCACTGCTATTCAGTTTCATATGAACCTGCCAAAAGTATGGCGATGGCAACTAAACATGTATTTAGCTAAACTTATCAAATACCTGAGCCATACTGTTGGACAATATGCGTCTAGTAACATAGGCAATATAACATCCGGCATACTGCTTACTGTACACTTCACAACAGATATTTAACGAAATATGTTCAATTGTCATAGTCATACGTTTGGCAGGTTCATCTGGAACTGAACAGCTGTGATTTTTTTCTCTGTGCAAATGAGCTGGAATTTTAATATTGTTTGGTTTCATTTTACTGGTTTCGTCATCAGATCTATTTAAATGGTCGTGAAAAATAAATTCTGTGATATATAATTTAAATATTTGATAATCGGATTTCAGGCTGTTAAATTTACATGTAACAAAAAAATAAATAAATAAATAAAAAGCAAGAAGCATTTAACTAGACTTGAGAAAGAAAGCAATAAAATTATATAATAAAAATTCCAGTCCATGTACAAAGAAAAACAGTTTCCTCTATAAACTAATGGGCCAAAATACGACAGTAGCAGAGATAGTCAACACCGTTAAGTACCGATATTACAATAATACATTAAAAAAGCAATATTAAAAATCTATCTACTGTAGGGGATGTGTCTACATACGTAGACCCTATCATCTAATCTATTCGTTGTTTGCATATTTCAGTAACATACTAATTAGTTTTTAGTTTGTATTCATATATTTAAACAACTACTGGATGTAGATAAAACATACTTGTTATATGTTTGTACTGTAATTCACCAACTTCTCTTTGAAATGTTTTGTATTCTTACATTTAAGCGGTATTAAATAAATAAAAATAAAATAAAATGAGAATCTTTATTAGCTGTTTGAGATCTTGATTTCAAGCTAAAATATCAAAATGTTCTACGAGCTATTGCACGAATATGAGCTTTAAACGAGAGATATGTGAATTTTTGCGCGTGACTATTACCTAAACTTGTAATACAACAGTCTCTCATTGACCATGAGATAACATTTTTAACAGAGCGCGCTATTTCATGTTAAACACTAAAATATTTCTCTATCACTGAGTGAGGACAAAAAAAATCTCAAATATTCGGTAACTATTGACGCTGAGAACATGGATAACAGTCTATTCATACTAAACTAACAAACGAAAGAGGAGCATTACTCCTATTTGATTCCCTTCCACAGTTTTCTAGAAAAAAAGAAAAAAGACATTTTGTGTCCTGAACAAATATAAACAGAATTGTATGAGTAATTTATTTATTTATTTTTAAAAGAAAACCTGAAAAAAAAAATCTCTAGAATAAACTACATTTTGTGGATGATTTCAGAAAAAACGACCTGTACTACATTATAAGGTTGTTAATGAAACAGAGTTAATATGAAATATCAACAAAATAGCTTGAACAACTTTTGATAATACCGTCTAAAAAGACTCATCCCAAGAGCAGACCACCCCTTTTAGGTTTTTTCAGAAGAAATAGTTCTAGGAGAATATTATAGGGTTATTAATATTTTTTTTTTAAATGTACATAAACAAAATCGCTTAAGCAGTTTGAGAAAATTATCTGAATAAAACTCATTTCTAATTGTTAACTACCCTTTGACTTTTTCAGAAGGAATGGCTTACACCACATAATAGTGTTTCAAACGAAATATATGTTTATGAAATATGAACAAAATTATCTGACAAGTTTTGAAAAAATCATTCAAAAAAATCTCACCCCAAAGAACAATCTCTTTTGGAATTTTTTCACGGATGATGGCTTATATCATATTATAGAGTAATTAATAGAATATATATTTATGGAATATAAACAAAATCGCCTCAGATGTTTGTGAAAAGCTCACTCGAGGAAACACCTCTAGGAGTAAACTAACTATTGTGAACATTTCAAGAAGAAATGATTTACGTCGTATAGCGCTGTTAAGAAATATTTATTCATAAAATGTAAACAAAATCGCTTGAGTCATTTAGCAATTGTCCAAGAAGAACCTACCCAAAGAGTAAACTACAGGTAATTACCCCTTTTGGATTTTTCCCAGAGAAATGACTTACAACGTATTATAGAATTGTTAGGGCACAATATTTATGAACTATAAACAATATTGTTGGATTCGTTTTCGGGAAAATCGCAAATTTTGATTTTCATCCTCCAGGAAACTACCCTTATTTTGAGGGCAGGAAGAAAATTCGAAAAATACCTCTACAGGATTATATATATATATATATATATATATATATATATATATATATATATATATATATATATATAAAGCTTAACTTTAAGACTCAGTTCCGATACGTTGAGCAGCATACGGACAAATGAACAGACGGATATACTACATTTTTAAAAACCTGTTTTCGGTATGTATGACCCATGAAACATGAAAATCTGTTGAGCTCTCGAATTCGGTTATTTTTACAATCACAGTACTTTCTTCTCTCCTATGGTCGCTCGAAAGTGAGGATACACAGAAATAAAATAAGGTAGGTGCAGGTAAATACGCCATGTTGACAGTGTTGTATTTTTTATGGCCTTTATTTGCATGAAACACACACACACACCAAAAAAAAAATGACATGTGCGTTGCAGAGTAGCCTTTCCCGTGTGTAGAAAAAATGTGGCAATGATGTGACTCACTTCTATTTTGTACCCAAGGTAAAAGAAAAAAAAGTGTTACAAAGTGGCGTATTTACCAACATGTGCACGTAATTACGCCAAGTCTAGTATACTACTGGAAACCTGTAACAAATCTTGCAACTGCTTACGTTGTCTGTATTATACGAACTCAAATATTACTACAAAACAAGGCTGAAGCAGAAAATGAAATGACCAATGTGCAAGATGAAGATAAAAAGATAAAATGTGAACAATAATCTCCAAAGTTGAAATGAAGTTCAAACTGAGAAGTTTTATTCCATGAGAAGATAAACAGTGTCACTCTACAGTGACTTAAAATGACTATATCGGTATTGCATGGAACATGTGGGACAAACGAAAACAATCTTTGTCTTCTGCAGACAGTCCTGCACAAGTCCTGGCGCATTTCGCTGCACCATGCTTGGTATTGGTTTAGTAGCCATGAAATCACAAATACTGAAATTGCATTCACAAAACAAAGTGTTCCTAGACGGACACGAAATAAAGCGTACATTGCTGTAAACAATCGACAATGTTCTGACTTAGCACAGTACTAATAACGGATTCTTACCTCCATTGAAATAATAACGTCCTTCCATGGAACCTTCCCGAAGCAAACAACACTGCATGGCGTGGCGGTCTCAGCGCTGTTTCCCAGAGCATTCGTCAAATCGGACTTGTCCAAGACCGTGGCACATATTGGAGGAGCACTTTAGCGGGTTTCGTCGGATACGTCCCAGCACTGAACACTTGGCGTATTTAGCTGCACTGGCGCATATACCTGCAGTTACCTTAGCATAGGTCTATCACAAATTACCGATGAGCTTCTGAACGGATATCGATATGTCATTGGGGAAATGGAATTGTGAATGTGTGAAAGCTTCGAGACTCTGTGCCAACCGAGTTACGTTGATCACTTGACCGTTATTAGGAATATCTTCCATATATGGTTATCCTACCTCCTTTTGCTAATTGTGTGTGTTACTAGATAATGGTTTTTGAGCTGATTGAGCTTACGAACAGCCTATACCCAATTCCCAACTTGCAATTAACTAAAGTCAAATCCGTCGGAGTGATTACTGGCCACTATTTCACTACGATATGAAGGCATCCATTTAATTCTTCAAACTTATAAGCGTTTAACGAAAAAAAGACCAAAGATTAAATATTTACCAATTGTTAGATCACGTTAAGCCGAAAAAAATCATATTGGTGAGTGTAAATCCTTATGTGTAGTTTTCGAGAAAATAGAGAAGGATAATTTTTGTAAATTGATGCTGCACGATACCACGCCGCCTAACAGAATGAAACTAATACACTGAAATATACTCTCATTAAACGTTTCATTATGAAACTCGCAAGACGACAGCATTAAGCAGGGGCGGCGATTAGGGGGCAAGGGGGGACAGTTGCCCTCACTTTTTGAAGTAACTCCTTAAGTATATAATTTCATTTGGAAATGTAAAGTTTTTGTTATGTATTACTAGTTCATAGAAAAAAATGGTGTCATATAATATTTGCTGTTGCATGAGTACGTATTAGTTGTCTTCGCTTGGAGTTGAGAAAGCTACAGGAATTGCGTTTTCATTGCAATTAATATTGCAAGTGCGTATTTCTTTAAATGTAACATCATATGCTTGTAGTATTTATTGTCTTTCATTTTCTGAGAGTAATAACATACATTTAACTGTATGTATGGAATTAAAAATATAAATTGTTCATTAATCTCCAGTTTCAATATAACTTCTACAGAACAAGCCTCAATATTTATTACTATGATTAATATTATCCTTTCTATTTATTTGTTAGGTAAATTTGTTATTAAATGATCTGATCACACAATTTTCCAGACAGAATTTTAAGATGTTCATGAGCAAGGAATCAAATTTGATCTTACACTTTTGTTGTTTAACAGTACAAAAGGGCTAGTACCTATTTGCGTTGCTCTTGTCAATTTACTTAATAAAATATGAAATACGATATACTGTATTTTAACTGAAAAAAAGATATCCTATTAATTACACAACCTTTCGTCAAACAAAGTGTTAGAAACAACCAGGAAAACTAGCTCTGATATAGAAATATTCATATCATGTCTTGCCGCCCCACTTTTTACGTCTAATCGCCGCCACTGGTATTAAGTATGGTTAATGAGATATAATCTAAATATGGTTTAAGTCTTAAACTTCATTTTTTGTTTAACTGCAATTTTCTCAAAAGTTCAGACATATATATTAATTGATATATCATATTACGCAAAATAACATTACATGTTTGAGGGGAAGCCCATGTGCAGCTTTCGAAAAAGTAGAGAAATGCTCATTTTTCTGACGCTAAAACTAGTTGTTCGTTTTGAAGAGTAATTAAGGGGTTTTGTTCTGCTGAAATATTTTTTTTTTGTTTACTTATGCACTATGTATGTAAACAAAAATATGTTGTTAAGTAACAGATTTATTTATTGTTGTTTCTCTTCTTGTAACCGTGACACACTCTTATTAATAGTGACACATATACTCCTAACAGTGACGCATATCCGTCTCCCTTTGGCTCGGAGTAAACGTGTGACGTTAAACTAAAGAGAAAAGAAAAAGAAAAAAATTAAGCACCCACTACTTATAAATATCTGATGCACGAAGTTCATAATTCAGCCTCAAGATGGTGTAATAGATTGCCGGAAGTAATTTTATCTTGTAGCAAAATGTTGAACTACCTGATATGTCCAATGACTAAGATTATACTCCAATGTTAGGTATATGGAATAGTTTTTCGGCCATTATTTCTCAGTGGTGGGATTGCACCTTGACTTTCTGCACAGGATCTTTCCTTTGGCGACCTCTAACAGCATGCAAAATTTAGTTAGAACGAAATACTTTGGATAGATTATTAATTACCTGTACCTTGGGCGGAAAGTGCTCATACATGTGCACTATACTTAATAGAATGTTAATTTAATATTAACAAAAGAAGAATGTTTTTAATATCTGTAAGAGATATTGACAGTGTTATGTAGTTAGTTGCTATGTAGTTGTTTATGGATACCTAATCATCAGGTCTGTGTGCATGACAGTTTGAATGAAAATATATTAAAAAGTGTATCAACTAATAAACCATTTAGTACCGTTCATCGACTTTATAATTCTTATAGAAAAGGTGAGAATAATAGTATATATAATTATTAAAGATATTTTTACATGCAAACAATTGCTACCACTCGAAATTCATATATCAACGATCGAACCAGGTTGACGACTACCCTTGGTGAGTCGTTATAAAAATTTTGGTTTACCTCACCCGGGACTTTTCATAAATTCATATCCCGAAGCAAAGTAAGGGTGAATTTACTTTTGTAATAAAGTTAATGAATACAAATTTCATCAGACTAAGAAGTGGTAGAATAATTATAAGAAAAATGAACGGTGAGGCAATTGAGAAAGAATCCAATAATAGTGACAACGGTGAACATAGTGTAGCACCAGGAATGACATCAGAAGACCGAATCTTGCTAGCCTTACAGCGACAATTGATTCAGATGTCTACCGAATTAAAGCAGACGATAGAGCAGAAGTCCGAAGAATCCAACAAGCAATGTGAAGAATTGAAGCAGACGATAGAACAGAAGATAGAGCAGAAGTTCGAAGAATCCAACAAGCAATGCGAAGAATTGAAACAGACGATAGAACAGAAGATAGAACAGAAGTTCGAAGAATCCAACAAGCAATACGAAGAATTGAAGCAGACGATAGAACAGAAGATAGAACAGAAGTCTGAAGAATCCAACAAGCAATACGAGGAATTAAGTAGACGAATGGAACAGAAGTCAGATGAAACGAAACAGTCAATTGTCCAGACGATGAATCACATCACCTCGCAGTTCGAGGAAAAGTTAAAAAGAATATCCGAGGATTGCCAGGATAAGCACAACCATCAAATCCAAGAAATCAGTGATGTAAAAAAGGATTTAGAAGTAATAGAATCTTCTGTTCAACAGCAAAAGATTCAGGTCATCAGTAATTCTAACAACATACGTGTAAATACACAATTGATAGCTACTCTACAGGAAGAAATTAGGACGCTACAGGTTAAGGACAACACATACCACAATAATATGGGTAGTGAGCGCTTGGATTTTCCCCACTCACCAGAGATGACTTCGCCTTCACCTGTGTCTGATGAGGAGGATATTATTTTGGAAGAAATTCATCCGAAGAGTACAGATGGGCGGAAAAGGGATGGTGCAACGACACATCACGTCATGGATAGGAATTGTCACCCAATAAGTACACGGAATGATAAAAGGAAGGTAAAGTTAAGTGTTAAGATGAGTGAAATACGGGCTATGAGTAAATTCAGTGGTAAATGTAATGAAAACGCTACTTCTTTCCTGGAAAAATTTCAGGACGAATGCAATATAATGTGTATAGATAGATCACAATATATGAAATTAATCCCTCATGTATTACTCCCACCATGTTCTTTATGGTTTAAAGCCGTACGTGATCACATCAATACTTATGAGGAATTCAAAGCAGCGCTGATTGCGAATTATGAAAATGACTTTTTGCTTGCAAATCGAGATGCCACCATTAGAAATCAACATTTCAATCCTCGTTTGCACAAATCTGTTGTTGAGTTTGTTGTAAATACATACAACGAATTAAAAGTCGTTAATCCATTGCAATCGGAATCTAGAATAATAGCATCGATTCGAAATTTGCTCCCATTTAAGTTACAACAGATCTTGTTTTCTACACAGTGTATGAGTTTCAACCATTTATTAATGCTTGTCCAATGCTATGAAACCCAATACCATGCTTTGAATCAACAAGTAGGAGGGGGTAAAAATAAGAATAATTCAGATCATTTTGTACCTGTTCGGAATCTGAATATCAGAAGTGTGAACGATACGGAACATAACTTAAGCCGAGTAAATTCTAGCAATCAAAACGAACGAAATAGGCAAAGTTATGTAGGGAATCAGCCTAACCTAATTAATCGTGATAATCCTGATGTCAAATCACCCAACAGAAGTAGACATAAAAACAATTGGAATATAGGGCGAAATTACAGGAATACAACAAGCTACATGGATAGACGTAATTGGAGGTCAAGAGATGGCACTTCTTATCAAAATCAGAATCACGATGAAATACATGTACAAAATAGTACGGAACCTAATCATGATTGTGCAGTACAATGTACTTTATCAGAATCATATGCAAGTACAAATTTAAACTGAATCTAGTTAATGAAGTAAGGGTTAGACCCATATCAGCTATAGATTTTCATGAATATTTATTTTATTTTTATTCAATTTAATTTTCTTTAATTCTCATTAACCAATGATAATTTTCAAATGATTTTAATTCTCTCTCGTTAATGTGAAGAATTATAATTCGATTTGTGATTGATTAAAAGCAAAGGTTATTTATATTATATGGATCTGTGTTGAGAATTTGTTGTCAAAGATTATGTTAAGAATAAGGTTCATTCTATTAAGCTATTTATCCGATGACTGTCTTTATGCGCCACCTTACATATTATTCGAACAAGATTCTTCTTTATTATGACATCTTAGTCCTACGATGTATACATTAAAATACACCATCTAACTTATTTGTTATTCAATGCGCCCTGAAAGATCAAACATTATTTTGTAACATCACCGTTTTAATAATGATTGAAACTATTAATCATGGTAATTTGGGTTTCACTCTCGTTAATTATATTAATAAGCGTCGACGTTTTTAATAATAAAGAATAAATATTAATGTAATAAAAGATAAATGATAATGGAATAAAAGATTTATTGTGAATGTATTTATATGAATGAAAATAAATAATATTATATATACGAGGGTTGATCAAAATGTGATGAACATATGTAATGTAAGACCATTATTGTAAACGGACCAGTGGTTCTTGAAGATAAAAGCCAAGCTCGCTTATGACTTTTATATTCAGTCCAATTGTCGGGCGACATTTTATAGAACGAAATACTTTGGATAGATTATTAATTACCTGTACCTTGGGCGGAAAGTGCTCATACATGTGCACTATACTTAATAGAATGTTAATTTAATATTAACAAAAGAAGAATGTTTTTAATATCTGTAAGAGATATTGACAGTGTTATGTAGTTAGTTGCTATGTAGTTGTTTATGGATACCTAATCATCAGGTCTGTGTGCATGACAGTTTGAATGAAAATATATTAAAAAGTGTATCAACTAATAAATCATTTAGTACCGTTCATCGACTTTATAATTCTTATAGAAAAGGTGAGAATAATAGTATATATAATTATTAAAGATATTTTTACATGCAAACAATTGCTACCACTCGAAATTCATATATCAACGATCGAACCAGGTTGACGACTACCCTTGGTGAGTCGTTATATAGTGAAGATCACTCAAAAAAGTCTCGTAGAAGTATTGTAACAAAAAGTCAACAAATAGGACATAAAAAAAGGTTCGTTCGATCAGGTCAAGAATAAACGTACTGTAGTACTTACTAACATATAATAAGTAATAATAACATTATAAGCATATTTATTAATTACAAATATTTCCAGTTCCCTAATAGACTATTTAACGAAAATAAGAGCCGCGCCAAACAATTGAATCTATCTTAGCTACATTTCAGTACAAACTTTGTATGGCATAAATATCCTTTCAATTACTTTTTATTTTGATTTCTTTGCATATTAATATGCAAAATTCTTTACTGTCCCTAAAACTTGTTAGGTGGCTACATTGGTAAACATTAATAAATGAAATAGGCCTTAAATCTCTTTTATTTACAAATAAAGAGCTGTATATTTTCTGTTTTTATTGATGAAACAAAACATAAAGTCTGCATAAAAGGGAGACTTGCGGTTTTCGCTGTTGTCATCTTAATTACGGGATCTCAAGATCATTTCTTTCATTATACTTTAAAGGAAGGAAGAAGAGTATCTTCTAGTATTTAGTTGCTTATACCATATGATAATTCTGTAATTTGTACCTAGTAATGTGTTGCATAACCGATGCATATAGAATAGATCAACACACAATATTAAAATCAAATTTGCAACCCAGACACACGAGCTTACACATTTACAACCTCGAGAGGTTGCAGAGTAAGATAGATTTGTGCATATTCGTATTACATTATGTGTGTTTTCTAAATATAATCTAAACTGGGTTCAGATATGGAAGAAGAGAAAATCAGCTCTAGCAAACTCTCATGTTAGAGTCCGCTAAGTCTGTAATTTCCTTTATCTTCAATTCTTCACGTTTCTTTGAATTCTCTTCATCAAATGAAGATTCATGACAGCGGTTATCCTTTCACAGTGACAAATCAGATTCCATATTTACATCATACACTCTCCTCAAAATTCTCAACATGTAAGAATCAAGATCATGTGATCACCGTGTTTTTCTCAGGCTACTTTCTCCAAATCCGGTGTCTGGAAATGAAGCTATTTCTTAATAGGCGCTACTCGTAAGGAATGAAGAAAAGACGACGTCTGTCCATCTTAAGTATAGCAAATCACATGGTTTCAACAAGTTGTTAAATTCATCTATTTTACCCGCGGAGTTTCCAACGTGCAAGTTGTTGTGGGAAGACTGATTAAATGTGTTCAATAGGCAAGAGATCAAGTGAATGTGGTGGCAAAGATACCAGTAGAATATGACGACTATGCTGCAATTTTCATATTACTTTCGCATGCGGTCACTCATTATCCTGTTAGAAATGAACCCATCCGAACTGCAGGTGTAGTACTGCAACGTGATCCAACATAGTTATATAATGGTACCTACTAAAAATCCCGTTCCGCATGTGAGATGCGGTCGAATACAGAATACAGTGGTACTCCATACAGTAACTCCTAGCACTGCGATACAGAGTGGCGAACAAGTGACGCGATATCGACAGACACAAAGACATATGCTGCAACAGGCAGAAGCGAGCTTTATCACAGAAGTTCTCAGCACAATTCATATTTAAATGATTATCCATAGAAAAATGTGAACGTACGACATAATGAATATGGATATACTGTACGTCCTAGTACATTCAGACATAATGCGTTAAACCTGACGATGCGTGGTCGGTGCATCAGCTCTCAGGTGTCATTATTGCTGACTTTCTGCATTTGAGTTTGGTACTTCTTAATTCACGTAGTTCCCCAATTTCCTCATGATAATGAAAAAATGAAATGAAATGTTTCAGTTTTACGACTCACAATTATGCCTCTTAGGCTAAAGAAGACGGATGATTAAGCAAAAGAATGATGATTGAAGAATTTGTGGAATAAAACTGTTGGAGGAAACGGTAACACTAAGAGAATACTCACGGACACGATGTTGTTCACCACAAACTTACTTGGCTCGGAATAGAACCTGGGACCCTATGCATCAGAGGTTAGCGCTCTACCACTGAGCCACCGTGCCCCCGAAAAAAATGAATTGGAGATTTCAAGGAATTTACACGTTTCATGGCCCATAGATACCGGAAAAGTGATTTTTTTTTACATTTGTCGTCTGTTCGTCCTGATGTACACTTATACCTAGGGCTATACTGTTCAACATATCTCAAGATCACAACCAAATTTTAAACTTTAGGTTTTCATGGGTCCTCCGGAAGGGGGGGGGAGTGAATTATCTTGGTAAAAATAAAAAAATGCTATTTTCTCAAAAACGGCTCTAACAATTTGTTCACATTTCATATATTAATTTCCCGGAAATAACCCTATCATGTGGCATAAGTCATTCCTCTAGGAAAAATCAAGATGGGCTAGTTTATGTTTGAGAGGAAGTTTTTTCGGAGGATTTTCTTAAAAACAACTCAGGCAATTTTGTCCATGCTTCATAAATAAATATTAATTAATAACCTGACAATATAGTATAACTCATTTGTGGTGAAAAACTTATGAGGGGTAGTTTATTCTTGAGGGCGAGTTTTCCCCGGGTGACAATTTTGTTCATACTCAAAAATAAATATTTCATTAAATAAGATGACAATATGGTATTACAAATTTGTCCTGAGAAATGTGCGAGGGTTAGTTTACTTGGGAATTAGTTTTTTTTTTCGGACGATATTCTAAAAAACAATTTTGGAGAATTTGTTCATATTTCATAAATAAATATTTCATTAATAACGTGATACTCTATCATAACTCATTTGTCCAGAAAATTGGGGATGAGTTTTTTTTTTCTTCGATTTTCTCAAACTTCAGTGAGTTACTAGAAAGTTTAGTGTAGTCACCGTACCTTTTATTTAGTAATTAATTTGTCTATTACCTCAGTGCAAGATATTGTCTATTATAATACGTATTTCAAAGGTAAATTGTACAGTATATAGTAAAGCAACCAGTTTATAACAATCAAAATTAATTTGATCTGTAAGAACAGGTCTACGTCTTTCTTGTAAGTTTTTGGTAAAACTATAAGAGAACAAGTGGTTATAATCAGTAATCTTAGATAAATCTGATAGCTTTATTCGCCAGTTTTAATAACAAACGGAAAGTTTATCTTAAGATCGTAAAACTGCCCCAAATCTGCTCATTATGTAAACATATTTTGTCTTGAGGACAAATTTAATAATTTTATAGCCATTTGTTGTTTTCATGTGAAGGAGAATTCTGTAGAACGTTTTATAATAAAATTAATTTTACATTGAAGTTCCGGGCATAGCAATCGGTTTGCGTATTTATTTTACTGTTAAACTTATCTGTGTTGTTATATATTTTAAAAAAATGTTTTATGCATAGTTAGACATGAAGTGTTACGTTTCTTCCTTTACATAACTTTTCGACCTTCAACTTCTGAGCGAAAGTTTACTTGTAAACAGTCAATTAAAAGCATTCTGTTTTTCAACACATTTCTTTATAATTACAAGTCAATTTTTTTTATTACGGTATTCCTTTGATTTTCTTCAACTGTTGTTAAAAACAGGTTACTGCACGTTATTTGTTTATAATGGACTCTAGCAGAAGACAAAAAACGAAGGATGGAAGCCATCGAAATATGATGCTATAGAAGAGTAGTTCCCAATCTGGAAAATACGAAGAGCTAGCAAGGGTTTTACATGTTACTGACAGAAATAAATCTCGTTCGTAATTACAAATATTACGAATGTTGTAACAAAGAGACGTTAAATTAAATACCGTACAAACAAATACTAGTATATCTATTCAGTAAGAACTGTAGTTCCATTAAGAACAAAAGTGGTAAAAATAATACTGTACTACAATGCCATGAAGAAGTTTTACTGGAAATTGATATAAATTGGTTAGCTTATTATTATTATTATTATTATTATTATTATTATTATTATTATTATTATTATTATTATTATTATTATTATTATTATTACTGAAGATTTGGGAATTCAATATTGCATCTGAAATTGTAAAAGTGTAAGACGAACGTGTGGCAAGGAGGAAGGCATGAAGTATGCAGGTTTCATGAAGGGGCTGCAAAGTGAACAAAGTTGAGAACTTCTGGTATAGAAGGATGTAGAAAAGTAGATGGGTATATAAGGTAGCAAATGAAAAGGTATTGAGAATGGTAGGTGGAAGAAAGGAGTATAATAAATAATGTTTCGCAAAGGGAAGGTAGGATGATAGGATACATTTTCAAATGCGAATATTATTGAGTTATCCTTATTGGCGTGGGAAACCCGATTCCGATTTCCGGCGGGGCTCATGTGGTTCGGATCTCTTATTAAACTTAGGCCCACGTCTTATATAGGTTCGTTGCTGAAAAGGACGCTAAACTAAATTTCAAATCAAATTAAATTAAATTCCACATAATGATACATTTGAATGGCCCCTAGGCAACCAAAACCACTTCTATCTGTCTCAGATTTTTCCATAAAGCACGAACATAATTTTATTGAATTTTTTCCTATTCTCTGTCTGAAAAACAATTTTCTTCATTTTAGATATTTCGATGAAAATTTCCTCTCAAATTAACAAAACAATCTAAAGCAGCCCTGGCCACGGCGAGCAGATAGTGGAAACTCTCCTCGTGAGCGCTCACGAGCATTCTACGTGCAAATATCTTTGTTCGTGCTTCGTGAATCTTCGGGTTTCGTCCTTAGAGGAGCGGAAGTGTTGTCAACCTTGGCGGTAATCACTAGCTTACCAAATTAAAAAAAAGTATGTATGGTAACTGATTGCCATTTAGTGTATAGTGTTTTTTACAATGTGGTAACCGTTAACTATAGACAATACAAACTTGTAACAGCAATCAAATGATAAACTATGTACGTTCCTTTTCTTCTTTTTTCTTTTCTTTTGTTAAAGAAGGATGTGGTGGAACCAAACTATCGCTTACATTTATAAAAATTTGCTAGTTTGCCCAATGGAAAACCAGTTTTCAATATATATATATTATCAAGTTCTTAATCCGAGTGTGGGTTTGTTATATTATGTTGTTTCGCTTTTTAGGAAAAGAGATAATCTGTAGATACGAAAAAAAATACTGTAGCACTTGTTTGTAATTATCTAAGTATTATCTCCAGAAAATTAGCTTATGCATGTATGTGTGTACGAATAGGCTTAGCAAGGGGTTGGTTGTGGAGATTAGAAGCCACGATTACACTATCAATAGGAAGAATAGTATTTCTTACTCCACTTTTAAAGTTACTTTGATCGCAAAGAATCAAACAAAATATTAAGAGAGCCAAAGAGATTTTCCATTTTTAAGAGTGACCATTAGTGACTACCATTAGTGTGTGTTTCTTTCTTTTTTTTTTAACAAGGAAATGTTAATAAGGAAATTTTCTTTTTAATAAGGAAAAATATATTGTCCCTCGCTGGTTGCTTGCCGGTGGCTTGTTAAAAGTGAAAAAGAATGTTAAATCATATCAACGACTGAAGCTACACGCTTGTCTTTCTTCGATAGTTACTGACTGATTTTGAAAGTCACAATGTTGTAGGCCTACTGTAACAGCGTAAAATCGGAAAGAAACGTTCCAACTGAATGATACGAACAATTATTCCCAATGTCTTGAACATGAAACGTAGGTTACACGGATAACGCTTAAAGTGAGCTGGACTGCACTGGAATTTCCTTCCGGCAAATTAGTGTTTGGTCGGAACTCAGTTCTTCTATGTAATTCTCTCTTAACAACATTTGAACATTTCTTTTAGATAATAACTAACTAACTAACTAACTAACTCTATGGCCTATGGAACCCGAAGGTTCAATGTCGCGTTTACAAAATATTTCCACTAACTTCTGTCCTTAGCCAACTGGATCCAGTTTCTACTCTGTACTCTTATTTCTGCAAGATCCATCTTAATATTGTCTTCCCATCTACGCCTAGGTCTTCCTAGTGGTCTTCTTCCAATTGGGTTTTCAGTTAAAATTATGAAAGCGTTTCTAATTTATTCCATTCTGGCTACATGGCCTGCCCATCTGAGCCTTCTACACTTAATGACCCTAACAATGTTAGGTGAGCGGTATAAACTATGCAATTCCTCGTTATGAATTTCCTCCAATCCCCATTTTCATCCCTCTTTGGTCCGAATAATACTAATACTACTACTAATATTAATGATAATAATAATACCATTATTATTATTATTATTATTATTATTATTATTATTATTATTATTATTATTATTATTATTATTATTATTATTATTATTATTATTATTATTATTATTTTCAACCTCCCGTCGTTCTGCTATCAATCTAGCAACAAAAGGCGTTTACAACTTAGCAAACGTGAAGCGAATGACAAGTTACAGACCGAGTGCTAATGTAATACAACGTCACGAATTGTGTAAGCAAGCTAAAGAGGTCTGAAACAATTCGTTTCCGATATTTGCAGTCGTTTTCACATCTGTAAGCTGACATGTTTAATATTAGTTTCTTTCTTTCTTGTTCATTTGTTAGTTACTTCAACGCTAACTGTAACCTCTATCATGCGTCTTCCTCGACCAAAAAACGTACCAATTTTATTTCCTGCAGTGTTTTTGCGTCACTGCTTTCGAAATGGGGAGGGGGAGAGCACACATGCACATTTAACGCTTGCGTCTGCTCAATGCTTCAACATCGTGCGAATTTCTGACCAGGCTTGGCCGTAGGTTTTTTGCCATCATGTGTGGTTGGCAACACTTTCGGATGCAGTGGAAGGGGCGAAGCTAGTGCTCACCTGTTTTTTTCTCCGCTCATGCTCGCTCACGCTTCGGCTCCGGGAGCCAATTCGTGGACAGGCCTGATCTAAAGCATCTATGTTCTTTATTATTGTGAACTCTTGTTTACAAATTATAAGGGAAGACATCTATATTTCTATCACTGATTGAGTTGACTCACTCAATAAGCAATACTAAAAAATAAAGTCAGAACTTTCGACTTATAACTCCAAAACCGCAAACCTCCGAATTCGACTCAAACAGTTATTCTTCTCAGACTAACCACAATGTCAATATTCTTGGTTATGTGATTACACTTGGCAAAATGTTCAAAATATAGAGCCTGACTTAACTAGTTGTGATAATCATTAATTTGACTTTCCAGCCTATTTTATATCTTCAATTAATATCTTCATGGGTACTTTCCTGAGTGGCTGTGGTGGGGTAATCATCGTCGTCGTCATTATCATAAGCATTTTGTCCCCAGTTAACCTCTTACTTTTACGTAAAAATTGCCTCTTTCAGTTGTCTTTCTTCTCTTTCACCTTATCACGCCCTAATTCAAATAATGCTGAATCAGTTTTTTCCCCTCTTTTTGGATTAAAAGATCCAATATACTTCAATAAAAATTTTCTTGTAGGTCTTATATCTGGAGAACTACATATAGTGTAGCCAAACCCAAATTGTCACTTAACTCAGTATGATGTGCTTATTCCGTAGAAAATACGAAAACTCGATTTAAGAGCCGTTCAAAAACTCTGTGCCCTCTGATCCAAAAACTAATTATTAGCCAAGATCGCAATCTTTTGATGCATTTTTTGATCATTGCTTAAATTCTTGGCCACGGTCACAATCTTTTGATCAATGTTTTGATCATTGTTAAAATTCTTGTTCTCTCAACTAATTCTACTATACTCATTCTTTCAAACTTTTCATAACACCTGGATTTTATTTCGTTTCAGAAAAAGAATTTGATCCATTCTTCTCCATACCCACTACGGCAAATATTTGAATGTATATTTGAACTTCAGGATTTGTAGCATTGAACACGATAAATGTGTGAATGAGTAATTGAACTGTAGGATTTATAGCATTGCTTCCATTGAAGGATTGACTAACATGACAAATATTTGGAAGAATGGATTTATTGCAGATTTCAGATGAGAAACAACATGGCCTTGAGTTGGCTTCACACGGCGTCCAATTGGCATTGAGCGGTGTTGACAGTTCGCGACAAGCAGTTCTGTCTTCTCGCGCTACTGCGAATCTTGACAATATCAGAGGCGCTACTTAGAAATATTGTACTAGCACATTAACTGCTCACTTTACCAAGTAGAGAAAAGAATTACGAACAAAAATGTGAAAACTACATCTTTCTATGTCAACTGGTTGTCATGATAGACGCTTTGAAAGGTTTCCATATAAAACAATTAGTAAAACGACCGTTGAGTCCCGCGTCTAATTTCCAGGGGATTTTGTTTCGATTTGCAAATAGTACTCACAACTTTTATTACAGGATAATCAGGGGTGTAGCCAGCAGGTTGTTCTAGAAGAACATTACTTTCAGGGGGAGGCAAGCTTTTCACATATTAAAAGCAGAACAAATTACCTCTTTCACAAAATGAAAACATTTTAACTCACCATACATACATACATACCATGCGCATATTATATTTTCACAATACTTCCTTATCAAAAGACGGATCTTGACAGTACTGAAGTTAAAAACCGGAGTGTAAAAGATGAATCAATAAGCTATTCATAAGAAAATAAATGCTGTTTATAGCAATCTGTTTATCTGACTTTGTGTTTATGTAGGTTAAAATACTAAAGGGAAAAAACTCGAAAAAATATTAACTCCCAAGGTCCGTCGACCCTACTGTTCCGCGCTTTTACAGGTCCCTTCATAACTCTCTGTTTTTGCGTAGTCACTTTCTCCAGCTGTAGTGTGACGTCACCGCGGTGAAGCAGGGACAAATATCGTAGGCTAAGCCTATGTTACGCCGTAGCAATTTGCAAAGGAAAACAAATTTTTAAATGCAATAAAAATAAAGACTACATACAAATACAATATGTACTCACTATAGCATTGAGTAGTACTTGAAGAATAGCTTTGCATCCACTTTCTTAAAGAACATTCCTCCTGCGGAGTTCCTGCGTTTTTCTATTCAAACCCCGAATTCTGAAGTATGTCTAGCCGTGTCGAATAGTTTCAAGATCGAATTGTCTTTCTTAGGACATAAAACGGTCGGCCAATCATATTCTTTTTTTTTCTTCGATTTACAGTTTTTTGTGAAATGTTCGAAATATAACTTACTATTTTATTGCTTCCATCCGCCTGGAAGAAGGTGAAACGAGACCACCACGTAGCCTCATATTGCCACCATTGAAATTCGAAAGAATCGCAACTATCTTGAATCCTGAGACTTCAAGTTTCGATATGGTTTCGAAGAGTAATTTTTTACTTTTCATAGTCTTATCGAAATCATAATGCAGTGGCTGTTTCCACACATCTATTAAGCCTCGAATCATTGCCACCTGGACATTTCTGTGTGGTCCTAAAAATAAATAAACCTCTTGGTCATAGCATACGCGCGTATTAACATTCAATTCATCAAATATAAGCACTGAAAATTTTTCCAGACTCTTTAAGCAGCGCCCTTGCTAAGTCAAAATTTTCAAAACTGGGGTAAGAATACCAGGAGAAAACGGTAATTTTTGCATATAACGTCGAAATGTTGACACATTGGGTATGGGGATTCGAACTTGTAACCGCAGATGATTGTATAATTTATCAATGAGGCGCGTTGTTTTAATGCAGGAATGATATCTTAATCGATCCATCTTAGTTTTTTCTTGACATTTATTAGCATATTTACTTGGGCTAGTGTAAAACTTTTTCGTAATATATCATCACCCGGTTATTAACCAGTTTATTGAAACGATCACAATATTATATTTTAGAACTGGCCTTTGAAATTAATTCTTTATTATATTTGCTTTCCAATTCTTTTAACTTCGTTTGTAAACATATTCTTTTGGCTTTGTACATACGGTTAGTCTTCAGTTTTTGTTCTCTTTACGCAAAAAAAGAGCTCTTCTTTTGGTTTATGCCCCTCACTCTCCACAGAACAAACGGAAAATAACATAAACAAAGAGTTATTTTTTGTTTCAGTCACAATAGTTATTTCATCTGGCTTCACCCCAATGTCTGATTTGATTTTTCTTTAAACACCTAACTTCCGTACATTTAATTCTTTCATTATTTACATCAACACGGTTCCGTATGGTAATGGTAAGTTTAGTGAAGGCACATCTTGTTTAAACTTTCTCTTGGGTAGAATATTTAGAAGTTCACATTTTAAATTATGTCCATAAGCTTCGGGAATAAAATGATCGGGATAGACGCTGGCGTTTTCAACTTTAAAGATGTCTTTCCGACAGCATTTCTTTTGCCAAACTTTCCGCAAAAAATCGGAGGGAAATACATGATAAATAACTTTGGAGCCCGTAGTATTTTACTATAATTGCGACAAGTACTTAAGTGTACAATTCGACATGCTTATAGGCTAACACGAGCAGTACAGTAATTAATGTTTTCTTAATACAGGAAAGCAAGAATCACTCACTTTCCTGCACAAATCAAAGAAACAAGCAAGGGTGAATGACAAGGACCTTGGGGGAAAGCTGTTTCTGCTCCCGCCGTGACGTCACAATTTTACTGCATCTTCGGTTTTCAAAGAAGGGTAGTTATGACGCGACCTTAAAAGAGGAAAGGAACAGTAGGGTCGACGGACCTTGATTAACTCCGATATTATTATGCAATAATTATAGTAGTGAGTTCACAGTGCACCCAGTTAGGGAAATGAGAATATAAAGCATATGATTAATTTTAGTTGTTTCAATTAGGTATAGAAACCGTATTGATGATGATTGATTTATTAAAAAACTTTCATATTTTATTATAAAGTCCTTCATTTGCATTAACTTTTAAATAAGTTTATTAAACATATACCAGACGAACCTCATTTTGGAGCTGGAAATAGTTCGGAAAGACAGAGCCCCCTTTTCCCCCGTGGCTACATACCTTTGCAATCTGATTCATATATATACGCCTAACATCGTAAGAATAAAGCATGGGAAGTTTGTAATTTGTTTTAAAATTTACTTCAAGATAGACCCTTTCTTATTCGACAGAAGAAACGCAGTACGTTTTCTGTTTCTTTTTTTCTTTCACGTTCCACTGCCTTATTATGTGCGACTTTTAACACCCTCTTTTCTCCTCTATAAGGGAATCAAAAGCATCAGACGTCTGAATGGTGTCATAAATTATCGTAACCCAAAACAAACTCGAGTATATCGAGTTGCTTAGGAATCAGGTGGATTACTTTCGTGGCACCTACACCAAGCCCAAGTCTTCTACTTGTTATGAAAACGGAGAAGGAAACAAAGGGGCTAGTTGTGTAGGAACTAACTTAAGAGAATTCATCAGTGTCTCGTTGCTTTCTTTCGTGGTAGTTCGTTTATTCTCCAAAATTATAGTTGACAAGTCTTTAAGCAAACCGAGTACAGCAGAGTTTTATTTTCTGTCTTCCTTTTTTCTTTTTCTTTCAAGTGCTACGAAGTCAAGCTCGAAGAATTATTTTTGTGTTTACAGTTTTTGGAACCCATAAAAATAAATTTACAAGACTCAGATTCAGACAAAGACAAAATATTAACTGACATAGATGATAGTGAAAGTAGTGTTGAAGACAAGTGTTTAGCATTTCCACTGGAAAAGTTAACATGTAAGTAATTTAGTTGCTATATATACTTCCAGGATGCACAGTCAAAATTCTTAAGTTTGCTGGAATAGTACATTTACGTTGTGAATAATGTTGCCAACGTATGTGTCATAATTTCAACTGGAGGAAGAGCGAGAAGGGAAACGGGAGTCCGAAATCCGGCAACACCGCGCGGAATATCGTGCTTCATTGGCCACTGCCCGTGATGCTTTACATCTGAGACACACAGTACAGCTTTGCATTCATTGAAGGACTGGCTAACATGATAAATATTTGAATGAATATTTGAACTACAGGATTTGTACCGTTGCTTCCATTGAAGAATTGACTAACACGACAAATGTGTGAATGAATAATTGAATTGTAGGATTTATAGCATTGCTTCCATTGAAGGATTGACTAACATTACAAATATTTGGAAGAATATTTGAATGTCGGCATTTACAGCTTTACATTCATTGAAGGATTGGCTAACATGACAAATATTTGAACGAATATTTGAAGTTCGTGATTTGTCGTATTCATTCTATTGAAAGATTGGCTAACATGACAAATATTTAGATGAATATTTGAATAGCGGCATTTACAGTTTTTCATTCATTATAGGATTGGCTAACATGATATTGAATGAATATTTGAACTGCGGGGTTTGCAAATTTTCTTTAATTGAAGGATTGGATTTTTGCGAGGTTCACTGGTACCTAAAACTTACTTCAACCGCTTTAAATTCTAGAGATGTTTTTAATAATTAGAGTGAAATCAGATTCACCTAATAATTCTTTTTATTTTAAAGCCAAGTTATTTTTCTCTCAAAGCTTAAAAGTAAATACCAAATTTTTGCCATTTTCATTTCAGAATGTGAGACACCTAAAGACTCCAGCTGGTGATGCTTGTTGCTTACTCATTGCTAAAATGAACTCGTTGGATAAGTAGCTGAAGCTGGTTGACCTTGCCTACAACATCTAATTAGTTTGTTAATAATGATACAAAAACCTCGCTGGTCGAGAAACAACTATAACGCTAAATACAATTACTCACATACAAATGCACACACACACACACACACACACGAGTAACTATGAAAGTATCCGTCTATATTAGTTTTTTCTGAGATTTTTTTCAGGCTGCGAAAAAATGAACCTTGGATTTCTCATCACAAGGATATGTGAAAGAACACACGTGAGTTTAAATGCTTGACCTTGACCGAAGGGAGCAGGAAATTCCTTACTTTATATTAGGGATTTAATATATATATGGGTGTGTGTGTGTGTGATATTTTAAAGGAAGGAAAAACAATGAAGTAAGAAATAGTATTATAAACACAAAACTAGGAATTCAAAAGTTTCTTCTGGGTAAGGTGGAAGATATTCCTTTCTGAATACATGAATGAATTTAAAAAATATCGTATGTCATATGAATTATGTTGTCGCTACAAGGCACTAAAATAGAATATAAAGTTATATCTTTAAAACATAAGAAAATATGATATATATACAAACTGAAGGAAGGTTAAAGTTTGGTAATATGAAGTTGACAACACATGTAAGGTAAAGAAGGAAGTGAGGTGAGAAAGTGGTTTTTTCTTCTTCTTCGTGGTTTTACATTTTCCAATTCCTGGTTGTCATAAATTAATCCAAACTGAACAGATCTTTCATTAAAATGGATTACTAACACAACATGAGAAGAATGAGGCAGGATACTTAAGATTAATGAAGAACTTTAGAATAAAATATGGCTTTATTAATATTCTACATGTTGATAATCTCGCACGTAGGGCTGTTCCGATAATCGAGTAATCGATAACAATTCGATAAAATTTCAAACCCGTTTCATCGATAAAGAATTTTAATTTTATCGAATTATCGAACTTTCGAGACTCCCGAAATGTTCGGGACTCTCGAAGTGTTCGAGGCACTCGAAATGTAAGAAACATTAGACAACTTCGAGACACTCGAACTATTCGAGAATCTCGAATTGTTTGAAAGCAGCAAATACAGAAATATATCAATATGATCTCATTTGTCGAGTCGCTTGAATATTTAGAAAAGTTCGGGATTATCGGCGTGTTCGAAAGAAACGATGTATTCGAGGTTATCATAGTTGTATATAGTATGTATTACATATATGCAGAGTGTTCATTTTAAAACTTCCCTCCTTAGCAATGTAGTGAAGGAAAAGTTTTTTCCCCACAGATCTGTACAAAGTTTAAGCAGTCTGTCAGAAGAGAGAAAGAGAGAAAGAGGAAGAGAAAACATGCATCACCCGAATGGAATTGGAATCCAAGACAACATTAGTCTACTAATAGTCACTTTGCCGATTGCGCCAATAACGGGGCAGACAGAAAAATAATTTTACATATGATTTCGACAAATACAACTTTGCAATAACTTATCAGATGAAAAAAAGTTGTTTGACTAGTTTGGCTGCAAGAAGAAATCATTGGAGAGGTGAAGGAACCGAACTGTTCATCACTACTTTTGATAATACCCGAAACTTCGATAATACTCGAAATGTTGATATACCCGAAACTTCGATAATACTCGAAATGTCGATAATACCCGAAACTTCCATAATACTCGAAATTTCGATAATACCCGAAACTTCGATAATACTCGAAATTTCGATAATACCCGAAACTTCGATAATTTCAAATACTCGAACGGTTTCGAGTAACCGATGACAACTCGATAAATTTTCACTCCCGAAGTTCGATAGGTCTTCAGCCTTATCGAACACCCCTACTCGCACGGTCCCGAACACTTATAATATCGAAATATAATTCCCCTATCATTTATTATTATTTAACGTAGTAATGTACAGCAATAGCTTAGTTACTTATTTCAGTAGATATGTATTATTTTTTCTAGTTTTACATACCTATATTACAGGAGTGGTTATTATTTAGCGTTTCGGTATAAATGAATAGTTAACACATCTGTCTTTGTTTGGTGTTCAATTTAAGGTTGTTAATGGTAACGGAACCGATAGGAGTAAATGGATTCTACTGGATTTCAATCTCGGAACCGAAACAGATTTTAAAAAATAATTCAGAGCGATCTGAAAGAGAGTTTCTGTTATAAACGGTTTTTGATTCTGTACCGAAACCAGTTATCTGAGAAATCGGTTCCGGATCTGGAACCGAAATTGATTTTTCGAGGAAAATGTTGATTGAACCTGTTACAGAAATTGATATTAAATGGAAACGAAATCACACAGAAAAGAGAAATAGATTTTGTAACAAAATCACTGTAGGTGGTTTCCCTCGAACTATCATTTCACAGTTGCTTAACAACGTTTATAGCTTGTAACGATCTTGAGCTAATGACACTGTGTGCATGGGTTTTCTCGGGATTCTCCCGTTTCCTCCTATATTTTTCATTCCACCATTTCTTTCATTTCCCATCATCACCGTCTCCTTTAGCCTAGCCGGCATAATCATGGGACATAAAACTGAAAGATTTCATTTTTTCTTGAGCTAATGATGTTGGCAAACGAAGATTAATCATTCTAAAAGTAAAGTCAATATGATTTGGGTTTTCGGTTTTGTAAATAAAGGAAATTCGGTTTTGTGAACATAACCGATACGTCGAAACATTTCGATTCTCTCCCGAAATTACGCCGAATTAAAATGCGTACACTTAGATTCCTGAACAGAAAGCAAAAACAGTGTATTATTGAACAGGGTCGTTGATGAACAGGTTTGTTTCCTTTACGAGTTCAAACGGCGACATTCTCTTTACCCTGGGAAAATAAATACAATCAATAGTGCATTTGGGGAAGTTAGTCAATTGAATCGTTTGGAATTCAGTACCACTCCAAACTTAGAGGCGATGAGACGTGGACCTACAGCTTAACGTGAGATTCGAACAGCGGACTTTGTGGTGGACAAATACCGTGTGCGTGGATTTCCTTGGGATTCTCTCGTTTCCTCCCACTTTCTTCATTCCACCATTTCATACTTTTATCATCATCACCATCTCCTTTAGCCTAGTCGGCTTAACTGTGGGACTTAAAACACAAAAATTTCATTTCATTTTCTATAGCGATCAACGCTAAAATTGGAAATATATTTCTGTCAGAAATTTTCTGACAAATTCTGTTTTACTAGAGATATTAGAGTAACAATGGAATATATATTCTTAGAAGCTTAAATTAATTACAGAAAAACGCTTCTCGCTATCTATTACCGTTTTCACTCTATAACAATCAATTTTAAAACCGGAAGTGGTTAATTTCTACCACTTTCGGTTTGAATAGGGGAAGGCACCAATTTTTAGAACGCTAAATCGCTTCTGTAAAGCTTCTTCTCATTATTGCTTGAAAAAATAAGAAAGACAGTACTTACATCAAGACCAATGTCAATTAGGATTTGAATTTGTGAATCAGCTATCTTTGGTGCAGGTGAGCACTTTACCATCGAATCATTTAAATATGTTCATTTTCTTTAAATGTAATCACATTTAACATACTGTTGATGAAATTGAGGTAATGGAGACTGAATTTGTTAGATTGATAATTCAATTTATAATTGATAATAATGGGCACTATGCATGTATTTGAATGAATCCGTTGAGTTTATTGTTACTGGTCTCTTCTAAATGTGGAAACATCAAAGGAAGTTGTTTTGAAACTAAGTTTCTCAGATTGTCAGTCCTAAAAGTTTCACAGCGAAGAGCAGCTCATTTCCACGCAGAAGCCATATTCAAACAAAACCAGCTCATTGACGTTGAGCCTGTTTTAATTTTCCTTTAAGCTTTTCTTGTATTTTGCAGTTAGAAGATTTTTGGACTATACGATTCGGTTTGGGAATTTCCTCGTGTTTGAGTCAATAACTCATACTTTTTGTGCACATGGTCTTTGGTCGATTTTTGTTAGGGATACGTGCCTCGGGTACAAAATTGGATGAAGTTCGGATCCCACTTTAAACTGTATGTCCCATCTAATATAGCCTCCATGTTGGAAAGGGATCCACTTAAACGCAAATCAATCCAATCCATTCCCGATACAGGCCCGGCGGTGGCATGGTGCTGTAACTCAGCTCTCTTAGAGGTAATATAGTGTGGTGAGAACAGCTTATATTGCAAGGGTTGATCTTTCGTAATGGTTTGTGCACCCGACAACTGCACTAGATTTAAGCCCCGATTTTATTTATTTATTTAGTTTAACACCTCATGGTTACGCCCCTTAGGCTAAAGGAGACAGGCAATGAATGAAAATAAATGATTGCAAAATTAAATATTTGTGCTCTCACACCTGGAATTGAATGCGGTCCTCTATCCACTAGATCAACGGAGAGGTCGGAGCGATGTTGAGGGCAGGTTGTATCCCTCACAGTGTGCAAATTGATGGAGCATACAAGGATTTGCTCATGATAAAAAGGTATCCCATCTGTAGAAGAACATTTTCAACCCAGGCAAATATAACTTTTTCCCCTCAAGAATTTTTTTCTGATAGTCAAGAAGATAGAAACAGTGAATAACTTTTGTCTACTCAAACTAGAAAAACACTTATGTTTGAGTTAACATAGTGTACGAAACATCTCGTTTCTCGGCCCTTTTGTAGTCGTTAGAAGGAAAGAGACACAGAGAGATGGTTGCGTGCGTATATAGGTTAAATTCACCTCCCCTCCCATGAAAAAATATATAGTTAGCACACCGAAGCTTCATAACCTTGGTGTTGCATAAAGACACAAAACACAAAATCTGAAACTCAATACCCGGTTAAATTACTTGAATTCTTTTTAATATTGTATATTTAATTACTCTTCTCAAAATACTATAAACAACTATTAAAATTTTATTACTTCTGTCTACAAAACATCTTATATAGAGAGTACCCAAGAAGTTAACATACAAAATATTTTTATACAGAAATATATTTTATATTGTATTCTATCGTTGTGAAAGTTAGTCAGCTCAGATAGACTTTTCGAAAGCAAAATGTGGAGAAGAAAGACATATAGAGGGAGAAAGAGATAAACAAAGAAGAAAAATAGATGTAATAAAATAAGTCACTAACCATAATTTTAATATTAGATTAAGAAGTTTAATTTAGGGAAAGGAATACGTAGAGGAAATGTGTGTGTGTGTGTGTGTGTGTGTGTGTGTGTGTGTGTGTGTGTATCTAGTATCAAGTTAGTAATATAGTTGGAAAATAACTGTTGAAAATAAATTTATTCCAGGTTAAATTAAATGTAGATACTATTAGCAAGGTGAGAGCTAAAGTAGCAAATGAAGCTGCAATTTCTTACTGCTAATAAATAGTGAAAAAATATTGTTAATGGTTATAGTAGACAAATATAATTACAATACATTATCTGGGTACTCTATAATATTACTAGCATTTAACGAGGAAAAATTGTTCAAAGACGAGACACATACCAATGGATTGATTTAATCGAAGTAAAAATAATATGGATGAGTGTAGATCCACATGCGTAGTTTTCGAGAATACCGAGAATTTTTTTTTTCAATTTTCGTCCCAAACTTTAGAATCAACACCTAGCTGTTATTTCTGAAACTTTTTGCGAGTTAACACATCTGAGAAAAATATTACGTATGTTCTTCATTAAACAGTTCCAGTGTTTTTAATTTTTTTCTGCTCTGTTATTTTGAGAGGAGGAGGAGGAGAGAAACTGTAATCAACAACGAAAAGGAAATTGCTTGTTCACCTTGCTCGAAACGGTTAAGATATAATTGTTTCCTAACTTACCCTGTTACGCATGGTGTGGTCTTGTTTCTAGATCAACAGCTATAATAGCGAAAAGACAAATCAAAACTAACCGTCCTTCAAATTATTTCGACAGCAGAAAATCAACTTCTTCTTTCTAAGCTTCATCTTCTTCTAAGTTGACTTGTCGCACGTGGTGAAGGTATAATACGATATAAGAAGCATATTGAAATCATTGCCACCTTAGTTTAATGAAACATTAAAGCTTCATCGCATCGTATTTGCGATTTAAATAGCAAGTACCGTTTTATATAGCATTGGAGCTGAAAAAGGGCGTTATACTCCACTCAACAATCATTCCAGGCTTAAATCTTTCCTTTCAGCAGCTTTTTTTCCTTTTTCTCGCTAAAATTAATACACATTTTCATGTAGTATTCTTTAAAATTGAATTTCATTCCAGGTCTGTCATACAGCATATAAAAAGAAAAGTTGAGTTGATTTTAGTTTAGCGTCCCTTTCAGCAGCGAGGCTATATGAGACGTGGACCTACTGATTAACGTGGAATCCGAACCACATGAGCTCCCGCCGGGAATTGAACCCGGGTCTCCCAAGCCAAAGGCGCGTACGCTAACCGCTTAGCCACAGAGGAGCTCTATAAAAAGAAAAGCTGGTTATGTTATTTGAATGCTTTGATAGGGTGAATACACACGCAATATAACGTTCAACACCCCGCCCCCTAAAAAAAAAAGAAACACACTAATATTCGTGTGCTGTGTGAAACAAAAATTTGAGTTTTAATTCCAGTGACGTAATTGATCAGAAAATCAGAATGACAGTGAGAAATCAGAATGACTCCAAAATATGTGCCAATGAATTAAGTAGTCAACCAAATTTAACACTTCTATTGCACTAATTAGTATGCATTAAGAACAGTGTAGCGAACAGCTTCATTACATACATTTCAAATTTCCCAGCTATCAAACGACAATCATTGGTTACAATCCTATTTGCCAATGAGAGCTTAGCTAGCAAAGTAAGAAACCATACATGAGCTATTGACTCTTCTCGAATTTTATTAAAAGGTTTTTAAGTAATAATAATATGTTTATTGGTAAATTTAGTGTGTAGAAGTATATGTGAACTCACACCTTTTCCATGTCGTGAATGATTTTATATTTAATAATGTTACAAGCATTTGTCATAACAGGGTTACATCTTGTACTGTAGTTTTAAAGTCTTCTCTACGCCAAAACAAACGTAGATCTAAGTTTCTTAATTGCAGTATTGAGCCGTACACTTTTTTCAATCGAATTGTATCTGAGGAATATTTCTTATTTCGAATCGTAAAGTATCCTTGAAAATTCTCCAGTTTAAAAAAAAAAAATCACGTAAGTATTAGAAAGCATTTTGAAATTGTAATAGTTCCTTGTTATGAATCATGTTAGTGAATGTAGAAATATTGTATCTGATTTTCATACAGTTGCATCCCTGTAAGTAGTTGTGCCGAGAAACGTGGTGCAAAAGTTTGGTACTGTTGAATTTTGCACAATGTGTCAATTAATTTAGCAAATGTTGTGTTTGCATTAATAATAATATCTGCTCCTATATAACAGATAGCGAGCGCTAATATTATCAGCAGTAATGTAACTATAAATTCGGATTCACCCACATTCAGTGGGAGTGGAGTCCCTTCTCCATTGAAAAGACAATATGAGCACTGCCTGATTATTGTAACTTTCAAGAAGGACTCACTGATACTACAATGGCTTGTGAAATTCATCTCATCACTATAGATCGAATTTCGCTGTAATGCTTAAGAAAATCCTACCTATATGAGTTGTTGAGTTCAAACCGGCTTTTGTTCAGCTACAGCAAATCTCGGAAAACTGAGAAAAATTGTAGGATCTGTGTTTTGTAGAACTGGAAATACTTGAGTGTGTTCGTGTGAATCACCTGAACACCCTAAAACATTTTCAATTCTACAAAACCTAAAGATCATACAGTTTTTTCTCAGTTTTCCCAAATTAGCTGTAAATGGATAAACGCCTCAAAAAAAAAAAAAAAAGCTTATTTTGTTTACACAAATAGGATGAATATAAATATTCAATTTAAGAAAATACCAGCTCATTGAACCGGATAATTGTAACTATTCAATGTCGGAATTCAAAAGTGATTTACTAAGGTTGTGGTACAGACGTTTTGGTCATTTGAACATAAACTATGTGGAAAGATTGATACAGAATAATTTCGTTGATGGTGTGAATGTCAAAAATCATAAGATCGAAAACACTTTGTGTGAGCAATGTGTTTTAGGGAAAACATGATACGATAGTCATTCAATAGTAAGGGTATAGATAAACAAAGCCACTACAGATATTATATAGTGGTGTATATGGGTAAATAAACCCTACAATGTGGGACAATAATGATTATTTTGTCACATTTCTTGATGACTTTACTCATTTTGTTGTATACTCAATTAAAACCAAATTTTAGGTATTCGAGAAGTTCAAAAACTATTATCACCATGCAACAAAAGTTTAAGTAGTAACATTTCAAATATGAAGAACTAATATGAAGAACTTTCAAAGGAATTCAAAAAATTTTGCGCTGATATAGGTATTTTTCTTCAACACACAGTGGCGTGTAATTCGGAACTAAATGGGACAATAGAACGCATGAATGAGAACTTTGTAGACAAGGTGTGCACTATCTAATCGAAGCCAATATGAGAAAAGAATTCTGGGAAGAATCAACCTAATAATATATGCAATAAACACAAGTCCAAAAGCGGACAAGATCAAGGGTCCTAGTGCACTTTGGCATAAAACTTAACGTGAAGAATGTTAAGAGTATTTGAAAATCTACAATTACGCTCCAAAAAAACTGCGACACAAATTAGAGCAGAAGAGTAAGAAGATGGTCATGGTAGGATATTGTTAAGGTGAATATAAACTATGGGACGAAGAATATAAGAAAATTCTTGCAGTCAGGAATGCAATATTTAATGAGAATCTCATAAAGAAACATGAGATAATGGCATAAGACATTTAAGGACAAAATAGTGATGAAAATTAAACAATTGACAATACAAAGGTAAAGAGGAAGATAAAAAATTGAAAAATGAAAGAGAAATAAGAAATATCTAGAAACCTGCGTATGTTCCATTATCAAGAATAATGTGTGACAGATTTCGATTATGAGAAAGAAGGTACTTAGCGTATTTTTAATGTTACAGTCAGAAATTCTAACATCTATAGTCCGCGTCATCCAAATTGGCATGTGGCATCAGCCAATAAGCTCGTAATGCCCTGTTACTAAACCTTCAGGGAGGAATCTAATGGACAATTATAAATGATTAGATTCCTCCCTGAAGGTTTAGTAACATGGCACTGCAAGCTTATTAGCTGATGCCACACACCAATTCGGTTGACGCGGACTATAGTGAAGAAGCTATGTTAGATAATGAATGGAAAATAGCAGTGAAGAAAGAATTGTTGGAGTTTGGATTAAATTAGAAACTTTGGGAAGAAGTAAAGCTCCAAAGCGATAAGCGAATAATAGATACAAAGTAGATCTTGAAAGCGACAGATGGTGGAACTATAAAGGCGAGATTAGTGGTTAGAGGCTTTAAAATTAGAAATGACAAATGAAAATCGGATACAGTGTATTCACCAATAGCAAGGTTATCTTACCGCAAAAAATATTCATACTCTGAGTATTATCAAGATTTTGAAATACGACAACTGGTCATGCCAACATTTTTAAACGAAAAATTACAGGGTTTATACATGGTGTCTCAAAAGTCCCCTGACATAGGATAAGTGTTATTATTAGAGTTACAAACAAAATGAGGTGGATAAATTTTGTAAGAGTATGATGAAGGGGGTTAGCCATCGACACGTTAGAGTAAAAGACAGTAGCTTCATTCACTTATGTTGTGGGTCCCTGTAAATGGCAACTTGCATTTTCATTTAACATTGGGCGCATAAAGAGTGTACAGCCAAAACGGCTCACCCGATTTAAAAAATTCCTTCACTTTAAATCGAAAACATCATATTTGGAGATGGTTTCTCCTCTTACATTTTGTTGTAACTCTGATAATAACAGAGTTACCCTATGTCAGGGGACTCTTGAGACACCCTGTATAAAACCACCAGGGGCTTAATTCTCTAAACTACCAGTCCTGTAACACTAGTGTAATGTTTTTCAAAATCAGATGTTTTACATTGATAAACCGATATATCCTAAAATCATGACAGAATAGCAGCATTAGTATTTAGAAATGGCATACTATTGTTCTAATACTTCTGCTTCAGGATGTTTTACGGTTTGTAAAAACATATTACAGCACTAGTAGTTTTGAAAAATAGATTTACGATGGAATGAATTTTGAAAAGTTGGAGATGTTACCTAAGTAACATCGAGAACCTAGAGAAGACGGAAAAATATTCTGCACAGGAAGAGAAATGGAAATTTGAAAAAAATAACTACGGAATACTCCATCGGAATTAGAAATCATTTTTGCTACTTTGAAACAATATCAGAGTCAAATTGAAGAAGTGACAAGAGTCAAATTGAGGATGTCAATGTTGAGAACAAATATCACAAAATTAGAACAGACTCTTACAAGAGACTGCTACTCGACAGGAGACAAAAAACGCAATGAAAGTGTAAGTGGAGCTAGGAGTATTTCATGGAAAGAACCCAATAAGTTGGTATTCGAATGAACAAAATTTTGCATTATTGTCTTCAACTGGATCAGAATACGTAGCAGCTTTATTAGCAGCTCAGGAATTAGAAATCTAAAAGGGGTCAAAGAACATTTGGGACAATGTGGATAAACAAGGTTATCGTTAGATGATCGAGGAGTAATTTGTATGGTAAAAAGTTTTGTGAATTTCAAAAAAACGAAACACATTAATGACAGATTGCGTATCATAAAATATCTAACATGAATGTGTTAAATATTGAATATGTAGAGACATATAATAATTTTACAGACGTCATAACAAAAAGTTTATACACTTGTAAAGCGCCGAATTCCAGGATGACATTACAAGTCTTAAAAGTCGTTATGCAATTGTTTAATGTATTGAATTTGTTTCTTAACTTTCTCTTTAATTATTTGTTATTAAGTTGTTAATTTTGTGTTAATAATTTATTGTAATATATGAGGCGTTCAGAAGCCAAACAGATGAATTCCATTTTTTTTTTCAGTTCTACACATTTTTAACGAGGAAAATGTGTAGAATTTGGAATGAGTGTATACATTCTTATTAGAGGCAAAATATATTAACTCCATGGTTTATCAATTCGCCACTAGAATGTGTAAACGTTCTGATCACTCTCATTTTAATACATTGTATTTAAGTTACTAAAATACTCACTACTGAATAGTCTCGTTTGATAGAAGTAATCGGTTTGGCATCTGAATGGCTCAAATGATAAATCCGTACCAACTTTATGCATTGGCGAAAAGTAAACATTCTCCACCTTAAAATTTTATCGTACAAAAGAAGAAAATTATAATTCTCAACAGAAACTCAACAGGCTGGAGGAGTTCCGCGGTGATTGTGAAAGTGTAAACATCTCCGATAGTGAGCTGCCGAAGAGGAAGTGGTTAAAGTGGAAAATATTCATCGTTCACCATTTACACACCTTACACATAATCATGAAAACATTTACACACATTCACAATTACTCTACACGTACTCATTTCATTTATTTTTCACTTTATCCAACATTTTCACCCCGAACATCTGGGTAACTGGCCCTCTTCTTCCCGCTGGAACTCCTTCTCCATTTTGATTATTTTCACACCTGATTAAGACCTTACAATTTTTAACTTGATTTGACTAATTGTTTTTTCTATCTTTCAAATCACATAACTAACAATTTATATTTAAATACATATTTATTACTATATTTAACAGGTAATGCGACTAGAAAGTCGACCAAAAAATGCAAATGGCGACTTCCGCCATTTGTAAAATTAGATACAATGTCAATACAACTAATTCAATTTAAACACATTTTTAGCATACTTGGCTTAAAGCTGATGCTCCATTAAATAACACCGATAACGGTGAAGAAGACAAGACAAGAAACTCAACAAGAAAAAGAAACAGTATATGTAAAGCAAATGTAATTTTTTAAAAATGTCTATATACGTGTTTTTGCTTATAGTAGAGTAGTTTCAAAGTATTTTGTAGAGGAAACAAATGTATAAATAAATTAATTAATAAATTTCAAAATGGGGGGCCGCGGTGGCTCAGTGGTAGAGCGTTCACCTCTGGTGCTAGAGGTCTCGGGTTCAAACCCTGCTCCCGCCAAGTGAACTTTGTGGTGGACAAACACCGTGTGCGTGGGTTTTCTCGGGGTTCTCCCGTTTCCTCCCACTTTCTTCATTCCACCATTTCATTCATTACTCATTATCACCGTCTCCTTTAGCCTAACCGGCATAACCGTGGGACGTAAAACTCAAAATTTCATTTGATTTTTCAAATTTCAAAATGGGAATGAAAGGACATGGTTTAAATATTAACGGACTATGTCAGAAAGAATGGCCCCATCTCTGCTGTGAAGAGACTAAAAGGTTAAAAAGAAAACAGGGGAAGTAGCTACGGAAAAGAAGAGTAAGTAGAGATTGGCCACAGCAGGGAAAGTGAAAGGCGAAAAACCAAAAGTAAATAAATAAATAAATTTTAAAGACTTTCAGTTTTGGTACAGTGTTGCGGGTTGTGATGGTATGTTCTTTTTGTCATCCTGAATCGACTCCAGAAAACTGCTTGTAGCTATATATTACCATTTTGGTTCTATGGCGATGAATGTTGAAACCATACGTCGTTAATTTTAACCACTTCCGGTTTAATAGAGATTGACACAGGAGATGGAAGCTATTCTTGGGACACTGAATCAATCGAAAAGAACTACATCTACATATCTCTTATTTTCTTTACTCGATAAAGATCAGTACTGAAACCGGAAGTACTAGTAAATTTCAACCACTTTCGGTTTGGGTAGAGTGTTGCGGGTTGTGATGATATGCTCTCCTGATATAAGACGATATGAAGATATGAGACACTGAATTGAAAGAAGCTTGTTACTATCTAATACTACTTTTGTTCTATGATGATAAATGTTGAAAAAGGAGATAGCTAGTTAGAGGGTTAATGAAGAAGATGCAAACTATTCTTGGCACATTGAATCGGTTGCAAGAAACAGCACGATATTTCTTACCGTTCTTGTTCTGTGGAAATCAGTGTTGAAACCTGAAGTAATATTAAATTTGAACCATTTCAAGTTTCGGTAGAGTATTCGGGATAGTGTATATGTTGCTTTGAGACACTGAATCGTTTACAAAAACTACCGTTTTCTTGCTAGTTGTTACCGTTTTCGTTCTATGTCGATCAACGTTGAAACCGGAAATGACGAATTTTTTTTTACACTTCTTTTTACACTAGCATTTATTCAGTGAGCTACGTATTTCAAAGGTCTACTTCTTACATGTCCAAACCATCTTAGTCTACTTTCTTGTAGTTTTTTTTTCCTACTGCTCTCATCTTTATTTTTCCGGATCACTTCATTCTTAATTTTGTCCTTCCGCGACACTTCACATACCCATCGCAACATCTTTTCATCTCCGCAACATTGAACTCTTGTTCTTTTCTCTTCTTCGTCGTCCAACATTCCGGTCCGTTGCGAAATTGTAATTTGTAAACTCAACAAAAATTAAAGCTTTTTAAATATGCATTTATTTCTAGTCAAACACCATTTACTTTCTTAAATAAAATATAACTAAGATTATTATATTTGACATTACGTTCCAAGTGAAAGAATTCAAGAAAGGGTTAGTTTACCCATTCCCCTTTTAAACTCAACCCTTTGAATATACAAAGTAATATTATTATTATGAAGTATTTTACCTTTTTGGCAGGTCCTGGAACTTTTTTTTGTCTGGATCTGGAATTGTTTCTATCGCGTTTCTCGATCTTCAGCTTCCTCTTTTAACTACCAATGTTTTTTTCTCTTTTTCAAATCATTGACCAGTTGTATTAATTAAATTTTAGTATTTAGTAGCGAGATTTAATGTAAGTAATATTACATTTATATATAATGCAAATTCATGTTTAAAAGCAAGAACTAAATTTGAAGAAGAAATCAATAAAATAAAACTTCCAGTTCATTTCGAAGATATCGGAAAAAATAATATCTCATATAAATGAATTCAAGGAAGAAAATCAAAGATATCGTAGACATTCCACAAATATCACCACAATAGATATACCGGTAGTTAGGCAAATACTAATAGAAGATAGCGGAAGAATAAAACTTACAGGCAAGTAATTGTGTAAGTAGACTAAATAATGGGACTGTTCAAGAAGTTTCCATTTGTTATTGGTGAAATGGGAGGCTACGTCTACACAGGGACGACACTAGTGGGGGGATGGGGGGCAAACCCCAGTGGCATCGTCCTCTTCTCGATTGCTCCGTACAGATCAAATATGGAGTGGATCAAAATTTGTGAGTGGACCATGGGTAAGAAAACGTGATTCACTCTGACCCAATCTGCTCAGTGCATAGTAGACAGCATCTTCTGAACACTGGTGAATTTGTCTACGTTTTACTTTCAAGGCCTCCATTTTTTCCTTTTTAATTTATTTCTATACACTTGCCTGAGATGAGTATATTTAAGTGAAACAAGAGCTTCAGGCACTTTTGGACATTGATATTTATAATTGCAATAAGAGTAACATGACTTACTTGTCTTTCGAGAGACAGTTGAATTTTACACTGTTTTCCCTTTACGCTGACCTACTTTACCTTGATTTGAAACTTAACAATTTCATCCTATTTTTCACTGACAAGTGTCTGTAGTTTAACAAGGAAATAGTTACACGTACGATCAGCACCTTATTTATATGATTATGTGCCCCTGTGCTCTAAATAAGTTGCCGCCCCCCGCACAAACTTATGTCTCAAACAAAGGAACAAGCCGTGATTTTGCAAACATACCAGCTCTTGTTGAGTAGCAGTTTAGGTATTACAAGTTACAAAAATCACAACGTAATTTCAAATGGCCTAATTCTCTCAGTGATGATTATGATGTGGTGTTCTGCCCGAAGGTAGGTGTTTGACCCGAACCTACGGTAGTTTGCCATTGCCTTCCATGGGATGATGATGACGTACTAAGGACAGGACCTACAGCTTAACTTGGGAATCGAACCCGGGACCCTTTGATTACAAGGCTACGAGCTTAACCACTCATCCATTGGGGACACATTCTCTCAATAGTGGCATGTAATTTATTCATGTAGATTTAATTTATATTCCGGGGAAAATGCATTCTACTAATTCTTAATCAACAGTTATCTCATTTTTATATTTCAATTTTCACTTGAATTATGATTAAATTTCTTAAATATTTACTCTTACCACTGTAATGGTAAAATATGAAATTTAAAAAAATCTAGGCAGTGCTTTTGACATTGTTTATTTTGAACTTATCACATAAAGATCATAGTGATTTTCATAAAAACACTTTATAAAACTTTATATGTAAAAAAATATATTAGTTTACGTAATGAGTATGGATTCTTTCATATGTTTTTAAGCTACTCGAACGAACAAGAAACTCTTTCCAAAATATTTGCAAATTAACTTTTTCTCCTGTATGCATTTTCTTTTCCCATGTTCTGGGTTACTTGAATAATTAAAAAACTTACTTAATTATTTGCAAAAAATAAATAAATAAATAAATAAAATAAAAGTTTATCCTCTTGTATGCGTTTTCTCATGTTGATAGATGAATCGAATAATAATAATAATAATAATAATAATAATAATAATAATAATAATAATAATAATAATAATAATAATAATAATAATAATAATAATAATAACTCTTCCCAAAATATTTGCAAAGAAACTGTTTTCTTCTGTGTATGCGTTTCTTTTCTCATATGTTTTAGGTTATTTAAATAATAAAAAAAAACTTCCCATAAAAAACTTAAAATAATAAAAATCGACCAATATTAGAGTTGAATTCATAGTTTTTGAGGTCCCTGAAATGAAAAGTGACAGTTTTAATCAAATTCAACTTCAAGGTCATACTCTACTCCCCAGAGAGGATGCGAGATTTTAAAAGTAATCAAAAACGAAAGATATTAATGTTGAATTCATAGTTTTCGAGGTCGCTGAGTTTAACGGTATCAGTTTTCATTATGTTCAAGTTCATCCTCATCCTTTAGGGTGGGAATGAGATAGGATGACATTTTAAAAATAATCAGATAAGCTAGCTAATTAGTAACTAATGTAATTAGAGCGAATTAAACATATTAACATATTTTCTCGCTCTTCCGCGGGACTGCGGGTTGCTAGTTTTAAATATTACCTTATTGTGAATCTTAAAACAAAATTCCAAAATTTTATCGCCCCCTAAATTCTGCCGCCATGTGCTCGAGCACAGAATAGCACTTACCTAAATACGGGCCTGCATACGATAATTAATTTGAAATTCAACGTAATATGGTCCATGACCAACACTTTACCATTTTATGCAGTAAAGGTCAGATCCACCGATATTGGAACAGAGCGGTGTTTGAGCGACTGACAATAGAAATTCAAACTCCGACTAGTAACAATTTCACAGCCTTGTTTTATTACAAGTGTAAACTCTTTAGTCAGTGGAGAGGAGGGAGTAGATAGTTGGTCAGAGTTGATAACGATGGGTTTTGGTGGGTGATGGGTCAGAGTAGGTCATAGTGGGTGGTCAGTCATGGTGGGTTATGGGTCAGAGTGGTTCAGTGGGCGGTGGGTTATGGGTCAAGTTTCATTGATTCACGTCATCTCTGCTAGAGATGTTATAATGGAGGTAAAATGATATAAAAGTATTGCTTTCGATATGCAAAATAATAGCAGTCCAGATAAAACAGGTCTTTTTCTCTCTCTTTGCTCCCCTCTCCAAGAAATTAAAGCTGGAGCTGTCACTGTCTAACGTTTCTTCTTTTAATTCTTCCAGAAATATTCACAGACTCACTTTGTATCACTGTCTCTAATTGTCTATCTAAATTGAATAGTTGATCAAATTGCCAGATGACTAAATATGTCAGGCAAAGTGAAAGGAATGTGTAAGGTGAATTAGCTTACGAGTTGAATTTACAAAATGAAAGTCAATATGCAATTCCTAGGATGCTCTTAGACATTGTAACTCTTATCCATAATTGGAGCACGATGGCTCAGCGGTAGGGCGTTCACCTCTCATGTTAGGCGTCTCTAGTCCGATCCCAGGTCAAGTGAGTTTGTTGTGGATAGCATCATGTCCGTGGGTTTTCTAGGGATTCTCCCGTTTCCACTCCAATTCTCATACCACATTTTCATTCATTGCCATTCATCTTTAATAATTCGTCTCTTTTCGTGCCTACAGGGTATTAGCTAAGAATTTTATTTCTTACACACAATTATTAAGAAATGTCTGTGAAATTTCAGCGGAACGGTGTTAAAAGCTCGCTTCTTAAAAAAAATAGCGATTTTGTTAATAAAAAAAGGAAGAAAGCAAAATTAATGGTACACTCAGTTTTCGTAAATTATTTTATGGTAATTTAAGGTCTAAGAGAGGTAAATTAACAAACTGCAATAACGTTAGTGCTAAAAACAAATTAGATACATGTTTCAGGTCATTTCATGCATTTATTTAAGTACGTATTGTACAGTATATTTTAAGTAGACTTCTTCTTAGCACATCTTTTAAGAAATAAGGAAATCATGTAGAGATGAATACTACGTACTTTTCGCTCACCCGGAAAGAATGTAAGTTTTTTTAAAAAACTGTGAAGAAATTTCACTTAACTTAAAACATGGTAAAAATCAAGTGAAAGCGAAAAAACAGTGTTAATGCATGTTTGTGAGTAACGGCGGTGCATTTGAACTTGTCCGGCAACGATTACATAACGATGCCTCCTAGTCTTATGTATTATTATAATTACTATAATTGCCATTACCTGTTTACTTATTTTTATTTTTTTTATTTTTCTTTCCTTCAAAAAAAGAGAAAAAAAAAGAAAAAACACGGAAAATTTGTAGTAATTACTATTTTTGGTTTCTGCGCTGAATATTTCTTATTCATGATGTGTTGCATTGGCTCGTTTAACAACATAAATTCCTATGTTTTTACACGTTTTCTGTTATTGTCATTTATAATTAACCGATTACTGTTAAAGTTATTAATAAATGAATTTATGAGCACATTCTATTCTGTTCTAAATTCGTTCGAAATTGTTGCCATCAGGGGCGGATCCAGGACCGACTTCTGGGGGGGGGGGCGGTGGGTTGTCATATTGCTACTTTTAAGGGCTCCAAACTTTGGGATGGGTTTTATTTATATATATAAAAATAAGAAAGTTTCCTCTTCTGGGAGAGGCGATCGTCCCAATCGCCCCCTCCCCGGGATCCACCCCTGGTTGCCATAAAGTGTTTTTCAAACTTTTTCATTGGGGAATGATTTCTCGTACTTTTTGTAACCTTTCTTTTTGAATTTTACTGTAAGGCGAAACGATTTCAAAAGTGGAATCAAGAGGATTCCCTAATAGTATTAAACAATTATCCATTTCGATATTAGTATTTTGATAACCAGGAAAAGTAAATTCAGACAACTTTCATCAGAATTACGAGGGTAAGTCAACTGAAAACCATAAAAGTAGAAATAAAAATCCGCATATGGCGCCAGTGAGCTGTAAGTTGACATGCCTGTTTACGATAGTATGCCGGATGTCTCCTAGGTGGCAGCAGCCGGCAGATACACAAACACCGGCGCAACAACAGTTCCAAAATGGCAGCCCCACTAGCCACATGCACCAGCGATGAGCAGCGTTCTGTGATTCGGTTTTTGCGAAGTGAAGGTGTGAAACCGATTGACATTTTTAGGCGAATGAAGGTTCAGTATGGAGATGCGTGTTTGTCACAGCCACAAATCTATGAATGGTGCCGGAAATTTGCAAATGGTGTTACGTCTGTGGCCGATGCTCCACGTCCCGGCCAGGCTCGGCGCGTAGTGACTCCAGAGACCATTGCAGCCGTTGAAGCCATCGTTTTGGAAAACCGCCGTGTGACAACAGATGAAATTGCAGCGGCAGGAAGTTCCACTCCGATGAAGAGGTACGCAACGCGGTGCACGAGTGGTTGCGCCGTCGCCCAAAAGACTTTTTTTCTGCAGGTATTCAGGCTCTTCCGAAGCGCTGGCGGACTTGCATTGAACGAGGAGGGGACTATGTTGAAAAGTGATTTACTTCTGTACCCTGTGTGACCAATAAATAATATTTAAAAAAATAATTATGGTTTTCATTTGACTCCCCCTCGTATTTTTAAAAATCTTAGTTTTCCCAACATTTAATTACGTACTTTAAATGTTAATTTTCAGTGATAAAAACGTGTTTAATGTTGCATATACAGATGATCGGTTGTTTTAAAGATTATATATTTCATTCTGTAAAATATACCATGAAATGACAATCATTAAAAAAAAAATCCATTTGCACATTATACTTTAACAAATATACCGTAAAAGTTTAACATTGAGGATGCACTAAGGTCCTTTTTGACAAAAGTCCGATCAGTTTGGAAGTAGTGTTGCCCACGAAACGTGAAATACATTTTTAAATTGGAGAAATATGACCAATTTCAACGAGAAAAGAAATTCCAAGATACTCGTGAGCAACGTTATTTACACCTGTAAGAGATTAAAAGTTTAGTCAGTATTTTTGCTTTTCATGTATACTCCGAAGATTTATTTTGTTCAAATCAGTTACTATAGATATGCTACATTGACTTGAACCCTAGTCTTCCGTTGCAAGCGTTGCTATCGGCTGAAGGAATTCCACTCGCTTTCTCTCGCTTAGCAACAGCTGAACCATTATTGGCTCAACGCGTGGATGTGTAAGGGGTGAGCGTTAGTTCGCATTTTTGCCACGGCTCAAGACATTTTGGCAGCACAATAGTAGTTCTGTGCTATGAACGACTCTTAGGTTCGATTGACTGTGAACCTGGATAATATGTATTTCTTTAATAACGCCAATTAATCAGTATCTATCCCTATACAGCATTTGATTTTTTTATTTTTTTTTATTTTTTTATTTATTTATTATTATTTTTTTTTTTTAGTAAGTGCAGAATTTACCAGACTATACCCTAACCGGCGAACGATGATTTCTGACAGCTCAGCTCGCGAGGACGACTGAGAAGTGCGCTGTTGCCATGTGCTTCTCATGCAAGGGAAGGATCGTCTGCTTCCTCGTTGAGGGTGAGATGGGTGAGTGAAAGTTTTGGCAATGTGTGGTGGTTACCATGGAGACGCGACAGGTTCCGATCCGTTGGTTGACCTGCTGCTGTCTTCTGCTCGCTCGCCGTGGCCTTGTGCAAAGCTGTCAGAAATCATTGTTTACCGACCAGGGTATAGAGCCTGTCTATCTCATTTATGTCCTCAGAAACTATACTTCGGCCCCACCCCCGCGACCCTCTGACGGAGGAAATCCTCCATTTGCTTACGGAAAAGAAGTGAATGATTTCAGCTGTGTTGCCAATTTGTCATTCAGTCGCTTGATCTTCACGAGTGAAGATCGTAGGCAACTTAGAATGGCTAACAAGATTGAGGACAGCGAAGTCCGTGAAATAATTCATTTTGGCAACGCTTCCGCATCTAACAATTGAAAGATATCGGCCGCAACAACTTCTTCCTCCTCTTTTGAGGGAGGTACGGGAAAGCACACATCGACTGCAGCGTCAAAAGGGGCATAGAACAAATAGAAAGGCTCTACTTCCAAAAGTAAGTAGATAAATTTAAAAAAAAAAAAAAAAAAGCAAGATGACAAATTCTCGGAAAATTAAATAAAATCTTTTAGTTTTACGATGAAGAGAATGAATGAAATGATGGGATGAGGAAAGTCCCTGGAAACGGGAGAACCCCGAGAGAACTCCCACACACGATGTTTGTCTACCACAAAGCCCACTTGAGGCGAGCTCTACAACTGAGCAACTCGTGCATTCTACTCTATAACTCCCGCACTAGAGATGAACGCTCTACAGCTGAGCCACCGCGGCCCTCAAGATATTTTCGAAGTGAGGGGAGAAAAGCTTTCCAAGAATCGAGACGAGACGAGAAGGAATACAGGATTGAAGGAAGAAGAGAGGATTGAGACAAGATGAGACTTATACAAATTAATGAGACGAGACGAGAAAGTTTTGTTTTTCGTTCCCTGTGCAAATACTATTCAGAAGTGACTACGTTTATCGCAGAATAACGTGCATTTTAGACAGGTCATTCTAGTTAAAGTTTCATTGTAGTTTCGCCCTCTGTATCAAACGTTTCAACGTTTTCTTCGTAAACAGGTTTGTTTTAGTTTTGTTGATATTTTGCACATACAGATATGATATATTAATCGTATAGTACAAGGGATGATCGAAAAAAAGATTACAATGCTTAAAATTTTCATGTTATTCACTGTAACTCAACGAAAATTTATTTGTACATTAACAACCTGTCTGTCTTAGTGCAGGTTTGAAGACTTCGGATTCTGAATATAAACACCCGAGAAGCAGACATTAAAAATAATGACTTGTCTGGAGAATTGATTAAGAGTAGAAGTGAAGTCAGCGGTACGTTCCTGTGGGCTAAAAACACTACCCCTGCTGCTATTCATAGCCAGATAATATAGACTTGTATGGGGTGGGCTGAATTTCAAAGCAACATATAGAGAAGTGATGTCGTGCCTTTGAAGAAAGACAGACCAACATTATTAATGACAACCCTGGACACAGAGGTAAACCCAGTATTTCAACCACTGACTTTACTCTTGGAACGACTCATCTCTTCTACAGACCTGACCTAGCTCCAGTGATTTTCACTTTCTCCCTGTTGTAAATTAAAAATGGCTGGCTATACCATTATCTGGCATGTGATATGTCAAAACCGCTGCCTCACGGTCGCTACGAGAATTTGACGCAGATTTTTATGCAAATAATATAGAAAACTTTATTTGCTGTTGTGATAAGCAGTTTCTTAAACAAAAATTGTGATTACATCGAGAATTATCGTTGAGTGCCCTCTATCATCGGGTGTGTTGATCTTTTAGCTTATCTCACACATAAAACATTATAGGCTTTGTGACCTTTTTTCGATCATTCCTCGTATATATTGAAAACAACTATGAAACTTGGAAATAACATTATGCATACGGGGATTCGGGAGAAACTAATGTGGTTCAGGAGCGATGTCAATATAAAGTTTCATGCTTATGCTTCCTCGAGTTCGGCACTCACAGGAAATGGACAATATAGTCAGCACAAGGCCCCCTTTTATTCCTCATGTACCCAACGCTGGCTGAATCCGTAAATTAAAACAAAATACAAATTATTAAGCACCTATGAATTTCGTTTTATTTAAATTCTGTTGTTCATCACAAGAAATGAAAAGGATTGTAGGTTTCATTGTCAACCAGGGGCGGATCCAGGACGGGTTTCTGGCCAGGCGGTGAGTTGTAATACGTTTTTTTTCTCAGAGCTACTTTTAAGAGCTCCAAACTCTGGGATGGGTTTTATTTATATATAAAATAAGAAAGTTTCCACGTCTAGGGGGAGCGATCGCCCCAATCACCCCCCTAAATCCGCTCCTGTATGTCAACCACTGACTTGTTTTTCAAAAGGACAAAACGTATACTTATATTCACAAGTTACTAGACAGACCAAAGCAGGAATCATTCTTTAATATGAAATAGTGTAACATAGGAAAGCAAAATAGAATTCGTGCGAAAATGTTTCATTAGATCATTGTGTTTTGAAACGAAAATGCATTATTGTTCTTTTTATTTTCTTATTATTTTCATATTTTCATACACTTATTTTCATACATACGTTCATCTGTATGTGAGATCCTGATCTCTTATATACAGTTTTTTTCGTTCTTAAGGAAAGTACATTTATTCGGGACACTTATACGGAAAGTACGTATAAATATACTTTTTTTTTTTTTTAGTTATATGATTACTATACGTTAACTCCAAAAAGTGCAGGATTTAAACATGTAACCTACATTTTTACGTACGCCACATAGTTTTTTTCTCAGTGTAGTTATAATATTGGACAGTGTATATAGGTACTGATTGAAGGATATTTATCACAACTAATTCTTTTAGTCGATATTTCTAAGACTAACAATGTACTGAAAATGTAAAATTTTTATTAAAATTTATTTCATTAAAGTGATCACTCTAGTTCCATTGTACTGATAAATTTCCATTAATAAAATGTTTTAATATCTATTTATATAAATCGGATTAATTTATTTTTTTTAAAAAAAACTAATATTTTAAAATTGTGACAAATACATTTTAACGTGCTTATTTGACAATTATCATGATCAAGCAGCGGGACTCAGTTAGTACATCTGTCCGTCCGTTACTCTACAATAACTTGAGTGAAAAGTCTTTTTAATTTCTTTTTTGCAATTGAAAGTTTGAGTGATTATCTCGGCTGAGTTCCTGAAGAGAGTCATGCAAATGAAAAGTAATCTTTACGTCCCACGGTTATGCCGGCTAGGCAAAAGAAAACTGGTAATGAGAAATGAATGAAATGGTGGAATGATGAAAGTAGGAGAAAACGGGATAACGCTAAGAATATCCCCACGCACACACGGTGTTGGTCAAACACAAGGCTCGCTTGGCCCGAACTGGGATCGAACTAAGGATCCCATGCACCAGAGGGAACGCTCTACCACTGAGCCACCACGGTCCTCAGTTTTAAAGAAAATCAATTCGTTAACATCTTCATGGGTGACTTTACGGTGGGTACGATGACTTTAACGTACTATCGTTTAAAACTCACGACATTTCGTAGCTTCTACGCAACGGGTACAGCAGCAAAGAATTGTGGTTGATGATAACTTTCGCGTGACCCTCTTTACTGTTTTACCAGAGTTTATTTTATTCTGATTATATAGTTATTTTTCATTAAAGGTGCTGTATAAATCTGTTGCTTCCAACTTAATGCTCCTTGATGTCACACTTTCCTGCTCCTCTTTCAGCAAACTACACGGAGAGGACAAGGAGCGGTCAGTAAACCTGACGTTCATGAAAGATAGAGGTGAAAGGCTAACAAGAGCACTGATAACATAGTTGATGGTTTTGGAGACATAAATTTAGCAAAAAAAGAAAAAAATGTATTTTTCGATAAAACATTGAAAATCCAGAGAAATTTTCACGCTGACTGATGGACCAATATAAATGTTGAAACTTTTCTGTGTTTTTCAGAAATAAATCAATACAATAGGAATAGTTTGTGTGTGTGTGTTCAAAGTAGCATAAATTACCCATTATTGGCAGGGTGTATTTTTTTTTTTTTTTTTTTAGAAAAAGGTGAAGGAAAATTAAAACAAATAGAAGCAAAACGCAAAGGAACAAACTAAATATGATTGGCACTTCCTTTAACACTCGCCCAGCGAAGATACTAGAAATAACGTATCCGACGAACATAGCGTCATTTTTTACCCATCAGTATTTTAATTGTGTGTGTTTTTTTAAAGAACATAGTATTATTACTAGATTTTCAATTAATTTAAAGCTTCATCTTAGTGATGAGCATATTGGTCTTCATTGGCGGATCTAGAAGGTAAAAATTGAGGAAGGGGTAGCCACAACCCAGACTATGTTAGCTTCAGCACTTTCTTCTTGCTGTCTAATCAGTTCCTGAAATATCTCGTCTGAAGTTTTCAAAAACTTTTTCTCGGACATTATTACCGCACAGAGAATAGACCCGCACAGTTTATTTACATTCTTCGTCTGCATGAGTGAAATTGGACTAAAATCTTTGATATTTACTCTAACAGGCAGTGTTACCAGTTCGTGAAGGGTAATTTCCCGTCCGTAAACATGAAATTTTCCAATATGATTCAATCTTTTCCGCAAATATATAAAATACACAAACACACCCAGATATGTATATATATTACTATGTGTTTCCATTGATACATATTTTGTAGAAAATCACCTCATATCCTACATATTTGGAAGAAAATATCCCGCATTCCCGACACTGATATGAATTTCCCGTTTTGTGGGATTTTTTGCCACCTGGCAGCATTGCTGACATATTGGAGCATGCTAAGGGAATGAGCAAAGAGTAGAAGTGATTATGTAGAGTGAGTAAGGTGGCAACAAATCGGACGGAGTGAGGTAGACAAATATCCTTCACGTAAACAATGAAAACCGGGTCATTCAAGACCCAGACAAAGAATTGTTTATTTGTGGTTGACAAATACCGAATGCTAGGGTAATAGAAGTGTTACTGCATGATACATAGGTTAAAAGAGCATACCTAGGTCGATGATCGGAAAAAAGGAAGAAGAAATAGGAGAAAAGTTAAAATAAAACATTTATGGGTCAAAAATGACCCGATCTCCGTTGGGCGAGTGTGAATATAGCTAAATTGATCTTATCACATAACTTCAATCATAGTCATAAATCTAGGTAAAATTTGATAAGAAAATGGAAAATTTTAAGTTATTTGAGTGAAATTTTCTTAAAAAAACCTACGAACAGTGATTATTCGTGGATCCGCGACTACTGGTGAACTATCAACACTTGCTCTCATCTTGTTGTGTTTCTCTCTGCTTCAATCTGATTGTAAAATGAAACAGCTTCTACTCATACACAAGTTAATCGGAAATGACTGCCAAAAATCTAGGTACCGGTACATATTGATAGCATACAATGTATTTTTGTTTACGTTGTTTACAAAGATGGATATAGGTTAACATCTAAAATTTATATTATTATTATTATTATTATTATTATTATTATTATTATTATTATTATTATTATTATTATTATTATTATTATTATTTATCGTCATTTGGAATTTCTAGGAATATATTACCTGTATTAGAATTGATTACCGTAAATTTAAAGTAAAGAAAGAAGTAAAATAAATCCAGAAACAATTACGTCTTCTTGCAGAAAAGTACTTGCCAATTCTAGCAGAAGGACATATTGTGCGACTATAATAAACTCAATCTTTGGATGTACCAACATTGCATTCTGGTGTTAATGAAATGTGTTTTGAGTTAAAATGTACCTATAACACGTTGACGTCCTTGTGTGAGAGACACTGTTTCTTAAATTACGTGACAAACACTGGCCTTGAATTGAGCTGAGAGTGGAAGTGATCACACACTCACTATTCTTCTTGCTTCTCGTATTCCAGCAATCGCACATGAAACTGAATTGTAGTTGAAGTGCTAATTGACTAAACAAAAGATTTTTTTACACGTTATCTTTGCTTTGCTTCACCTTCCCTCAAGCTGATTCTATGCAAAGATTGTTAATCAAAAGAGTGCCTACTTTTTATAGTTGCTAATGACAGGTGGGCATCTCTTCAATATATGAACTAAGAATAGATAAAGAATAAGTTCCATAATACTAATCTCCTCGCTCTCCTGCAATATATTAGTTCTTTTGTTAATTACACGCAATGACCCAACACATTAGGTGAAACATAAGGAGGGCCAAGAAGGCCTAGCCTCCCCTAAAACATCGCTGCCACTACCCAAAATGTTTTTATTAAATGGCAATTATGTGTTAAGTTTTGTCGCAGTTTACGTAACCGAGCTTGTGTTGCATTTTGCACTTTTAATTCTGATTTTACTTTGATCTCCATTCCGCCTGTTTTGTTTTCTGGATATATCTACTGTTTTGAAACTTGACGGCATAATGGTTACTGAATTACAATAGTAGTATAACTTGCCAAGCGTAGTGCAAGGACAGTTGAAGCAAGATGTTCAGAGTTGATGTTCGACTACAGCAGGCCCATAGCCAGCCCAAACATTTTGGGGGGCCCGGTAGAAGTTAGGGGGGGGCCGACCCAATCATATTATACTTCATCACCATATTATAGTTCATTTGCAAGCCTACCGTGAAATTTTATGGGGGCCAGCCAAAGTTTAGGGGGGGCACGACCCCCCTTGCCCCCCCGTAGATACGGGCCTGGACTACAGGATAGGATAAGAATAAGAAATTTCTGTGGCTAGACATACCTCTTTCAAAAGAAATAGTTACACTTTTCAAGTCGAAACAGTTCTTGCACAATACCTTTCAGAGTCGAGACAGTCTTAATTCTCGTCTCTTAAGCATTGGCGCAAATCCCGGGAGGATGAGGGGGACATGTGCCCCTCAATCTTGGAACTGGGGAGACTGTCCCCCCCAATAATCCGTTTTGAAATGTGTTTTTGGGGAGAAATGTGATGATTTATGTCGGAGTGCCATGTCATCTTCATCTCCTGATATATCATATACAACAGGTTCACCTCAGAAATCAGATTCATCTACCGTAATATGAGTCCTCATCACCCCCCCTCCCCCAAATAAACCTCAAATCTGACCGCCTCCCAATGTTGAAGACAACTTTGATCCCCTGATCCTCCACAGCATTGTTTTTCAACTTCATAAATGTTTTGAACATCGCTTAAATATATATATATATATATATATATATATATATATATATATATATATATATATATATATATATATATATATGGGAACGGAGTGAAGATGGATTTGCGCCGCTGCTCTTAAGCAACACTAAACAGAATGCATCTAAAACGTGTTGTCTTGAATTGTTAATACCATTTGCGAATGAGTTTTTTTGGTGGTCTTTCTCTACGAAATTTTGTACGAAATTTAACGTTCAACATTAAGAGACCAGCTAACATGAAATCGTAGGACGCGAAACGCTTTATCTGAACCACTTCGTATTCTCTGCAACACGGCGGAAGAATTTAGAACTACTGCGACCGTACCAAACAAAACTCACGGATGTGGTCGAATCCGATACAATTTTAATCATCGTTAGATATTTTACACACATGGAATGATTTCATATCGTTCAAATCATTTTGATAAGCGCAGTATAATACTACATAAATTATATTGGTAATTAAATACATATTAATTATTTGCTGAGCAAAACTATATTTTCAGTAAAAATTAAACGTGTGTTACAGTTTCACCAACTAACTCTGGCTTCATCAGACACTATGAGATATAGGATAACTGTTGCTCAGCAGATAATTAGTGTGTATTTAATTATATACCAAGCAAAGCTTCTACTTATGGAATATATTGGTAATATGTATTGTAATAGTATAAGATTATAGGATTCTATATGGTGTTCTCTACTTGTAAGTACCGGCAAGTGCAATTGAGCATTTTTGCTCCCGTTGATGGTACAGGCTGCCTTAACATCGATTTTAATTCATTATTGAAGGCTTCATGATAAAAATAAAGTGTATCGTCTCTAGGCTGATATGGTATCTGGATGATATAAATTTAAATTCTAAAATTTCACAACACACCCTTGTAGCTGCACGATACATTGATGTGTCGCGATGCACCGGTTTAAAAACCCTGCTCTATAGTGCAAAAGCAAAAAAGTGGGCAAAGGTAAAGAATTACCTCGTTATTTGTTACAGTAGCTACTTCAAAAGCAGTTTAATGCATTTTCCTGTATCACTACATAAATAGTAACGTGTTACGTTACTCCCCACGAGATTGGTGTTTGATATGAAAAAGTGAAGCAATATACAAATATGAGAGTTCTGTAAAAACAACCGAAGAACCTTCGAAGAGAAAAGATGCAAGGAAACACTTTCTGTCTTGACATTGAGTTTCTATCTGGTAACACAACATGCTCCTATCTCGTTTCCCTTGGCTGTTGCTTACTTGCACTTAAGCACACAAGGTGTTGAAATGTAAGCACGAGCTATTATATTCCATGCCAATTTAGCGTTGGCGTTGTCATTGGACACTACATCGCAACATGTAAGTCAAAGTGGAATTTCAAGGGTAGAAAAGTATTGTACGTACATATAACCACTTCACAGGTAATTTCGTTGGTTGCATCATTCAATTACTTAGCTTCATTTGTATGAGTATTTGTGAAGTTAACGAATAAGAAATACATACTGTAGAAGCTTAAGAATACGCCAAGAATGGTTGCCAAGTTTCTTTCTACTACACGATAATGATCAAACGCTTTAAAACTGTTAAAAGGAATAATTAAGATTATTCATGAATAACTATTGCTTGTAAAATGATAAGAAGTTTTTATTTAACCCGTGCTCTGACTATAATTTACAGCTGAAAGAATCATCATTACTGGCAGATCACTTCTCGTATACTGACAAGGAACGGACATGAACGTGTCATCCGCACATCCGAATCAAACATAGTCCATTCGATAAACATAACAAAGATATGTTCATGGACAAAAAAAAAAAAAAAAAAAAAAGAGTGTGGCATGGACAATGGAGATGGAGTAAGTCTCTGGGGCTCATTAATCCTGTTTAGAAATGCAAAAAAGCCGACTTTTTTGAATGGATGGTTTTTTGCACAGAAAAGGCCGGCTTTTTTTTTGGGGGGGGGGGGGGAACGAGAATTTTGGAAATTTTGGCTTTTTTCGATTTTCATGATTTTTCTGTTTAAATAGCTCTCTTATAGTACACTCTAAAGTTAGATAAGATCCCCTGACCTAAATGCCATAGTCCACTCTGGAATTCACCATCATGATGGATGGAGCACATGGTTTATGAATTAAAGTAAACATAAAGTACGTAGTATTTGAGGGCAATTTTAGAAGCTATTTAACTTTATTTTAACTTTTGGATTATCGACATTTTTTCTTCTCTAGATCATTTCTTTTTAGTCATCCGTACTTCACTTCTTAGAGCGGTGGCTCAGTGGTAGAGCGTCAAGATTTTCACCTTCGGTGCTTGGGGTCCCTGGTTCGATCCCAGCTCGCGCCGTGTGAACTTTGTGGTAGACAAACACCATGTTCGTGGGTTTTCTCGGGGTTATCCCGTTTCCTTCCACTATATTCATTCCACCATTTCACTAATTTATCATTATCACCGTCTCCTTTAGCCTAACCGGCATAACCGTGGGACGTTAAACTTAAAGATTTCATTTCATTTTTTTTTTCGATTGGATTTCCAGTTAAAACTTTGAAAGCGTTCCTACTTTCTTCCATTCTGGCTACATGACCTATCCACCTGAGCCTCCTAGACTTGATGGCTAACGATGTTTGGTAAACCGTATAAATTATGTAGTTCCTCCTTATGAAGTTTCCGTCATTCCCCATTCCCGTTCCTCTTCGGTCCAAATATTCTTCTCAGAATTTTATTCTCAAATAATTTCAGTCTACGTTCTTCCCTCAGCGTAAGTGACCATGTTTCACAACCATAAAACACAACATGCATGATTATCATTTTATATATTTTAAGCTTTAAATTCCTTGACAGAATTCGCGACGACAAAACTGAATAATAACAAACATTTCTTTATTTCAGTCGACATTTAATTTCTTTGTGGGTATGATTTTGGTCTGATAATAGTCCTACTGATCCAAGATATTTGATAGTATCCACTGTGTCGAAAGTATTAATTGATATTTTAACGCATTCATAATTTGCCGTATTACGATCCTTGTGAACTTCCTTGTATTTAGATTTCTCTGCATTACTCATGTCCCTGCAAGCGTTTAATAAGGCCTCTGTATTTTTTTTGGATTGTTCTCCTATCAGATTTACATCAGCATACACCATAACCTGGTGAATACCATTCAACTCTAGGCCCTGGTTCCTACCTTTGATTTTTCTTATAGCATACTCAGGAACAAAACTGAATAATAACGGTGATAACATATATCCTTGTTTCAGGCCAATCTCGATGTGGAAGCTCGCATTTTTCTACTCGGAATTTACTCTGGGATTCATTTAAACACTTAATAAATCTAGCTTTTTCGGTATTCCAAATTCTGTAAGAATGTTGTACAATGTTTCCCTCCTAACCGAGTTGTAAGCCTTTCTAAAATCAATGAACAGTTAATGTACTGGGTAATATATTCCCATTTGTTTTCGAGTATTTGTCGAATGGTAAATGCCTGGTCGATTTCGACTAAATCCACACTGATAATCTCCAATAATTTCATCTGCGTATGGCGGCAATCTTATTAATAGAACGTTAAGAGAAATGTCTCGATGATTATTACAATTAATTTTGTCGTCTTTCTTGTGAATTGGAACAGTGATTGATTCTTCCATCTTTTTAAATGTATTCCATAGTTTTTTTTTTTTTTTTTTTTTTTTTTTGTAAAAAAAGGTTTCGTAACGATATGTTGAATTTTCTTGTTAAAAATTCAGAAACCTTCAGGACTGGGTAAACCGTGATGGTGGTTATGCATTCTACAGCCTAGGAAACCATACGCTCAGATCAACCGTCTATTACGTATATGATCCATAAATAGAAAAATTCGATACTTTCCCTGCGTTCACCTCCGGTGCTTGGGTTACCTGGTTCGATCCCAGCTTGCGCCGTGTGGACTTTGTGGTGGACAAACACCGTGCTCGTGGGTTTTCTCGGGGTTCTTCCGTTTCCTCCCATTCTTCATTCCACCATTTCACTCATTTCTCATAATCACCGTCTCCTTTAGCCTAACCGGCATAACCGTGGGACGTAAAACTTCATTTCATTTTATTTTCGATACTTTCCCGAATCTGAACAAGCTTAAGGAGCAGTCAGTGCATTACAGAATTTGGAGCTTTACAGATTTTGCAGATCCCAAGCACCTGATAGGTGGTAACAGATTATTACATATGTGATCAATCAGTGAAAAATTTGTTCGAAATATTCATACAATGTATATGAAAGTTAAATCTTAACTGAATAATTTCAAGAATGTACAGAACCACCCGAAACGAAGCTCTTGATGTGCAGATTTTTCTTATGTTTTTCTTTATTTTGCTTCAAAAGGAGGGTGTGTGATATTTTGAAGTAAAAATACTACATACAATTTTGCTAGTTATTTGTGTATTATTTTTAAAGTACTTATTGTATATAAGAGGTTAAAATATTATTACATATATTGGTTAATCCTTTGGAATTCATAATGTAAATATGTTAAGAATTTTAAAAAATCTTTTTGAAATTTATGGTATATTTTCGAGGTTTCATATTATTATCTGCTCAACCACTAATTAAATGATTTTTTTTTGTTGTAGAAAAGCGAAACAAAGTCTGCTTTATCAGTTTAAAGCAAAATTTTCAAAAAAGCCCAAAATTTCCCAAGCAAAAAAAGCGAAGCAGAAAAAACCGAGTTTTTTTTTAAAAAAAAAAACGTTTTTTTCCGAGCCCTTGCATCTCTAATCGAAAGAAATCTCGTTGCTATCCTTAACGACATTAAACGAAGATAAAAAGAAGACAGAAGATAAGAAGAAGAAGCGAGCTCAAATGACTTCGGAAGATCTTTTTCAATACTGTTTTATATTCTTTTACATGAAGGAGGAAGAATGTAGTAACTTCTTGTTTTCTCCTTTGTCAGAAACAATATTTGACTTATTGTGTAGTCTGGTTGCTCCGATTTTTTTTTTTTTTTCATCAAAGTCCCAAATGGTTTTGTCTTCTGTAGACAGACATGCTTCATATTCACTTAATAGAATTCCATATTCAATCTTATTAGCTTTATCAATTTTCAACTTTCAGAAGCTCTTAAAATTATAATAAACAGTGCTAATTGTTCAATGCATTTCAAATGTTTTTGGTTTTACTTAACTTATTTAGGGAAAATGTGTACTTCCCTAAATAAGTTAAGTTTACTTCCCTAAATAACTTCTGTACAAGTTCGTAACTAGTGGTTAAAAATTTAGATTATGCAGAGTATTATGAGGCAATTTGTACATTACAAGAATTATGTTTTACCTGCCGAACATAAAGTATAACTATGGATCTAGCAAATATAAGCACTGTTTTTCAATAAACAAACGAAATACATTGAATATTAATGCATTCGAAGATCTTATGTGTATAGAAACAAAACTTAAAATCTCTGTGGTAGACGTTGTACAAATTACATTATATAACAATATGCTTTTTTTCCCTTTTCCATTAACACTTCAGTGGATATGCTGCAAATGTGTTCACAATATTTTTACTACATTTATTTATCTCTATTTCCTTTGTTTTTCTTCGCTTCGTCCTGAATCGTTTGTTCTTCTTGTTGCTTGTTTTCTTGTATTCTTACGTAGTTGAATAATAACAGATAGTCCCATAAAAAAATCCAAACTTGCAGGAGTTCTTGTTGGAATTCCTTTTCTTTTTTAAAGTAGTTTGCCTTGACCGACGCAAAAGAAATTGTTGTGTTTCTCTTTTTCATAATAACATAATAAAGAAAAAACTTTTATGGACTGCCAACATTTTGTAAACAGTTAAATCACACACATATACAGTGGCGAAGCCTAATCCCACAAGTAGGATACGCCCGATAAACTAATATTCCCATTTAGCTCCACTACAAATATTTTGAAGTGCAGTTCATATTTTCTTCAGTCTGGGATTTGCAGGGGGAATGAGGGGAATTTCCTCCTCGTTTGCTGTTTTCATTTCCTGCATATTTGAAAATGGAGGGAGAGAAAAAGAAAGTACATTCTTACATGTCTTCTTGGATAAGCGTTTGCCAAATATCTTGGATAAGCATTTGTTAGTGACATCTATCACTTTAAAATAAGTTCAATACTGCATTTAATTAACGCATCAACCCTAACAGCACAGGATGTGCTAGGCATGTGCCATTTAGGTGTCCCAGCTACTTTCATATGATATTCATGTGCTAAGTATGTACTTCAGCTACCTACAGTTTTAGATACTTGTTACACCTAATTGATATTTGCAACTATGTACTACAAATATAGCATTTATATACCTGGCTCAGTTTCGCACTCTAACATTCAATTGTTTTCATGTCGTCACTTGGGACATATATTTGCCATGTTCTAGGTACGTCCTCTGGGAACATACTGTTTCAGATACTTTAACAGCACAAGATGTGCTAGGCATTCGCCATTTAGGTGTTCTAAATTCATCTCCCACCTCTGATGCATTTGTTGCTTCTTTTTCTAAGCGATTGTGTACTAGAAGCAACAAACGCATCAAATTTATTAGATGGCAACTGTCGTCGATTATTTGAAAGTGCATATGGAAGAACCATGAAATAAAGTAAATAGACACTCGTCATTTTGTTATAAAACTACATGGCGAGTAGATTTTATCTGATCCCAAACGGTTATCGTCAAATATATGCGGTTAAAGGAGCACTCTGATTAGCCATATCCAAAACACCTGAACAATTTATCCCTCTACAAGCGACATTGTCTTTATCACCTCCATGGTCAAGCCGGATAGAGTACGCGGCTAGTAGTCCAAAGGTTGGTGGTTCGCGCCCACGCCGGGTACTTGTTTTTCTTTTTGCTTTTTTAGTGTTTTTAGACTCGCCTTAATGTAAACACATTACGCATATAGGCGATTTAACATATTTTGGGGGTGTAATTTTGTGGTTCATTGACGTTTACGGCATGGGGAACATACCTAGAACATACTAGGCACGTTCCCCAGGTACATGTCAGGCATGTGCTTAAGGGCGGACATAGACTGTGACTATCACTTGCCATCCATGTGATTTCTCTCTCAGAGGTACATAAGGCACATACTGGACACATACCCATGTACCTGAGGGAACATGATAGGCGTATGTCTGCTATGTGATTGTGCAGTTAGGGAAGTGATAATGACTTCACTTGAAATAATAATGCTCATAAGGAACTTCATTTGAATCAACGCAAGATATTTAATATTGTATTCTATGCAGTGGCATATTTAAGGGAGTGGTTTCTGGGCTTAAGCACTCACCGAAATTTTATCGTGATTTTTATTGTTTTATATACAGTATATTGCATAATTTTCACATTTCCAGCAATAAAGTGAGCAAAGCCCTTCTAAACAAAATCGTAAATACCCCACCGATTTCATGAAATGGAAAACTCTAATAAAATTACATAAAATATTTATACCCTGTACGGAAGCGTTTGGTAAATTTAGATATATTTAATGTATCAGACTTATATTTTTCAAGCTATTATGGACCAAACCCTATGTAGGAAAAAAGCAGCTACTCTGAATAACTCCTGAGAGTATATACCTAAATTAAACAAGTTATCACTAATAGAAATACATAATTCTACACAGAAACTTCTTACTCTGTGTTAAGGAAATCATATTGTAACATATTAACATTGAAAGATGCCTTCAACGCTAAAAACAAACTCCCAGAGGCGAGCCTTCGTACCTTCGCAACAATGCGTGCAATCCCCAGCGATAATATACAATAATACAGTAATTTCGTTCCCTGAGCAGCCCACCCCGTAAACCTGTTTAGGGAGCTGGTGAGGCTCAGACGGAAAGGTCTCCAAGTTTTTCTAACCTACTACTTTTTACCGAAAAAAAACAAATGTTGAAGTATTGGCTTTATTTTATAAGGAACCAAAGATAAAGAAAATATACAGTAGAAAACGGGGTAGGCCCGGAATTAGAGCCTCATAGTACGCTTCGCTAATGCAGATACAGAATATTCCACAATATACATCATAAAAGTTTAAAATAATCTTTCAGTTTAACGGTTCACGATTATGCCCTTTAGGCTAAGGAAGACGATGATTAAAATGAGTGAACGATGATGGAAGAATTGGTGGAACAAGAAAGTGGGAGGAAACGGGATTTCCCCGAGAAAATCCATAAACACGATGTTGTCCACCACAAATTTACTTGACCGGGGACCGAACCAGGGATCCCACACACCAGAGGTCTACCACCGAGCCATTGTTCATAAAATTTCAGTTTTGTACAATATTTACTCTTTGCTGTACACTCTTTATGCGTCCAATGTTAAATTAAAATGCAACATTACCATTTACCTGGACCCACAACATAAGTGAATTAAGTTAATGTTTGAAATGGGGGTTAGCCATCAACACGTTAGCGTAAAAGACAATAACTTTATTCACTTATGTGGTGGGTCCAGGTAAATGGCAGCGTTGCATTTTCATTTAACATTGGGCGCATAAAGAGTGTACAGCCCAAACGGCTCGTCCGATTTTAAAAAATCCTTCACTTTAGATTGAAAACATATTTGGAGACAAGGGCACCGATCCTGGGGGGAGCAAGGGGGTCCGGGTCCCCCAAAGCTCATGAGGGCCCCTTCATTGTATTTGTAAATTTGTAATATTTGACATAATTTGAATGCAATTTGTCTTTAAAATCCTCATATATGCTTTCTGCATCTGAATGGACCCCCCCAAATTGCAGAGGAATCGACGATTTTGTTTGGAGACGGGTTCCCCTCTTCCATTTTGTTGTAACTCTGTTAATAACAGAGTTACCCTATGTCAGGGGACTTTTGAGACACCCTATATATATGTGCAAGGGGCTCGGAAAAAAACATCTTTTTTGAAAAAAACTCGGTTTTTTCTGCTTCGCTTTTTTTGCCTTGGAAATTTTGGGCTTTTTTCAAAATGTTGCTTTAAATTGATAAAGCAGACTTTGTTTCGCTTCTCTACAGCGTAGGTAATAATATAAAATTTAAAATAAACCATGAATTTCGAAAAGATTTTTTAAAAAATTCTTAACATATTTACATTATGAATTCCTAAGGATTAACCAATAGATGTAATAATTTTTAACCTCTTATACACAAAAGTAAGTACTTTTATTTTAAAAAATGGTACACAAATAACTAACAAAATTGTATGTAGTATTTTTTACTTCAAAATATCACACACCCTCTTTTTGAAACAAAATATAATAAAACATTTATATGATAATCTTACAGGCTGCACATCGAGTTTGGTTTCGGGTAGTTCTGCACATTCTTGAAACTTTTAAGTTTTAACTTTCATATACATTGTATGGATATTTCGAACAAATTTTTCATTCATTGATCACACACGTAATAATCTGTTACCACCTATCAGGTGCTTCGGATCTGCAAAATGGGTAAAATTCCGAATTCTATAATACACTGACTGTTTCTTAAGCTTGTTTAGAATCGGGCAAGTACCGAGTTTTCTGTTCATGGATCATATGCGTAATAGACCGTTCGTCTGATCGTGTGGTTTCCTAGGCTTATAACCACCATCACGGTTTACCCAATCCTGAAGATTTCTAAATTTTTAACGACAGGAATTCAACTCTTTTGTTAAAAAAACGAAAAGAACTATGGAATACATTTAAGAAGAGTGGAAAGAATCAATCACTGTTTTAATTCACAAAAAAGGTAACAAAACTTAGTGTAATAATTAGCGAGGTACTTCTCTTAACATTATTTTAACAAGATTGATTCCATATGCAGATGAAATTATTAGAGATTATCAGTGTGGATTTAGGGAAATCGATCAACTATCGACCAGATATGTACTATCCGATAAATACTCGAAAAGAAGTGGAAATATATTACCCAGTACATCAGCTGTTTATTGATTTTAAAAAGTTTACGACTCGGATAGGAGGGAAGTATTGTACAATTCTTACAGAATTCGGAATACCGAAAAAGCTAGTTGCATTAATTAAAATGTGTTTAAATGAATCCCAGAGTAAAGTTCGAGTAGAAAAATTCTTGTCCATGAGCTTCAACGTCGAGAATGGGCTGAAACAAGGAGATGCGTTGTCGCCATTATTATTCAGCATTGTTCCGGAGTACGCTATAAGGAAAATTAAAGATAGCAACAAGGTCCTAGAGCTGAATGGTATTCACCAGGTTATGGCGTATGCTGATGATGTAAATTTAAGGATATGATAGGAGAACAATACAAAGAAATGCATAGGCCTTACTAAACACTTGCAGCGACATTGGTTTAGAAGTAAATGAAGAAAAAACTAAATACATGGAAGTTCATCGGGTTCATAATACGGCAAATTGTGGATGCGTTAAAATATCAAATAATGCTTTCGACAAAGTGGATACTTTCAAATATCTAGGATCAATATTACCAGACCAAAATCATATCCACAAAGAAATTAAATGTCGACTGAAATCAGGAAATTCATGTTATTATCCAGTTCGAAATCTCTTGTCGTCGCGAATTCTGTCGAGGAATTTAAAGCTTAAAATATATAAAACGATAATCATGCCTGTTGTTCTGTATGGTTGTGAAACATGGTCGCTTGCGATGAGGGAAGAACGCTGACTGAAAGTATTTGAAAATAAAATCCTGAGACGAATATTCGGACACAAGAGGAACGGGAATGGGGAAAACTTCATAACGAAGAACTGCATAATTTATACGGTTTACCAAACATCGTTACGGTCATCAAGTCTAGCAGGCTCAGGTGGGCAGGTCATGCAGCCAGAATGGAAGAAGATAGGAACGCTTTCAAAGTTTTAACTGGAAATCCAATCGGAAAACGTCCATTAGGAAAATCTAGGGGCAGATGGGGGGACAATATTAAGATGGATCTCACAGAAATAGGAATACAAAGTAAAAACTGGATCCAGTTGGCTAAGGATAGAAGAGAGTGGAGAGCTTTTGTGAACGCGGCATTGAACCTTCGGATACTATAAGCCATAGAGAGAGAGAGAGAATATATTTAAGTTAAGCACAACTGCACAAGAACCATGAGTGAGTGGTTAGTTTTTGCATTTTTATAAAACTGTATTCAAGGTTGTATCCGGAAGATTATTGCTAAATCATTGCACAACTATAGTATAACAAAAATGTGGAAGTACAATCCAGGGGCGGATCCAGGGGGGGCGATCGGGGCGATCGCCCCCCCCCAGAAGAGGAAACTTTCTTACTTTATATATATAAATAAAATCTATCCCAGAGTTTGGAGCCCTTAAAAGTTGCATTATGACAACCCCCCCCCCCCAGAAGTCGGTCCTGGATCCGCCCCTGGTACAATCTGACAGATACTGACAAACGTACGCTCTGGTGGATATATATTGAAAAACATAAGGTTAACTTATGTGCTAGAAGCTAGAGTAGGCCTACTAATCTCTAAGAAATGAAACACGGATGGCTAAAAAGAAATGACGTAGAGAAGAAAAAAATGTCAACTCAGAAGTTAAAATAAAGTTAAATATCCTCTACAATTGCCCTCAAATACTACGTACTGTATGTTTACTTTAATTCATGAAACATATGCTCCATCCATCCATGATGGTGAATTCCAGAGCAAAATATGGTATTTAGGTCATGAAATCTTATTTAACTTTAGAGTATACTATAAGAAAACTATTCAAATAGAAAAATCATGAAAATGAAAAAAAAGCCAAAATTTCCAAAATTCTCGTTTTTTCCCAAAAAAAAGCCGGCTTTTTATGTGCAAAAAACCATCGATTCAAAAAAGCCGCCTTTTTTATATATATATATATATATATATATATATATATATATATATATATATATATATATATATATATACAGGGTGGGCCATTTTAATTAATCCACGGAAATATCTGAAAAATGATAAAACATAGAAGAAATGTTTGAAGTAAACGTTATATATTGCTAAGGGGGAAAACCATTTCCGCCAAAAGTACCCCTCCCCACCCCCCGGAAATGGGGGTAACGGGGGGTAACTTTGAAATGTCAAATGGGAACATGGGTCGAGTAATACCTCGTTCGAAAGGTCTTGGAAAACTAAGTAACGCTGTACCAAAATTTGTTTCATATGGAGCACCAGTTTCAAAATGGCCGCCATGATATAGTTCGGAAACTTCAGTAGCCGTAGTATGAAAACCATGGGAGGTAAATGAATGGAACAAAATTGAAATACGTAAATATCATAGGGCATATCGAATGGTGTGGTCCCTGTGATCCCAGTGGCCTCCCTGAAGTGGTCTTGGGGCTAACTTCAAGATTTCAAATAGTAACATGAGTCGAGTGGTACCTCGTTCGATAAATCTTGCAAAATCACACATCTTGCAGGAGAAAACGATTGAGGTGAAATGGCAGTGTTCTCAAAAGGCCGCCGAAACATAGTATTAGTGTCAGAGAAAAGGTTTAGTATCCGTAGTATGAAAGCGATTGGAGATAAATCAACAGAAGAAAAACTGGAGTAGGTAACTGACGTAAGGCACATCGAGAGGTGTTGTCGGGGTGACTCCACTGAAAGGTATCCGGTGCCAACTTGAAAATTTCAAATAGCAACTTGAAGCGAGTAACATCATGTTACATAGACAAATGAATATCAAACAGCTTCTGTAAGAATATTTTCGACATGAGACACCGTTTTCAAAATGATCGCCAAGAAATGGTGAATGTGTCTAAGAAAACGTCTAGTGACCCTAGTATGAATACGGGTAGAGATAAATGAAAATAACGAAAATTAAATAGGAAAATCACGGAGGCGTTCCAAGGCTCGAGAATGATACAACAGAGATAAAAATGTTAGAGTAAAATTGCCATAATGTATAGAGAGATATCCAAGTCCTGCAAAATAATCTTTTCCTGTGCTCTGTATGTGAGTGGGGTGGAAAGTAACTCCGTCGCCACAGAAACTTTTATGCAATGCGTGCTGGTTATTCGGAAAGCATTTCGGGGATATACGTACACACTGTTTCGTCCCTCAAGCTCACAATATGACATGAGTGCTAATAGTTAATCAAAATGTAACTGTGGCCAAGGGCGCCCATGTTGTGGTTTCCAAGGAAGGCAAGAGAAAGTGACATTTCAAATATAGTTTCAAATTTTGCTGTAGCTATTCTAAAAATTCTATTGAGTTTTCGATATTCCGAAGCACAATTTCCTCTAGGGGGGCGAGATCCCCCCTTGTCCCCTTATGGGCGCCCTTGACTGTGGCCATCCGCATTAACTGAGTGCACTAATTCTCTATCCCTGAAGTCTGCCTTAAAAACAGCATTGGGTAGGTCAAGCGTACGCCCGAACCGTTGTCCGGTCGGACATTGAAATTTGAAGTTAGCTCACAAGATCCCTTCAGGGAAGCCGCTGGGATCGCAGGGGTCACATTATTCGATATGCCCTATGATATTTACGTATTTCAATTTTGTTCCATTCATTTACCTCCCATGGTTTTCATACTACGGCTACTGGAGTTTCCGAACTATATCATGGCGGCCATTTTGAAACTGGTGCTCCATATGAAACAAATTTTGGTACAGCGTTACTTAGTTTTCCAAGACCTTTCGAACGAGGTATTACTCGACCCATGTTCCCATTTGACATTTCAAAGTTACCCCCCGTTACCCCCATTTCCGGGGGGTGGGGAGGGGTACTTTTGGCGGAAATGGTTTTCCCCCTTAGCAATATATAACGTTTACTTCAAACATTTCTTCTATGTTTTATCATTTTTCAGATATTTCCGTGGATTAATTAAAATGGCCCACCCTGTATATATATAACTCTATGGCCTATGGAACCCGGAGGTTCAATGCCGCGTTCACAAAAGCTCTCCACTGACTTCTATCCTTAGCTAATTGGATCCAGTTTCTACTTTGTATTCCAATCTCTGCGAGATCCATCTTAACATTGTCCTCCCATCTGCGCCTAATGGTCGTTTTCCGATTGGTCTTCCAGTCAAGACTTTGAAAGCGTTTCTACTTTCTTTCATTCTAGCTACATGACCCGCCCACCTAAGCCTCCTAGACTTGATGACCCTAACAATGTTGGGTAGACCATATAAATTATGTAGTTCCTCGTTATGAAGTTTCCGCCATTCCCCATTCCCGTTCCTCTTGGGTCCGAATATTCGTCTCAGGATCTTGTTCTCAAATACTTTCAGTCTATGTTCTTCCCTCAGACTAAGTGACCATGTTTCGCAACCATACAGAACAACAGGCATAATTATCGTTTTGTATATTTTAAGCTTCAAATTCCTCGACAGAATTCGCTACGACAAGAGATTTTGAACCGAATAGTAACACGAAATTCCATGCTTTTAGTCGACATTTAATTTCTTCGTGGATATGATTTTTCTCTGTTAATATTGATCCTAGATATTTGAAAGTATCCACTTTATCAAAAGTATTATTTAATATTTTAACGCATCCATAATTTGCTGTATTCCGGTCCCGACGCACTTCCATATATATAGCTGAAATTTCGTACCATGTTGTGTTAAATATTCAAGGGAAAATTCTTCTAGATAGTCTGCAATACCACTAGATAAACAAGCAATGTTGTCAACGCAACATAAAGTTATGTTTTTTTAAATTGCACTGCGTAAGGTATTACATATTTCTAATTTAGATACTAAATAAAACCACAATACCGCATACATTATTCAGTGTAGCAAAGGACAATACAGTATCACTAACATCAGCATTTTGATCTCTAATAACTCAAATGACATGAACGGTGCCATTGCGCATCAATTGTATCTTAGCGTCAAATACTATGATCATGGTATAATATATTTCGATTGAATGAAGGAATAAAGTTACAAGAAATTGAAAATTTAACTTTTTCTGAAGACTTCAGTTGGAAAACGTGCTGACATGTTACGTCTCATGATGCAGAGCTTCCAAAAACTTAAATGATCATAATGCCATTTACAACACTTATTATTTCAGATCGTTTCAGAGATACCGAACATATGGGTAGTGTTGAATGTTTTGTGTTAAATTTTTATAGTGATTGTTGCTTTCCTTTGCTTCTATAACATTACAAGAATAGTATTTGGTGGTTTAAATTACAAGTAGCAGTTACATTATTTAAGCAGTGTTGTCAATTTAAATAAATTGCTAAATATTATTCTAAATATAGTGGAAATAACGTAGCTAGACTGCAAAACATTTTAAAATGCTTTTAATTTGTTGTATGGTGCAAGAATGTTTTCAAAAGACTACGTTTTTCAGTCTTTGGACTACCGGTACTTATAATGTTCATGTCAAAGTTTTCTTTCCAGCAACACATGCAAATGCAAATTCTAACTGAAATTAAATGTAACTGATAACTTTTCATTAACATAGTTGTTCCTCCTAAGCCTTAGGCCTAGTGTACACTTTAGATTAAATTCGTGCTTAATTAAAAGTTCTAAATACACCCTAATTATATTCCACTTGTTTCAGTTTGATCACCGACCACCTCAAACTCGATCCATACCATATTGCTATGTACAATTATTCAACGGCTTAGAGTTAGTAATACACAATGTGTTGATTTTTGGTTTGGTTTGTTTTAGTTTAAGGTCCTACAGTTATGCTAGGACGGCTACAGGAGCCGTGGAACTACTGATTATAGTGGAATCCGAACCCGGTAATCGAACTCGGAACCACGCGAACCAAAGTCAAGTGTGCTAGCCACTAGACCAAATGGAAGTCCTCACATTGTGTCAATTTAAATCGTTGAGTCAGTGTTGTTAGATCCGAAGATAAAAAAGTAACGTGTCTGTGCTCCAAAAGTAGCGGATTTGACTATTTGTAACCCAAATATATAGAAATGAATTGTTCGGCAACTAGTGACTGGTACTAATGAAATAATTTTTAACATGGGCTGGAAAATGTGCTGGGCAAATTAAACAAATTCGCTACATAATGATGATTTTCCAACTCGATAAACTTGACTATTTGAAAAATATATCTTATTATTCGTATTAAGAAAGTAAATTCTCTTAGTATTGAATTACCATGCTATCGAAGAAACATCCACACTCCTCTTTATTTATATGAACACATACCAAATGTGTCACTGTTGAATCAGACTATCCAAATTTATTATTAATACTACTAGTCTTTAATATTTTCAGGTAAGTTACTTGTAGCGTAAAGACCATTGACATGGTCATCTGAATTTATCAGCATGCAGAATTTTTATAGTTTTCATTGTAAATATACTATTAACAAATAATATATTGTGTTTTTTCTAAGCGCTTAAACAGTATACATTATACTTACAACTAAAGTTATTATTCTTAAACATTGACATTTTAATCTTTTAATATCTCCTTCGTAGGCAATAATTGACACTAATTTGAACTTCATTTGAAGATCTATAAACTTCGCATATACATTTTTATTTTTTACGAAACTTTAAAATATTTGTAAGCATAATGTAGTTAATACTTGTACGTTGTAATTTTATTTTTGTATGTTTTATTTTATTTTTGCAAAATGCAAAATGCGTGTAATATTTTTATTTTTACATGTTCGTTTATTTTACATATTATTCTTATTTTAGAACGTTTTATATATTGTGTAATTATTTCTGTATGTTGTAATTTTATTTCTGCATGTTGTAATTTTACTTTTGTATGTTCTAATGTTATTTTACATAGTATGAGTTTCTTTTTGAATAATGTAAATTTTTTCTAGCATAATGTAAATTTCTTTTTACATATTGTATTTTTAACGTAATATATTTTCAACTTCGTGAGTACGATATAATTATATTTACATGAAACATTTGCAATTCAGACACTTTTATTTTTAAAAAATAGGAACATTTTATTCTCGGGATTTTTAAATCTGAAAATTGCGAACGTTGTTTATTTTACTTAGGTCTATTTCTTTATTTTTGACAGAAGTCCTGGGAATTAACAGGGTTAACGTCAAAGGCATTGCTTTTCATTATTTCAAACATTTCCTTTCTATTTCCAAAGGGCCAACACTGAAGACATGGTTTTTCGCTACTCATTCACTCGGCGTTGCCCGGGATTTAACAGAGGCAATTCGTTCAATAAGTTATTTTCTATCCTACTAGAATATTTTCCTTCTCTTTGCATATGGGTTCTGAATTAAAATTCGCAATGACTGATACTTAAAGTTGATAAATATTTATCTTCAGTACATTTAACGAGTCTATATTTATGTTATAAATGTGAGCACCTTTCCAAATAAAAAAAAAAAAAAAGTTGTATAGTTTTGCTTCGTGGATAGGCAAGTGTAAGAAGGCTGACTAATTCTTTTAAATTAAACTTTAATTCTATTATTCTGAAAATGGTGTATTAAGAAATTAACTTTTAATTTATTTCTTATTTTTAAACATCATTTTGAATCTTTGAAATCTGAATACTTTAACTTTCTGACAAGAATTTAACCTGCTTGGTTGACATTAAATCATACACTTCATTATATGTTCAATTATTATTTTACGTTTTAAAGATATTGCATAGTATCAATACAAAGTTATATAATGATTCTTTACAAAATGTTGTTTTTTTCCCTAAGAGCTGTTTGTAACTCTTATTATGGTTATTATTATTGCTACTAAAATGTATTGACTCCTTTATGTAGTATGCCTCTCTGCAAGGTTCTGGCTTCTTCACACTATAGGAAATCAGAGATATTTATGTAAGAGGAACATTAATTGTCATCAAGAGCGCCAATCCTGAGGGGCCGAGGGGGCCCGGGGCCCCCCCCAAAGTTCATGTAGGCCCCCTCATGGTATTTGTAAATTTACAATATTTGGCATAATTTGAATGCAATTTATCTTAAAATCCTCATATATGCTTTCTGCATCTGAATGGGCTCCCCCAAATTTACAGAGAAATCGGCGCCCTTGATTGTCATGTACAAATGATTATCTGCGTAATGAATCGATAATTACATACTTGTATACGGTATCTCCAACTTGCTTTTCAATCAATTCCCGTACTTTTAACTTCCAGTTTGTCACAACCCTTTTTAAATTACGGAAGGGGAAGACTAACCAGTCTACCCATGCTCTAATGGCTTAGTTATTCTTCCTAGATACATTAAGGTAAGTGGATTAATCCTCACATGGCCCTTCAAATCTACACACACGCTGTCCTTGGGGTCTATTTGACCCCAATTATTTAATTTCTCATAAGGGCATGCAAACATGAAAGATAGACTAAATAATAGTTAATCCAGTGTTTTGAGATGGCTTAGTGATAATAATAATAATAATAATAATAATAATAATAATAATAATAATAATAATAATAATAATAATAATAATAATAATAATAATAATAATAAGGGAAATATAATATTAGATATTGGGGTCATATTGACTTCAAGGTCTGATGTATTACCCTTTTTTTAAAGAACGTTATTTAAAATAATTTACTTTTAATATTTGGATTATATAAACAACTAGACTAGATCGAGGAATACTAAATTAATCAGCAACCGAAAACATCGTACAAAGAAATTATTTAAGAAACAGGTGTCCCTTCGGGTCATATTGACCCCAAAACTATAGGAGGGTTAAAACCTGCCTTTGGACACAACAATCGGACAGATATAGTATACTATGATTTATTTCAATTTCTTCTTTTTTTTTTTTTCAATGATGGTATGTTAGTAGACATCGTATGTATATTTTTTTCAATTTCTTTTTATTTTTTTCCAATAATGGTATGTTAGTGCAAGAGGCATTTTAGACGAATATTATTTCTAACGTGTACTAATTCTATACTGGTATATCATATTAGTAACAAAAGTGAGAGTTTTCTTCAACTTTATACCTCGTTTGTCGTTGTTTAGGGAAGAAAGTTATTTTTCTCTTTCTCTCTCTCGATTTCAGACTGTTTACTTCTTAAGTCATTACTGAAGCAAAGAGTTGTCGAGGGGAAACGGCGTACGAGGTACTTGTATAACATATGACACACTCTCAACAGTAATGTATGTATGTTAAAAAAAAAAAAAAAAGTTCAGTGGGTGGGTGCATTTGATTGTAGAGATTTCCTCAAGGTTGCACATGCTGCACATGACATAGTCAAGGTTTCACTTTGTTCCCCCTTTTCCTTTCTTCAAAATATAACTTGAAATATTTATTCCTAACTCTTACATTGTTTTCATCATCATTAAAAATATAATTGATCATACATATATATTTATGAAATTTTGTGGTGCCACCTCATATGAACCTGAGACTTCGATCACCCATTAATCTGACGCGTATTACTACAATTTAGAATTATTATTATTTGTTAACAAAGACTAAATTTGTCACTTCTTTATCGGATACACATGGTTGTTGGTTGATTCGAGTTTAGTGTCTTGTTTGGCAGTGAGGCTATATTAAGACGTGGGCCTACAGTTTAGCGTAGCATCCAAACCACATGAACTCCTACTGGGAATCGAACCCGGGTCTACTGCGTCATAGACACATGAGTTAACCATATAATCACAAGAGAGTTCGGAAAACACGTAGTGTCGCGTTCGTATACATTTGAAATGTTTTAAAGTAAATCGTTCTAAAAAGAAAATGTATTTCTGTCCTTTCATCATGTGTTATTAACAATAACATATCACTGATCAAATATTAAAAGTGCGAAAGGAATTTGACAAGTTTAAGCAATGAAACAGTTAGCTAAAATAGCTCTAAACCGAGTAGGTTAGTTTCGTTTCGACCATTTTTCGTTATAGGTAATTGTTGTTGTGTAATTACACTACATGCATTTTTTAAAAGAAGAAACAAACATTTTGAACATTGAGCATCTTTAAATATTTTATGAAGAAGGGTTGAAGGCAACAAAAACACACAATGATAGGTCTACAAAAATAATCTGGCTTACGTCATTTTCAACTGTTACCAAGTTTAAGCGCGGTCGTGAAAGATTAGGGTTACCGACGTTCTCTATTACCTAGACGTCCTATGTTCTATTTTTCGGATTCTAAAAATCTGCTACATCATTTGTAGAATAATATAAAACGTTTGGTGAAATCTAAAAGTGTGACAAGTTCTTTTTTTTAATGTCCCACTATTCAAAATCTGTTATTTGGTGACCCAATGAAAGATAACCCGCAAGGTGATATACAATCACAAGTTGTCGCTATATCAGCTATTATTGAAAGTGTGCACGATATAGTATCCAGGATTGCCGGATAAAGATATTGCAGAAGCTCTAGACATTTTAAGTAAACAAATATTAGACCCTACACGTTTTGATCGATAATTGTGCATAAAGAATCTGTCTGTAAGATAAGTACACTACTGAAACGAAACAGCAGTCGAAAGAACGGAAACTTTGTCATTGTTCATTTACAAATAAGACCATTTGTACGTAAAGTCTGACGAAAATACGGATTCAGCTTTTTGGAATGCAAAAGTTATCCTTATCACTGACTATCTTCTACCTAGTAAAACCATCATCACTAAATATATGAAAAAGTTTTAATACAACTATAGGAAAAACCAAACAGATAAAAGGTCGGATTTGTCTAAGAAGAAACTCATCTTACATCACGACAATGCTCGCCCCGAGTGTCGCTGCAATGGCTAAAGTCAATGAGTTGTGATATGATTTGCTGCCGCGTGCCCCATATTTGTCAGATTTAGCTCCTTCAGATTTAGCTCCTTCTTTCCGAAGCAAAAAAAAAAAAAAAAACTAAATGGTCTTCGATTTTTTTAAGACGAAGAGTTTAGAACATCAGTGGAAGAGTATTTTGACAGTCTAGTTTCCAGACTGGAATGGAACTAGTTTCCAGACTAGTTTGGAAATATACGAAACCAACTATGTTTTGTTAAGGAGGACTATGTCAATGAATAAACAAATAAACACAATTTTCAAGAGAAATCAATGCTCTGCTTTTTATTGCCATTCCAAGAATTTTTCAAACAACCTTCGTAAATATTATAACAACAATGATCACTTGCCATTTTTCTCTAAAGATTACTGAGAACTAAACCTAAGAACATTCATGTTGATTAGTTATGTATTTCAGCCTATCTCACCATTTCTGTCTACATTAGAAATATATACAAGCGTGCTTAGGCATCATGTGGCTTTAAAAAATTTATGGCCGGAGGCCTATCGCCCGCCACCACACTCACCCAGTATTCATAGGTTTGTTTAAGAAAATTTCCCTCAACTGACTCAAAATATTCGTTCTCCTTATAAAATTTTCCCTCTTTTGTTGAATGTAAAATCCCTAGAAAGAAGTTATGTGATAAGACTATTTTAGCTATATTAAAGGAAGTACCAACCATATTTGTTTTATTCGTTTGCTTTCTGTTTTTTTTTTTACTTTTCATTATTTATTTTTTAAGAAAAAATACACACAAATACACCCAGCCAACAATGGTGCAAATTATGCTACTTTGAACAGACACATACACATACACACACACACACATGACATTTCCGCATGACACACACAGACTATTGCTATTGTATTGGTTTATTTCTAAAGAACAAAAAAAAAAAAAAAAAACATTTATATTGATCAATCAGTTAATGCGAAAATTTCCCTGGATTTTCACGTTATATTGAAAAATTTCCTTTCCCCCTTTTTAGCAAATTTCCCTAGATTAGGGAAATTTCCCTCAAACTACGAACACTGCACTCACTTTGTGATAAGCTGTTCACTAATGAAACCGTCCTAGCGTATCTTCGACATTTTTGTTTTAGCCAATAAAAGCGAAAGGATTCAATTTCTTATAAGTGTTAATTTCCTAACTCATATAATAGCCAAATACTGCCCGAGCTCATTTTTTTTTTTTAAATTATTTTGAAAACTGTAAATCAAACATTTTTTTCGCCATTTCATTGAAAAACAAGAGGACATAGCAAAAGAATATTTCTCATTCAATACTATAAAATAACTATAAAAAATATCATATATATATATATATATATATATATATATATATATATATATATATATATAAACTACAAATCAGAACTTGAATCAACAGAAGGACGGAAAATGGAGCAATGCTAAAGTCCCATATCTTCACTAGTTACGTGATTTCTGAAAAGTAAGCTGAGTTTCTTGCTTTTTGAAAGCTCATTGAGGCGTTTCATCTCCGTATGCTATAAAATATTGGAATGCACATAGTCTACTTGTAGTCAATTCTACGTCCAATCACCAGTAATATAGTGGGTAGTCTAATGTGAATTGGTATGTGTTTTTGAGAACTAAAGAGGCATCCAAAGGAAAATGTCAGGGCTTCGAGGGTATATTTATTATAACTATGTGAAAAATCAAAAGAGAATTATTTTATTATGAATGAAAGACTATGTTATACTGTTTTCGTCGCAAAACTATCTCACTTCGGTAATAAATTATGATCATTATAAAAGAAATTAGGATCAATTCAGTAATAAATGAATAAGTGCATTTCATTTTTAGAATTTTGTGTAGCCAGGCACGTACGCAGGAATTTTTTTCTGGAATGGTCAAAATTCAATATAAGAAGAATTTATATGAAAATTTGTAAAATCGCCCCTAAAATTAGTAAATTTACAGAAAAGTTGTTATTTCGAGAGATTCGGACCTCCTGCGTACGTATATATAGGGTGTTTCAAAACAACACCGACAACGTTTGGGAGGTGATTATTGACACTAAGATAACACAAAAAGTATAGACCATCCTGGGTGCACAAATGCTTCCTTTCGGAATTATAGGCCGCCGAAAGCATGAAAAAATTAACTTTAAAGGTCCATAGGTCTAAAACTGTAAAACGATATCACTTCGTTTTAGCCCTGATTCGCTTTACGTATCTTTTAAGTTATTACGTTATTATAGTAAACATATCAACTACTAATTTACTGACCATAAACATGAATTGCATCCAAAAATCTTCGATTTATTCCTCTGTAGTATACGTACATAAAATGTCAGCAGCAATCATAGCAAATAATGATCTTGATAATACCAACATGTCCTATCCATCATAAAACAATAATCTTACTCATGACAACGAATCAATAACAACGTTCTTTCTTTTAATTATATCTAAGTTATCTGTTTAATTATTGCGCCTCTGATCAATGTTGATAAAATGGGTACAGATTAATTATAGTATCGCTGTAAATGTCGCCCAGAACGGGAATTCCGTAACAGTATTCACGGAGAAGGAAAGAACCCTGGATATTTTCAGAACACTTACTTTTTGAATAGCCCTCGTACTAATCATTATTACATCAATATAAATATTTTTCTTTTCTCTTCTTTCTCCATATATATATATCAATTCATTTATAACAATATTTTTCTTTTATTACTAATTACATATCATAAACGTCGATTCATTACAAATATCATTTATGGGTCTATCCAAAATTATAGGTAATTGATGACTTACGCAGAGTTACTAGTTAATTGTTCCTCTTTTACATTGAGCGATAACATCCATATACAAACAACATTATTTATAATTAAGATTGTCATCTTATCAAAACAACAACAAGATCAGAAGGCAATAATTACGTTTAAAAGCTTCAATTTAAATTCACTGTCATGGATTTCAAGTTAATACAATCGAATCTCTTTTGAACATGCAAAATAAAATAAAGAAACATAACATTCAGAATTAACACAAAGATAAGATAAGTTAATCACATGATAACATGTCGCACAAACATAAAGTTTAAATGAAGTATTCACAACACAACTCGTAATATCTGAGATAATAAAATTAAGAATTGTTATCCAAATTTAATTTAGTTAACATATCAGGTTTAACTAAAGCTTCAACTAGTTTCAACCATTTGTTTTTCGTATCTAAATTATATTTAACGTTAATATTATTCACAAATAAACTAATAGACGAATTTTGAGTCGAACAATCGTGGGAACCTTCGGCTGGTATGGGATTAACCCCAACCATATCAGCAGGTTTTAGTTTAAATTATGATTAACAAATGGGTCAATTAAAGTACATTGAACACCACAGTCTTGGTTATTTTCACTTGATCCATTTCCCGTTTCATTCACTACTTCGGTCCTATTCCGACAGTTCCTGCCATCTCGAGATCTCCAATTGAATCTGTTTTGAGTCACACTGGTATGCATGACATTGTTACTGTAATTACGTCTTCCACGAAAGTTTCTTCCGTTCGTCCAACTGTTCCTCGGATTACCATAATTCGTTCCATTTCTGCCGCTAGAATTGAATCTTCCATTAGCTCCAGTTCCAGTACGTATAACAGATCTTTCACTAATTCCAATGCCAGTATTATTACGTGACCTCTCATCGCTGCGAAGGTTTTCGATATTTTCACTAGTTATATTCAGGTTTCTGACAGGAATTGGATTGGGTGGATTACGATTACTTCCGCTAGGGTTCGGGAATTGATTCTCGAAGTTCTGAACTAAAATTATCAGATGATTGAAGTTTACGCATTGAGCAGACAACAGTATCTGTTGTAATTTATATGGCAATAAAATGCGTACGGAAGCGATTATTCTGGATTCGGGCTGAAACGGATTGACAAGTTTAAGTTCATTATAGGCATTAATCGTAAAATCTGTAAGAGATTTATCGACCCGAGGTGAATAGTGTCGGGTTCGCACCATCGCATCACGGTTAGCTAACAAGAAATCATTTTCGTAATTAGCCAACAGGGCCCGTTTAAATTCTTCGTAGGATTTGACATGATCGCGAATAGCTTTAAACCACAAGGAGCAAGGGGGAAGTAACAGATGTGGTAACAACTTCATAAATTTAGATTGATCCACACCCATAATTTCACACTCTGCTTCAAACTTCTCTAAGAACGAGCTTGCGGTTTCGTCACACTTACCGCTGAATTTAGTCATGGCCTTAATTTCACTGACCTTAACGTTTATTTTACTATGATTATGATTTTGTTGGCGTTGATAATGGTCTGGAACCCTTTCGCTCTCATGTATCTGCCTTCTTTTGCGATCTGGACTTTGGAATCGCCTACTGTGATCTTCCACAACTAAACCATCATCAACAGAACTCTTAGAAGAAAATATCCCGTCAGTTTCTATTAATGGAGTTCTCGGGCGGTGATGCAATGCTTCCTGTTGATGATGCAATATTTCCTGTTGATTGGGAGTACCCAAAGCCTCCTTATACATAAGATCATTGTAGCCACATTCCCTCTCTTGTAACGATCTGATTCCCTCTTGTAAGTTGGATATCAGTATGCTATGTGAATTAACCTGGGCAGTAATATTCACTATCTGATTTTTTTGTTGGGCTGTCGTCGATTCCACCGCTTCAACGGCTTTCTTTATCGACTCTGTTTCTAGAGCTAGTTGATCCTGTCTATCTTGCCATTTGTTACTAAATTGTTGAAACCTGGTATCAAGTTCTCGCGTCATATCATTTGTAATTTTGACGGTAACTTCATTAGCTAATACTTGCAAATTTTCTTTCAAACTGTATTGCAAGCGATCAAAATTTTCTTGCACACCTTGTACTTTATCTGCAAGAGATTTATGCTGCACTAGTATCTGTTCTAACTTATCATCGTACAATTTTTGTTGTTGATCAAATTTCTGTTCTAGCTTTTCATCTTGTTGATCAAATTTCTGTTCTAGCTTTTCTAGCTTTTCATCTTGTTGATCAAATTTCTGTTCTAGCTTTTTATCTTGTTGATCAAATTTCTGTTCTAGTTTTTCATCAAGTAGTCGACTAAACATATCAATAAGGTTAGAATAGGAATGTTCAGACACAGCTGTTGCATTTCCAGATATGGTTTCGTTTGAAACACTGGGTACTTCTTCAATCTCAGAATCCTGCATATTAACAATTCTTTGTATTCTCTTCCCGCTTCTTAAAATAGTGAAACTCATAAAAAGGTATATGTACTTATGCACATAAACTCAGTTCTTACTATTCTTCGGAACTAAATAGTATGGTCCCGTGTCTTCGGCACCAGATAAAACGATATCACTTCGTTTTAGCCCTGATTCGCTTTACGTATCTTTTAAGTTATTACGTTATTATAGTAAACATATCAACTACTAATTTACTGACCATAAACATGAATTGCATCCAAAAATCTTCGATTTATTCCTCTGTAGTATACGTACATAAAATGTCAGCAGCAATCATAGCAAATAATGATCTTGATAATACCAACATGTCCTATCCATCATAAAACAATAATCTTACTCATGACAACGAATCAATAACAACGTTCTTTCTTTTAATTATATCTAAGTTATCTGTTTAATTATTGCGCCTCTGATCAATGTTGATAAAATGGGTACAGATTAATTATAGTATCGCTGTAACTGTGAGACCTACCGTAGTCGGGTCAAGACTTCACTTAGGAACTAATATGTGCACTATCCAAAAATACAGGTTTCAGAATCCTAAGGTACTCACACAACAAGTTTTATAGAGGCAATTTGACTACAAGCATATAATTTGAAGTACTCACCAACTAACTTTATAAAAATTATTGCGGAAGAACCAAAGGAGTCTGAAACATAAATATTTGCATAGGGCACATATTAATTTCTAAGTGAAGCCTTGACCCGACTAACGAAGGTTCTATACTTTTGGAGCTATAGATGTTCCATTTCTCCATTCGTTCATTTTCTCATGTTTTCGGCAGCCTATAACTCCAAAAGGAAGCATTTGTGCACTCAGATTGGTCTAAATTTTTTTCTTGTCTTGGTGTCAGGAATCACCCAAACGCTTTCAGTGTTGTTTTGAAACACCCTACATATATATTTATACATCCCCAAGCACCGAAGGTGAACGCTCTACCACTGAGCCACCGCGCCCCTAATTCTGAAAAATGTATTTTTGGATAGCACACATATTAGTTCCTTAGTGAAGTCTTGACTCGACTACAGTAGCTTCCATAGTTTTGGAGCTATGGGCCTTTAAAGTTAATTTTTTCATGCTTTTGGCGGCCTATAACTCCGAAAGGAAGCATTTGTAGCCTACACTCAGATTGGTCTATACTTTTTGTCTTATCTTGGCGTCAGGAATCACCTCCCAATATATTCTTAAAACAATTCATCTAAGCCAAACAAAACATAAAACGTTACGATAATATTTTTGTTTTAGATTTTTTTCCAAAAGTTGTTTCTTTCTCTCTCTCTCTCTCTCTTTCTTTTGAGGTCCTTTTGAGTTATCCGGTATTAAGTCATCTTGTCTTGTTTGCCTAGTCGGAAATCGACGTTGAAATATGCAAGTGGGAATCATGATTTTTAACTTATAATGAAAAGCATGTCTTTTTCTACTAGGCTTACAAATACTTTTATACTGCAGGATATTTCATTCCAATCACCGGAATTGATATATACGATATAAAGAAGTTCTAGCGAGTGAAATCACTTCCTCCAAACTAAAAGTATTTTGTAATTGAAAATAATGTATTTTTCATTAAGATCAATGAAAGAAGTTCTGAGTCCCAGTCTTGAATTCTCTCCGCCATAAGACCAAACTCCTTCACGCAGCTTACACGTAACACAGTCATTGTTTTAAAGCTAATTAAATATTTCAATTGACCCCTTACCAAAATATATAAATCAATAAATGACACATCCGTAATATCTTCATTCATAATGCAGTATGATTTTCCCTTACCGACATTTCAAATATCGGTAATTTGATATTCCGTATAAACCGATCCATAAAATAAAATTAAAAATCGACCGCTGTAATTAATGGTAATTCGTTACCGATCATTTAAAGTCAATTACAATGTTATATAATTGATTGATTGATAGGAGTTTATTGGGAACATCAGCACTGAGCGTATAAATGGTTATGTACATAGTATAATAGCTCAAACACTACATTGTTCCTGACTAATCCAGTAAAAGTTCTGAAAAAAGCCATCTGTTTGGCAGGGCTATGTATTACAGAAAGTCCTAGTCTGAGTATTTGAAAGAATAAGGCTAAAATATTACCAAAGTTTATTCCTGTACATTCGAAGATCAGGGTGTTTACACAATTTGGCGACAAAAAAATCCCTGACTTTTCCCTGACTTTCCATGACTAAAGTTCCAGATTTTCCTGACCACTAAATAATTTAAGAATACAGAAAAAAAGAAAGAAACCCCAGCCTTCACCTTCCCCATAGCTGGCTTTGTTCTCTCTCTACTTCTGTTTCTTTCTTTTTACAGTTTTCTTTAATACAAAGGTATGTAAATTTACATACATATGCATTAGGCCGGTATCGATTACATATTACACAAAATGTAAAGTTACAAACGAAAGTGCGCAGTATACAGAGTACTTAAAATATGAGAAAAAATTACACATTATATTAGCAATTACACAGCATTATACCAATTATATAGCAATAAACAGTTCATACATGATTTTACTGATCACAAAGGAAAACATTATGTAATGCATATCTTTGCAGGTGCAGTTGTTAAATGTAACCCATTTAATAACTTGTTTTCCTCCTTTCTAGCATAGTCGTCTTCTCATTCATCTGAATATTCTCTTGTTGACTCCGCAGTTTAATTTTCTTCTCTTCTTCCTCCAGCTCCTTTAGTTGTTGCTGAATCTTCCGCTTCTCTCTCTTCTTCTGCTCTGCAGCATTCATTTCTCTTTTCTTTTCCAAATACACCTGATATTGTCTCCTTGAACTTCTGACTGAATTTATTATACCTCTTGTAATTGTTAAACCTGACGATTCACCCATTCTCATTACAAAATCATATATGATCCGTTGAGAAACCAGAGATTCTTCTTGTAAGTTCTCAACAACGATGTTTTTGTTTATTGAAAAAACACTTTCAACAAATGCGTTTCCGTGAGAGAAGATAAAAAACAGCTTCATAACAGCTAAAGAAGTCCTTCTCATTTCCTAAGACTAAGTAAAAGAATTCATCAAGTCTAATACTATCTCAGTCCTTGGCTATGAAATCATTGAAGTGTTCCTTAAATCCTGCAGTCTGAGTTTTCACTGTAAGCTGGAGATACTATTTCTTCGCGTTCTCAGCCACTTGTCTAGATATACTCTTGGTACCATGCAATTCTTCTAGGACAGCGTCTACTCTTTTGAATCCTTGGTTAGGCTGTTGCAAAATAACTTTAGGATCAAAGCATAATAATCCTCGAGCAAGATGCGATTTCAAAGGGCTTCTTTCTTTCAGCTTCTCTATCGTACTCAGAAGAAATTTCCGAAATTCACTTTTAAATTGCAACTTGTCCTTTTCACAACAGTGGATTTCCTTTAATAACTTCCTGGCACTATACCCAATGTCTACCTGCTGAACTAGAATTAGGTTACTGATATCTGTAAGGTCTAAAGTCAAAAGTTTATAAGGAGTACTTGCCTCAGTGAGCTTTTGTTCCTTCACATATCTCACCATAAGATTTTTCACAATTCCTTCAAGTGATATAAATAGAAAAGGTCAAAAATGGTTCAACCTCTGTAATCACGCTTCTAAGTGAAGCTAATTTTATTTTTGAAAAATGGTCCTTTACCGCTTCTAAGATATACTGATAACTCCTATTACTTGATACACTTACTTCAGTAATGAACTTTTCAATATGATTCCATATTTTCAATGCGTGATCAATACAGGGTCCATTTTCAAGCCAACGGACACAAATGAACTTGAAAGGAAAATCTAAATTATCAGTAACTTCCGTGTATTTTGCCTGGCGTGCCGGACTGTCTTTAAAAAAAAAAAAAAAAAAAAAGGCTTTTAGAACTTGAATAATATCCCAATTTGCTTTCCGATAATCTCTTTGTTTGTCCACAGACACCAATATCTAGAAGTAACGTTTCATCTCGATTGTCAACTGTCAGTCTGTTCTGAAGTTTCCTTAAAAAAACTTAGGTTTACATTGAAGACGTCCATTGAAACCTGCAGCATGTTTTCTAAAGACAGCAAAAGACTTTCAGTGAATGCTTCCAACAGATGATCTTAAGTTGATCGACCTAAGAAAACGCTTTTCCAATAACGAGTAGAAACCTTTTGTTGCTTTACATCCCAGAAACGAATTATCATATCCATCTGAGCACGTTGCACAAACTTGTTTAAAGATTCATCAAAGCACACCACATAGTAAAAGCAATTCTTCAAGTCTTCCTCCAAGCACTTCCAAAAGTAAGGGACTAACCATGGTTCATGATATAAGATGCTTTAGTTTTATTACGAGTAAATGAGAAGTTCTGAGCAATTTTTCTGTCAGATAGCATCCTCCTAAAAGCTGAAGAACTTCCATCATACACACACACACACACACACACATATATATATATATATATATATATATATATATAAAATCAACCTCCACTCCCAATATGATCTCTGCTGATGTGACATCATCATCATTCACGGCGAATGCCTGTACATGTGTCTGCTCCAATACTGGAACAGGTTTGAAATTATACTCTGATACCAAAGTCGCTGAGCTCCCAGTACATGTACTAGTTGATAGTGAAGGGACAGAACACACGTAACTTTCTTGTTTGGTGTAAAATGAAATGCTTAGCTGTGAAGATTTAAGTGCCACATTCTTCTGGTGTTTTGGGTTCTTTGCATGAGATACAACAGCAGTTTTCTCATATTACTTAGTTTAAAATATATAAAGCATACTCTGCAATGGGTCCCCTGGAGCCACATCCAACCATCCGGCAAATTAGGGATAGAGTTTAGAGTTTAACCACTGTTTACTGAATGTACACTGCTTAGCCATACTAGTCTTCGGTTGTTTTTGAAATCTGGAAAACAAAATAACGAATTTTAAAATTAACAGAAGGTAAATAATTATTTCTAGTATTTTTAATTATTCGACGTTATACAACACATGCTGAAAGAACTTTAAAACAAGTACCCTCTCAATCTCACAGCCTGCCTTCTTACTGCTACCTATTCTTAACAATTCAAGTACCGCGATATTCTATACACGATACACTTTTAATAATGTGCTAAATATAAATATTCCAGGACGCAGTTACATGTGTTTTTTCTCAGAAAATTAGTTTCAACAACTATTTCAGAGAATACTATCCCTCTCAATATCATCATTAGGAACATCATATTTTGCATACAGTAATCCAGTAACAGTAAATAAATTAACACTTACTGTTTCATAAATTCAATAATTGGACAATGATTGATTTTTCTCTGACTTTCCCTGATACACTTTTACTTCTCTGACTTTACAGAATGTGGACACCCTGAAGATTAGACCAAAACAAAACAAAAAATACGTTGATTGCCACAAAACATAATGTGGGTCAATAATTAAACCAAGCTTCATTGCCATTGAGTTTTCTTTTTCTTTTTTTATATATTAATGTAACGCTATGTTATACTTGTTACATATATTGTAGTAAGTTGGTTTAAAATTTAAATGTATTGTAGTTATTAGTTCATCTCTATATATGAAAGAAATAGTCCTGACTGGTTGATTAACGCGTAGGCCAATTGGACTTGAAATTTGGACATGGGCTAGAATTTGTGACGTAAGGTACCCCAAAGGAAGGACTTTTTTTTGAAAATTCAACGTGAAACGTCAAATAGAGGTAGCAGTTGTTATATTAAGGTGTCCATATCTCGGAATCCCTTAAGACTATAGACAAGAACTTTAATATTTATTTAGACTTATCATTTAAAAAAAAAACAAGCAAGCGTTTCAGCTTTTCTTGAAATTTGAACTAGGAAGGAAGAAAAGTGGTGAAAAGAGAGGTTTATACTTATCATAATAATATATCCATATTTCTGAGTCCCTAAGATTAGTGATATGAAATTTAATATTTGAACTTTTCATTTAAAACAATTAAAAATGTGTTGCAGCGTTTTTGGATATTTGATCGAGAACGGAAGAAGATGTTGGAGTGGTTCACTAAGATGCTCCTACGAGGCGTTCAAACTTTGTGCAAAACTTTGACTTTAGATCAGTTATGCCAACCCGTGGAAAAAATTTCAAATTGTGGGATTTTATGACAATGATTTCAAGAAATGGAATAAAGGGAATTTTCGTGAAAATTGGTAGGATTTGTGAGATTTTTTCATATATCTTTTTTTTTTTTTTTTTTTTTTTTTTTTTTTTTAACTAAGTGTTAAAGTGATTTAAGCAGTGACTTCTAAATCTCGGAAAACAAGCGCCGACGAATGTTAATTGTACTCAAGTATTTAAGGAAAGAAAAGGAACAGAATTAACGGAAGAAGGTAAATGAGAAACGTTCAACTTTCAGAACGTTCCATACGACATGACTGAAGAATGAAGTTTATCTCGTTTTATTACATTCAGTAGAAGATTATGGCACAAAAGCGTGATGAAATTACAAAATTTACAACACAGGTCTTATTTTCATCGACATTTTCAATTCTCTCTTTCAATTAAGGAAAATACTTGTTCATAAACTCTTCGATAACACTAGTTAACAAAGGTTTTGTTACATAAAAGGAAATACCTGTTCTTAAAGGAACTTTTTGCGCAGAATTCGAATATTCACTCGGTTTTTCTCTATCACGTACGATTTTCCCGTAACAGAGGGATTTTCGGGCAAATCCCTCAAAAATTTCCCTTTTCGTTTATTTTACACCCCAAGATCTTGTCCCCTTGCATATACTAACATAGAAATTATACCTAAGTATACTTTGATTCATATTTAACAAACCCTCCAAGTTTCGTAATAAGCGCTTTATTCTTTCTAGAGAAATAAATATGTTTGTATGTATACTGTGTGTACTGTTTATTGCACCTTATAGTAATGTTTTCAGATCTCTTAAGTTGAGGTAAAACGTTTTGCTTTATTACCACAAACACATATATAAAATATAATACAATATAATTTACAAGTGTGACAATTTACAATAAACGATAATACAAATGTACCAAAAGGTCATGAAAAGACGATCAAAACTATCACAATATATGAAACTTCCATTGGGTTACAAAAACGTACACTACTTCCTTCTTTTGTAAGAAATGTTGCATTCTCTAACAAGACCCCAACAATAGTCCCCCATCATTGAAGGATCCCATCGTCCCTGGTACCTTTTCTCCATTGCCATTATATCTTGGTGGAATTTTTCCCCCTGTTCGTCGCTGAGAGCACCTAGGTTAGCAGGAAAGAAGCTGAGGTGGGAGTGCAAAAAGTGGATTTTTAAAGACATCCTACAACCCAACTCTTTGTATTTCTGTATCATGTCCTGTACGATTTCTGTGTAACTCTCAGCTTTGTTATTGCCCAGAAAGTTGCGCACAACACACTTAAATGCTGTCCAGGCAGCTAGCTCAGCACTGTTTAACTTGCTGTCAAAGCTATCATCAAGCATTAATTTCCTAATTTGGGGACCAATAAACACTCCCGCTGAAATCTTAGCATCACTCAGGATAGGGAACTTATCTCGCTAATACTTGAAACCTTCACCAGATGTGTCCATGGCTTTGACAAAGTTTTTCATAAGTCCTAACTTGATATGAAGTGGCGGTAGTAATATCTTATTAGGATCTACCAAAGGAGCGTATTTGACGTTGCATTCTCCAGGTACGTAATTCACTCTAGGTTCCCATTCCTTCACTTCATAATGTTTGTCATCAGCTCGGCTATCCCATAAACATAAAAAACATTGGTACTTCGTGTAACCGCACTGCAGTCCTAATAAAATACCAACTACCTTGAGATCACAACATATTTGCCAACAATGGTCCTTGTAATTTATAAGATTTAGCAAAGTTGACATGGTGTCATAGGATTCCTTAATCTTCACTGAGTGCGCAAGTGGTATAGAAGGTTTTTTTTATTTCCATTATGTAAAAGGACAGCTTTAAGGCTGACCTTTGACGCGTCGATAAATAACCTCCATTCTTCTGGAACGTAAGGAATTCCTAGCTCCGCCATCAACCCATTTATATCCGTACATACGCACACATTATCTTGCATTGAGAAATAGCTTGAAAATTGAACATGCCTTTTCCTGTACACTGATATGTTCGTTTCTGCATCCAATAAGTTCCACTGCTGGAGCCTTGATCCCAGAAGTTCCGCCTCTTGTTTTGTCAGGTGCAAATCACGGACTAGGTCATTAAGTTCACATTGCTATCAGGTGCAATAAACAGTGCACACAGTATACATACAAATATATTTATTTCTCTAGAAAGAACAAAGCGATTTTTACGAAACTTTTAGGGTTTATTAAATATAAATCAAGGTATACTTAGGTATAATTTCTATGTTACTATATGTAAGGGGATAGGAGCTAGGGGAATAAAATATCTGAAAAAGGGAAATTTTTGAGGGAATTTCCCGAAAATCCCTCTGTTACGGGAAAACTGTACGTGATGGAGAGAAACCGAGTGCATATTCAAATTCAGCGCAAAAAGTTCCTTTAAGATCAGGTGATTTTTCTCATGTAACAAACAAAAAGTTTAAATTTGTTAACTAGTGAAGCGTAGACAATCAGATTTTTTAAAAAATAATTCACTTATTTATTGATGAAAATGACTGATATATACTAACATCACTGTTCATGTTTTCTAAGTTTAGAAAATTTTGTTTGTAGTATAGCGTGGGAAATTCAAGAGGAAAATGGGAATTTCTGCCTCTCGAGATGGGATTTTATAACGTTTCAGGTTGGTATCACTGCTTTAGATGAATTCTATATTAAAAGTGCAGAGGGAAAAAAATATTGCCAGCAGTAACACATGGGAAAATTTGCCAGTTTATAATAGACTACATTTACTTAGAAAACTTTTTTTTCCCTTTAACGCGATTTTTTTCGATAATCGTAAATAGCATTTGTCTCGTCCAATTGCAGTTATTTATTAATACTCTACTGTACAAATGCGTGCAATAAATCCTAATCCAATCCATTTTGTACTGATGAAAAGAAACAACCTTGAAACATTTGTAATCATTTTATTACCTAAAGAAAACTCAGAACATGAAAAATCGATAAGACAAAGCCAAAGTTTAAGTTTTTAATAACTATGTAGTTTTCTAATTTTGCAGTTTTGTATTTAAAGTATTGGTGCTTTTTTAAATGTAATATTGTTAACTCCAATTTATCGATCAACGTCTCCAAATACCACATCAATTGTCCCTGTATGAAATAATGATGACTATTAATCTACAGTAAACTATTGTACTTAATTAATTGTCGTATAATTAATAAAAAGAGTTAAATTTATGAATGTAAAAAATACTAAATTAATGCAACGATATATATATATGTCACCGCATATAATCAATGTAATTAGGAGAGACGTCTAAATTAGGAACTAATAATATAAAGCTTGATCGTAGGATAGGGCAGATGTGATAATTCTAATTGGATTACTGTGCTATAGAACTGAATCGCCCATCTGGATTTTGTTTTTGGGAAGTTGTACTTTCGATTATAATAATTATAAATACGTATATGCAAATGTTTAATAAGACCTAAATGCAGATCTAGGTGCCGCTTTGAATACAGATTTTGGCTATGTTAATGGTTGATTAATGCTTAATACTGTGCTGTATAATATTGTTTCGAAATTTTGGAATGTAGTTGCTTCGCGAAAGCATCAGAGAATTACGGAACGCATGCACTTTAAGAGGACAGAAAATTCTAGATTTTTTTAAAAACAGGAAACATTAATTACTTCACTTGGGAACAGGGCCGGATTAAGGAAGGGACTTAGGGTGGTTATAGCCCCGGGCTTTCACTTTGATCAAAATCTCAATTAGCTATCTAAACCGAATCATGAAGATACAATCATCATTTTAAAATCAAATATGACTAAAAATATAAAACATGTTCCATTAAATTTCCTACTGTACTTTCACAGAAATGCATTAGTTGAAGTCAGCAGGGCCACATATTTTTTTCTAGCCCCGGGCCTCCACATGGGTTAATCCAGTCCTGCTGTGGAGAACACCGATTCATTTACTGGAGAAGGATATTTTCAACACTATTATTTTTCTGTCCCTTAGAGTTCATAAGTGCCGAAATTACTAGCATAATACACATCTTTGAATATTCATAAGCACCTAAACTGTTGCAGATATCACACAGAATACTTTACCATTCAGTTTATATAATGATAGTTCAGTTTTAATTACTTGTATAGATTTCTTTGTCGTTAGCATTACTTTTGATTTCTCTCAGTTGATTTGTTGTTCAACATCAAAAGATTCTTCTTTTAAGAGGAGTTGAACTGTCTTTCTAAACGGAAATGTAATGAATCTACAGAAATATGGAAGATTGTTTGCTGTTTAGTCATATCACTATTTTCGTAGTATCATTATTCATAAAACACAGTCGTAATGGAGCCGTGATCTAGAAGGTCACATATTCTGTCCTCTGTCATATTCCGATGCATATTGTTTCCATCAAATTCTCAGTTTGATCAAGGGGATCAAATAGTTACCACCTTTCTTACGATGTAGGACACTACTAGATGAAAGCATACAATTTTGCAGCAATCGAGTAGCAGTGTGTTTCAAAAATGTCTTGAAGCTTCCTTTTCTATGTGATAAAACTACATTTTTAGATAACATTACCTCTTTAGCTTACCCGGCATAATCATGGGACGTAAAACCTAAAGATTTCATTTTTCATTTATTTATTTATTTATTTATTTTTCGATGAGTAGATATTGGCATCGACATTTTTGTTTCATGCTGTACAAGAAATACGACTCTAAGGTAGAATACTGATTAAGATTGCAATAATTGATACATCTGTCATAAATAGTGACGTCTTTATACTTGATAAAGCACTATAAAGCTTTTTAAACTTTTCTATTTCAAAGTGACCGTCCCTCTAGCTTCTCAGTGTGACCATATCATTATACAATACTATCGTACCCAGCGTAAATCACATCACCATTAATACACTTTCTATTTGTTTCGTTACTTCTGCAGATTGCTGTAGGTGTTAATGATTCTTCTCTCTTTCGGAAATTCAAAGTTTAAGTTTTATTCTTTCATATATTAAAACTTCTCTCTATATATTCTGTACGCAATCTGCTCATAAAATATTAATATACACGACAGGATATTATTTTGATCTGTCTAATTTGATTAATATATTTTTTAACACATGCTTTCTAACGTAAAATAATGATTTTATATATTTAGAAAACCAGTTCAGCTATCCCATTTACAAGCTTTCCTATTGATCAAGGAAAAAATCAGTATAAGGATTAAAATAAGATTGGTACGTTTGATATCTACTTTAACATCATTTTACATGTTTTATTGTAATGATGCATTGCAATGATATATTGCATATATAAATTCCTATATACAAAATATCGTAGCCTTAATATTACAATATACGGCTGTAAAGTTATCTAAAATACTATTTAAAAACAAAATGTGATCGACACTGACTTTACCTTGTATCAAACAGTTCATTTTACTAAGTTAATAGCAAATCAACTAAAATTACATGTAAGCTTTCACTTTAGTCTATTGATACAAAGGATAAAACAAATTTCTATGGTCTTCGGCTTAATTATGGCAATAAACTTCCTTGATATACATATATGCCATAGACACTATAGAAGATAATACACAACTATTAACACTTAAAATGTTTAAGTTTTTCAGGGGTAGAAGAGATTGAGATTAACATGCAGAGACTTTTTTTTTTTTAAAAAAAAAAAGCATTGATTTAAATATTTTTTAACCATGATGGTTTATTTTCCTATCTTTATTCATATTTTCCGTAATGCCAGTTTTACTCTGATGACTTTATTTTACTCAGATGATCTTGTTTTACTTGTTGGATATTGGATATTGGAACATAGCACAAGGTGCTTGCAAATAGGACACAGACCGTTACGCAGTTAAGAGATATAGTATATGCAAATAAAGATTGTGATTGAAAGATTTAGATTATAGATTATGAAGATTATAGATTATGAAGATATAGATTATACAGATAAGAGATTATGAAGATAGAGATTAGGAAGATAGAGATTAGGAAGATAGAGATTAGGAAGATATAGGTTATAGTGATATTGATTAATTTGTTAAAACAAGATTAGTGTAGTTGTTTATTACGATGTATATAGAGAACTGTGTGCAGAAAGGCACAGATTAAGAATAAAGGTTATAGAAGAAGTTGGTAGTGTGTATTTATAATAAAATTTCATGCATTACTCTTATTTTACTCTGGTAGAATCATTTGAATAGTAATAGTTAGAAACAAATCATTAATTTAAAGGTAGGAGTTACTGTAACCTATTTGATGCGCAGCAGATGCTAAACCAAGTACCGTTTCAAGATAGTGGCATATTGCGTTAATTTATGCTTTTACAATTGGCGAAGCAAATTCGACAACATACGCTCCACAATGGCTCATCTTACAAGTTTTGCAGTGTTTGATGTTGAGGAAGGTAGCATAGAAACTTATTTAGAACAGTTCTAGCACATGTGTTTGTCTCCAAAAATGAATGACGATACAAAAATACCTACTCTTCTGACATAGATAAAAAAGTTTATGAAGATTTGAGAAGTCTCACATGGCCAGACATTCTTTCATCGAAGAGTTGTGCGGAACTAAAAAAGATACTGTTCAACCAATACGGAGAAAAAGAGAACACATAGTGAGATATACCTTTCGTAAGATGGTACAGCATGAGGGACAAATAATTAAACAATACGTGATGGATGTCAAAAGATAAGCTACAAATTGAGACTAGAGAAGTAGTTAAAGACAGGTTTTAAGATCAATTCGCGTTCGGTATACGAGAAGAACAACCAAGACGGAAAATACTAAATACAGATGACTTGATCTTCCAGGGTTCAATAGATATAGCGGTAGGCACGGAGCAAACAGATAGTAATTTGAAGAGATTCAGGTTAGATCACAACAAGGAAACCGTATTCCTACAAGTCACATAGTAAAATAAACCACAAACAAAAAGATTTACACAATTTTCCAGCACAGGCTACAAACAAGAGAATTCCAAAGAGGTAGCTAGTTGCACCAATTGCGTGTGCTTCTACCGGAAAAAAGAGTGTCCCACAAAAGGAAAAAATCTGCTTCTTTTGTGATAAGGAAAACCATTTCTCGGCAGTTTTCAGACAAAATAAATGGAATGTTCGTAATCAACTTAACACGGACACAACACAGAAAAACATGGAATGCTTAGAACAAGACCAAACAGTTCAACAAACAGCTCAGATAGAGTACCAAATGAGAGACAGTGAACCTTCATCTCAACAGGATTATCAGGAAGGTTTTACACTGAAAGACATAATTCTGGGTGATTTATGTCAAAATGATTCGAATCAAGACGTAATTCAACTAGATTCACTTTTTCCAAACTGTAATAAACGAACATAATGGAACAAAAGTTGAATTCAGTTACTTCGGGGAAGAACAACCATATGAACCGGTAGAAAATTGCATTGATCAAAACTTGTCAGAGGCCGAATATTTTTCAATTACAGAGAATAACTCTTCATAATCTTTATGGCCCCTTGAAGATTACGATAATTAGATTAAGTTCTTACTTAACAAGTCCAAGAATGAAAAAAAAAGAAGAAGAAGAAGAAGAAGAGAGGTAGAAACCGTGTACACCGAAAGAGACAATAAAAAATAGAGTTTACCTTTTGTTTCTCGTTCGGATTCTTTTATTTCCTATGAGAGCACATATGCATAGACTAATTAACATCAATACCACTCCCACCATCCCTATAATCACTTCTCTCCGCAAAAGAAGAAAGAGTATCGATAACAACATAACTCTGAGCTCCCTCCTCCCATAAAGTAAACAAAAGGGCTTTTTCTTTTCTTTTCTTTTCCTTTTTCTTTTTTTTTAATATTTTGATGTCTCTTCCGGCTTCTACCTCTCTTCCTCCTCTTCTGAGTTTGATCAACAAAAGTTCTTAATAGATGTGATATTTTCTTTCTTTCTTTTTTTTCTTTTTTTTTTTTTTTTTTTTAATTTCCCAGTGAGGCAGCCATGGTACGTATGTAGTTTATCTATATTTGAAATTGCAATTCAATTTAGATAAAGAAATTTAAGTGATTGAAGTTCTCAGCCAGCTTCTAATTGCCGAATGATGTACATCGGAAACAATGGTACATACAGCTCGGAAAGAAGAATGACGTAAGAGTAAAATAAATATCTGTTTGCAGTAAATTAGAGACTCTAAGGACAAGACTTCAGTGGTTTCAGAACTATCAAAACACCTAAGTGAATCTAAGCATTTTATTAAAAAACTAACAATTTACACAAAACTTCTTCACTCAAAGAAAGACAAGGATACGAATCATTCTTCATCGGGACCAAGGAGCTAAAATTAAACCTTGATAAAGGTAACTTAGACAGCAATGGAACTACATCACAAATTACAGAAAACAATGAAATCTTATATCTACTGTACTGTACCAAAATTTCAGCAGCATTCGACTCAACGCACACTGAAATTTGAACAGTATTCGATTAAGCACACTTCACTAAGCATCCATTTGATTCAATGTTAATGGATCCGCTTAAATCAATGTTGTAGTGAGTAGTTTCTATAGAAGTGCATATATCAGAGAGGCTTAGTAATCTTAGAAAATAATAATAATAATAATAATAATAATAATAATAATAATAATAATAATAATAATAATAATAATAATAATAATAATAATAATAATAATAATAATAATAATAATAATAATAATAATAATAAACATTTGCTATCGTATGAAGAGGGAATTTACCCTGCGAAGTCGAATGCTTTTTAGTGTTAATAAAGCCAATAAATCTTCTAAAAGCGTCAATTTATCGTAATCAATTGGGATTTTTGAAATATTTTTTGAAAAATTAACACACTTAAAAGAAGTGCACTTTTGCAGCAACTACATTGACTTGCTAATAATTAAAAAAAAAAAAAAAAAAAAAAAAGCTATTTACATTAGTTGTCTCTTACAATATGAATTATATCATTAACAGACCGACAAGAATAACTCCACATTCTAGGACAGCAACAGACAATGTCCTTACCAATATATCCATAGATAACTTAAAATATGATATAGTTACTAGATTATCAGACCATACTTGCCAGATAATTAGCGCAAATACAAATGCTAATATTTTCCAGAAATATAAGAAACGGGATATAAAAGTCTTCAGTTTTTTCTTTTTAAGCATTTAACAGGACATTAATTGGTGAAAACTGGGACGAGATATTTAATACCAGTAAAAAAAAGTACAGAGGAGAAGTTCGATCACTTTTATAAAACGCTTCAACTTATTTTTGATATATGGGTTCCACTAGACATGAAACGTTACACAAAATTAACGATGCAGTTAATGAAAGAAGTACAAACAAGGAAAACTGATTGTTCTATCGTAAAGGATTACTTAAACACTATAAAATATTAAACAGAACAGCAAACCAAAATCATTATGAAAGTAAAATTACTCAGTCCAAAAATTAAACACGCGCTCTATGGGAGGTAGTGAAAGAGAATACAAGTGTTAAATCCAAAGCCAAAATTGAGAATATAACAATAGATGTAAAAGATCTTCTAACCTATGACCCCGTGAATATCACCGAACATTTTAATGAGTATTATTTAAATGTAGCCGACACTTTAGTGAGGCGGAAAGTCCAGCCTGAAGAAGCACTAGAGATGCTAGAATCGAGAGCTCCTCGAATCAAGAATACCTCTTCCTTACTCTAACTTAAGAAGATGAAGCGTTAAAAGAGCCGAATAACTCAAAGGATTCAAAATCAGTTCGCGATGTTATCCTAGTGAAACTGCTTAAACAAAGTACTAAATATATTCTAGAACTTTTAACTTACTTACGAATATATTTAGCTTATTAACGAATATATGAAAAACGGAATTTTTCAATTAAAACTAAAAATAGCAAGAGTCAGACCAGGATAGGGAGTAGGAAGCCTACTGAAAATTATATGCCTATTTTTCATAACCTGTCCTAAGTAAAATTTTCGAAAGGGTAATAAAAGAAGATTAATGAGTGTTATAGGAAAGCATAGAATATTAGCCCCCCCCCCCCCCAAAAAAAAGAAAATATTGCTTTACATTCCATAAATGCACAATTACTGCTGTTTACATCTAATAAACAACATATTAGAAGCAACTGATAACAAAATGATGACAATAAGAATATTTTATGATTTAACTAAAACATTTGACCTAGTCAACCATAAAGTTTTGCTTAGAAAATTAGAATACTATGGCATACGAAATAATGCTTTAAAATTACTTGAATCTTCTTTAGAATATGGTAGACAAACAGTAGAAATAACTCATATGACAGGAAATGTAGAGAAAACATCACTCAAGATACATAATCTACGGAGTACCGTAAGAATCAATCTTGGAACCTTTTCTGTGTCTCCTTTACATAAGTGATCTTCCAGACTGTATGCAGACGATACTAGCCTGAGTGTTAAAGAGGGAAATATGAATGAACTAAAACAAACATGATAAATATTCAAAACAATATGAAACAGTGGTTTGAAGGAAATGGGTTGATATTAAATGAATGAATCAAAAACACAGCACGCATTCTTTTATTGCGAACAAAGCAAAAAAGGCAAAGAAGTATTATTACGACATAAGCTACTTCAAAATTTCCTGTCTGAAACTAGATTCTTGAGTTTCAAGATAAACGAAAACTTAGATTGGTCGAACCGTATGCTATCAACAACCCAAAAAATAAAAAATAAAAAAATAAAAAGTATATTTAAAAGAAGGATTAAATATAAAATCTATAATACAAGTCTATTACTCTCTAATTCACTCATTATTTAGGTATGGGATAATCTTCCGGTATAACGATAAGAACAACATTGCTATTTTCAGAAAACAAAAAGCTTTGCGTAAAATCACTGATATAAACTGCATATACTCATGTAAACAGTTATTCAAAAATACGGAATCACTGTTCCATCATTATGCATTCCTAAAATAGCAGTATTTATACACGCACAAAAATAAACTGGCACTACGAATATTACCCAGTACAACTGTAACACAAGAAATAAAAATCTATTAAAACCTACTTTTAGCCGGTGCACTTTAGTACATGAAGGCCCATGTAACATGGGAATCAATATTTATAATCATCTTCGTGCAGATTTAAGTATTCATGCAGGTTTAAGAAGTAATCTGGAGGACTACGTGAATAAGCAAACAGTGAGGTTTACGAAATATATAGTATGAACATAAGAACCCTTGACGCACCACACAGATAACAACATTCGCTCTTTTATGTCTCTTTATAGTATTTGAATTTTCGAAAGAATTTACTTACATATACCACACACATGGTGAAACCAATAGTATGATTTGTTTAACCTTACAATCATATCGTTGTCTAGTTCTATATTACAACTTTACAAAAATTGTGATTTTGGAACATACTTCCAGTTAAATAATTATCACCACTTAAAAAGAAATATGATTTTGGAATATCTCTCCAGTCAAATAATTATGAATTACCAGATATAATGCTACACATAGACCGTTAAAATACAAAACATAAAATGTGAAACTATTAAAAAGTCAATTTCCCGTATGAGAGGAATAAAAAAGAAAATTTAAATGAATTATTTTCAAGATCAATGTTTTTACAACAGTATTGTATTACTCAGTAATATATTCATATCATCATTTTCAACATTGTCATGTTATGGCCTGTAATAGTATGCTTTTAACTAAAAACAAGCAGACCGGTATACTATACCAGCAAATAATATCTAACTTCAACCAGTGTCTCATGGATACATTCTCACTATTGAGCATGTTAAGTTATAAAAACACAATTAGAGAAGCTGGTCACTTAGGTATAGAGCAGAAATTCCATATTCCTATGGAGTTCAGTATGTATTTGCTAATTTAAATATACGGACTTATAAAACTCTATACAGCAAATTACATCTTGTTGAAATTGCTATATGCAGATTTAAAGATATATATAAATATTTCTTTTTATTTCTTACCTATTATGGCTACTACATCTGCTAGCATGTGATTCTTCCCTAATTGTCTGATTCCTGCCAAATGAGCAAACCCTACTGGTCTGATTCTACATCTATAAGGCCTGCTGCTTCCATCAGATACTAAATAGACGCCAAATTCTCCTGGTAAAAAAAGAAAAAAAAAACATTGTATTGAAATACAATAAAATAATATATAGGCAACATTATGAATTTAGAAATATTTTTCAATCTTGTCCCTCGAAAAATATTAACAATAACAAGCATATCAAGATGTTTCTTCATATGAAAAAAGCTTTAAAATTCAGTGTTACATGATGACAATGTTTTCTTATGTATTCAAAAGTATTTATTTCTTACAAATTTTTTTACAGAATCAATTTATCAAACATAATTAATTTAAAATGAAAAATATACAAGCACCATTTAATCTCTTCCTTTCTTGAAATTTTATCCCATTAATTATTAAGAGGAAATTAATTAGTCGTGTAGTTTTTCTTTATTTATGTTATAATATATCTATTCGCATGCTTATTTAAAAATTAGATTATTCTTTATACTCTTATTTACTTGCTACTATGGCTGTATATTCATTAAGCAGAGTGGCCCAAAAGTAAGTATACAGTCCTGTACTGATCGGCCATGATATTTTATATCATTTACTTATTATTATCCATACAGGTATTGATTTAGTTTCTTCCTTATTTGTTCCTAATTTATTTTCACTTATACCTTAAGCTCGGAACAAACCAAAGCAAATAAATTTATTATCTTAATAAATTAAAATGTCATACTTGATCGATGCTGGTCAGTATACCTACTATACAGACCGTAGGACAGCGCATATGAAAATCATCTTACATCATCATCTTGTTACTAGAATTTAGTTTTGTAGTGTAGCTCTACTTTCATATAGCCTGCTGCTGAAAACGACGTTAAACTCAAAATCAAATCAAATCAAAACAGGCACTTATTACTTTTGGTTACGTAAACGTATATATACGAGGAAGGATCAAAAAGTAATGCCTCCCTCATTATATTTGTTTTATATTACAGCTACTGACTTATCTATGCATGACGTTATAGAGGTAGCCTTCCTCCACTAATGTAGTCTTTTCTTTTTCAAATTGAGTTATTAGAATCATGGATCTGAAGCTAAAAGAAAGAGTCGTCATCGAATTTGTGTCGAAAGAAGGTTGTCCACCTAAGGAAATCCATATAGGCTTGAAAAATGTTTATGGAGATGCGGTAATGGACATTAGCAATGTACGGCGTTGGGTGAAGAAGTTTAGCAACGAAGAAACAGAAATCGCTGATAAACCAAGAAGCGGCCGGCCGACAACATCGATCACAGATGCAAATCGAGAGCGTGCTGAGGAATTGATTCGAGGAGACAGGCGCATTATAGTTCAGAGTGTTACTGATGCATTGAACATCTCGTATGGCTTTGCCCAAGAAATAATTGCTGACTTGGGATATCACAAAGTGTGTGCTAAGTGGGTACCTAAGCAATTGACTGTTTAAATCGGAGGAGGCGAGTGGACATTTGTCAAGAGCTCCTGGACGCATTTGCAGTTGAAAATCAAGACTTCTTCAAAAATGTGGTCACTGGAGATGAGACGTGGGCGTACCTGTATGACCTTGAGAGCAAAGTGCAATCCAAGGAATGGCGCCACAGTGATTCTCTCCGTCCCAAGAAATTCAAGTCTTCCAGATGAACCCAGAAGATTATGGCAACAGGCTTTTGGGATACACAGCAACCTCCTGAATTTTTTTCAAAAAGGTTTTGACGCCTGGGTTCAAAGATGGCGTAAATGTGTTCAAATTCATGGAGACTATATTGAAGGGTAGGATTCTGTAGAGGACAGTTCAGACTATGCTCTGCAATAGCTTGTCTTGTACTATGTTCATTAATACATTTTTGACACAGGAGGCATTACTTTTTGATCCCCCTCGTATATATATATATATATATAGTGTTAGTACTGCAGCGAATCTGAGCCTATAGATCGCGAACCACTGGTGAATCCTGAGGGGATTTTTGGTGGGTCACGAAATATGTATATCAAACTAAACTGTTAAATTAAGGTTAACAATTTCTGCTGTGTTAAGAATTTCGGATGAAGTTTTGAGTAACCCATGTCGCTCTTTACTGTAGGACTGGTGAAACAAGTAGTAGTTCTTAGATTCAATTGAAAGTGAAATTTGACTCATTTTTAGTATCATGGCTATATATAAAGCCCGTGAGTCATATGTTTTCTGAGGATAAAAATGTTTGATTGTTTTGTGTTTATATTACGAGTATTTTCGTATAAAGAGTATTTTTCTTATACTCCTGGGTTCCGTGAAGTTCAAGTTGAGCACCGATTGGTAAAAGTTGGGAAATGGTGTTAGATATTAGGTTCTTGGAAACTAATGCAAGAATTTGATTCAATCACAAGCTCAAACAGTCATAACTTACCTGAAGCTGAACAGAATTAATTGAAATAAAAGTACCCAATATCAATACGTTTCAGTATACAAGAATCCCAGCCTATAAACATTTGCGATTCTGATGCGAAGAAAATCCTCGAAGGCATTCTGAACACTATCTTTGTTATTGAAAACATGTCCATTCAAAAACAAGTTCAGATGCTGGGAAAGGTAAAAATGAGTGGGGGAGCGTGGTGGATAGAGAGCGTTTTGTACTACAACGCATGCACCTTTGTTTCATCATTTATTCACATTGTTGTCGTGTAACATGATTAGACCATACATGTTGACTTTGCATTTTGTTAATATTCTGAATGTTTTTGGCGCATTTGTTAATATTCTGAATTATCAGGAGTGATGGATTTGCCCGGATTCGGTAAGATATAGTGAATCAGTGCAGCTACGAAGCATCTTACAATCACTATTAACTTCTCTGAGTACAACCTCGGATCTTAAAAGATTTTAGAGGCGGAAGCGCAATTTTAACCACTGGTAAAGCTTATTGGTTGACACCCACAACAGATTCATTTTTCCTTGTATGTGTAAATGTGATCGAGAAATGGATCGATTTCATACCGCAAAAGCAACAGCGCGTAGAGTAGATTTTGCACTAATACTTTTGATTCTCGGTCAACTCGTGAGGCATCCATTTATCCAAGTTTTTCCAAATACAGTGTTGCGATCGAATAAACAACATTGAGTTTCTCTGGAACCTCTTTCGTCGTTTCCGAGGATTTACTTCGGTGACCATCTACCTTCAATTCGAAGTCACCAACAGCAGAGCAATATCCTTCACCCCCTTATCCTTCAAACATGAATCACCATTACATAATTTTTAACTCTGCATTGTATATTTTGGTCTCACAGTTCATTAATGTTTCGAGCTAGTTAGGCGCAAGAGACGTGTTTTAGCATCGTATTTTTTAAACTTGAAAATACATGGAAGTACAGAGATATTTTCTATGCCCTATATACCAGGAAGTGTAGAACTTAAGCTTTCGAATAAAATGTAACACAGTAGTATACAAGCAGTTTGTTTTGTGGCCGCATGCATGTGTCTAAGTGAAAACACCCGAAATTTTACATCATTTTTTCAACAACCCAATACATGGCAATATCCTATCAGCTATGGAAACCATCACAAAATCACATAGTTGGAACATTTCAAGAAAATGGTTACTTTATTTTGAGCTGCGCGAATCATGCTATATTTGGTCACGAGACCGCCACTGGCCATATTTAATATTCTTTGTTTAGCAAGTACAGAAGATATTAAATATTATCTTCATTGAATATATTTTTATATTGGTAATGTACTGTTTGTGCCAGATTTACTTCCGTCGTATTAATATTTAATATTTCTTTCCTAAAAATAAATGTAGATCTTCAGAACTCTTCTGTTCTTGACTAACTAAAGAATTGCAGTGAATTGTATTACGATACGATACGATATAGTTATCTCGTTGTATACTCAAGTTGTTAAATATTTTTGTTAATAATAAGATTCATTACCAATAGAAACTCATTTTCATCCAGTTCCTCATACTGAAAAGAATAGTACCATCTTTAACCATAGGCCCAGTAGTTGGGCTTCATGCTAATTTATGAATGCAGTACATAAATAAATGAAGATTTGTGTTGATTAATATCAGTATGCTATGCCGTACTTTCTGTATGAGTTGCATTGTACAAAGACTAAAGTTTTATATTAAAACGTTTCATAGTTTCTGTTATTTTGTTCATAATTTTATATTCATTAATAGTACTCTGTTGTTTTGTTCTCTTTTCACGTTGGTTCTGTCGGAAAAATTATTGACCGTTTAATTTAATGATGGAGAGAAAAGAACAATTGTAGATATTTAAGAAGAGGAAGAGAAACTGATTGGGGCATTGGCCAAGAAGGAACTATATCATGAGGAACGTCTTAGAGGGTATGGTGGCAGAAAGAGAGGAAGGGGGTGAAGGAGACTACAAGTAATGGACGATATCAAAACAGGAATATCGTACGTGAAGACCAATAGGTTAGCGGAGGACTGTGGAGCATGGAAGCTTCTCAGTTGCAGCATGTGCTCTGCCAATAATGGCAGAATAGTTATGATGATGATGATAATTACTTATTTCCGCGCACCGATGGGTGAGTAGGAATGTAAAGCAACATTTTACTTAAGGTTTATAGTGCTGTTAAGATCATGGGCATAACCTTTTAAATCCTTATATTTAAAGCATTATATATATATATATTAAAGTGAAATACTAAATATTGTATGTAATAAATTGGTAGACCGTACTAATGATGGTAATTGCTTCTAATACTTACGTTCGCAAGTATGCAATTTTTCTTACAATTAATTGTGAGTTAAAATTTATAAATGTTAAAAATAAAGCACCATATAAAAGAAAGAAATCAAATACCTTTCGGGTGCTCGATTGCAGTATAGGTAGCTCCTGGAGGCACTTGATATCCCTGACTGAAGAGTTTAAAATGATGAATAAGAGCTTCCATAGATGTCTGTAAGAATAAAATTATGGGTTTTATATTTGATTTGTGCTGAAAGTACATTATATCAATCCTATATTAGTACGTCAATTCGCAGAACACGTAAATGTTAATAATGTATGGGTTTAGCAAGTATTTTGTCCTGCATATACTATATACTAAAGGTATACGTTTATTTAAAAAAAAAAAAAGGTTGTCCATTCTTATTGAAATGTCTCATTTGTTTAAAATAACAAGTGCATCATACAATGTAAATACACTCAAACATGACAAGAAGATAAGCTAGAATAACTTTACTGACACTTCTAACTTGTCGCAATATAACAATATAACATAGCATTGATCATACGGAAAAAAAAAAAGGAAGAATTCTGCAGAAATGTTAAACTGCGGCTCCCCAGTAATGTCAGATATTGAATGAACCTCTCTGTCTATCAATACCATTCAAGCGGCATTAGTAAGAACTGTATGAAATGCTTCTGAAATCAATTGCGGACTAGAATATTGTATTCGTAATGGCAAAATATAGTAAACTATAGGACAACAAAATCCTGAAAATGTAAGGAAAGGGATGTAACTTAGTCATCACTGGCCAATGAAGTATTTAAGAGAAAGAGCGAGTTCAACCCACCAACAGTATAGAACCACAAGCATCCTGAACAATCCTTTCCAGACCATTAAGATTTACTCCATATGAGATCTACATCAATCCGTAATACAGTATTTAGTATTGTAGCTCCTTAAAAAAAAAAAAAAAAAAAAAAAAAAAAAAAAAAAAAAAAAACTGCATTAGCCTGCTAGATTTGTAAGCGAAATCACCACAGCATTGAATGCCGGGATTGAGAGCGTAGTTCTATAATCCATCTCTCTTGTAGGCGAGTTAAGTGTAGTAGGAAACGTTCTATATGGTGAAGATTGCTCTTGTGTGATGGTCTGTGTTCCGCCAAGCGCGGATTCAAGCCCCGTGCGGTTCTAAGCCAGCTCAGATTAATAGCAGTAGGTTCCGCCTTCATAATCTCAGTGTTACATAAAGGCCCAAAACACAAATCTACACTCCAGGATTGAATGTGAATATGATTTGACCATTTTTGCTTGTCTGTTACCATGGATAATTTTAGTCTATTGAAACTACACCATTAAGTATCTGAGGTCTAATATGTTACTGTCCTGATAAGTGATAAGTAGTTTAAATCAAATTGATTTATTAATATTCTCAATCGTACAGATTAACCTTCTACACTCTATAATTATTAGAAACTTTCGGTAGGGCTGCAATGATGAAATTTGGATTGTTTGTAGCCTCCCGGAACTAACCCACAGAAAAATTGCCAAAAGTAAGTACTTTCAGTTTGGGATTATTGTCAACAAATGGGGTTACTTTTCGATTAAAAAAAAAAAAAAAACTTAGAAGTTTAGGTACTTCAAATTGGAGTAGGAATTCCAAACTTGGCATGCTTGTAGATTTTTTAAATTGACAAACAGAAAAATCATTAGAAATAAAATTTTTCTCTTTATAGCGACTTCTATGAGGTTTTTAAAATTTCAAACTACGTACTTTAAAAAAATTCATAATACCTGTAATATTGATGGTAGAGGAAAAATGAAAAAGCGTTTCTTAATCCTCGTAAGAATTTCTACAACTTCTCTTCTGATCTTTTATTCGATGGATGACAAAACAAAGAATGATGTAAAAATAAAATGTGAGTGAACAAGCATAGAAACAAAGCTTATATGTGAGGTGCGTGGCCGTAAGCCGAACAAACGCCAGAGTCTGTGGACTTCTGGCAAAGACTAGTCTGTTAATGATAGTTACCTGTAGTTACCTGTATTGAAAAAAATGTTTATACGATTATCTTACCTTCATTTCGCAGCGAGTTGGTGGTGTTATTTTAGCGTCATCAGTTTTTACTTCTCCTGGAGGCATATTATTCAGACATTGTTCGATAATGCGTAAGGATTGACGCATTTCTGCTATGCGGCATTTATATCTGGAGACAAATAATTTATTTTAAAAAAAGTATAAACAAGTAAATATTGTATATTTTGTAATTATATATTTATACAGTATTTTTAAATTGAGTTTCTTAAAAGGACATATGCCGTAGTGGACACAAATGCACGAGAAGTGTTTATAAATCAAAAGTGTTTTAACTTTTGAAAGCGGTAGAGCAGTAGAGAAGCGGTAGATCAAGTGTTGATAAGGAACGTGTGGAAGCCGTTCGTGTTGCTTTAACCCGAAGCCCACGGAAATCCTTGAGTTATGAACTTCTTTTCCTGTAGGGTTATGTTAAAGACGGTTTATGCAACACCGGTTCGTGATATTGCAACACTCAAAAACAGGATAAGGGTAGCAATAGACATAGTGACTCCTGAAATGTTAACCCATGGATGGAAATTGAATATCGCATGGATGTCTTGAGGACAACTAATGGAGCACATGTGGAAATTCTCTAAAACAGGTTAAAATGTTTTTGAGTTTTCCTATTACTTGGCACAAGCTGCATGGTTATATTATTCTTAGTTTTCTTGTCATTAATGTTTGTTATCAGGGAGATACTTTATGTCCACCCTGTATGGTATTTCTTTTATATCCCTTTTACAGCAACACGTACGTGAAAACCCCAGCTTTATTTATATTACTAGAATGTTACTACGATGTTGAGGTAAGTCGCATATGTACCCATATAACGATAATAATGTACCCATTTACCATTTATACTAGATCCGTACAGTAAAATACTAGAATTTTAATGATCTGTTAGAACATGTTATTTGATATCGGAATCGAAGAGAATTTGAAACATGAGAGCCCAAGAAACCTAGAAATACATAATCCCTTTGAACTCCGCCATGCTTCAGATATCTTAAACCTTCAACTTACTACATTCGATTACCTTGTTTGGACTCTGTAATTTCACCTCCTTTTCTAAATATAAGGAGATATAAAGTCTTAAGTTTGATATAGGCCTCTCCTTCCCCTAACTGAATAAGGACTATGAGTATATTTTCTTAACTTTGTCAGCTATTACTCGAGTTTTGTTATCCAGACATAAAACTTCTATTTAATATTTCATTTTTTAAAAGAAAAAAATCTTCTTCTTCCTTACACAATAATGTATCCGTAAGACTGCATTTTTCTGGACGTTGGATCGGTCTCCGAGGACCTGTGGAGTGGCCAGCCCGGTCGCCGGACCTCACTGCCTTGGATTATTTTATGGGGACACTTAAAACATCTGGTGTATCAGAAGAAGATTCGGGATGTTGCACACCTACAGGGACGTATTCAGGACGTATTCAGCATCACTCCCGCTGTGTTGTTACGGGTTCAGAAGAATTGGATTAAGAGACTCCAGTTGTGTGTTGCAATGAACGGGCAACATGTAGAGCACATCCTGTAGGTGGGACTTTGGGGCGTCATAACTTTGGAACGGGACATCATAACGCATTTCTGCTTGCGGGACTGCATTCCCCTGCAAAAAACAGTATTAATTGACGTGTCAAATGCCTACCTTCCCATTTTTTTAAAAAAATAACCTGGATCCAAGATGGCCATTCACCACGCATGCATCAATCGGTAGCTCCTTTACCCAAATCCGCCCTTCGCAGTAGCGTAGCCAGGATGTGTGTTTGGGGGGGGGGCGGGCAAGTGCTGTTATAGGTACATATAGACAAATTACAAACAAAAAATATATAAACATAAAAATATATAAAAATTACAAACATCAAAGTACCAAAGTACATTGTCGGACCTCTTTGGGGGGACCCGGCCCCTCTGGGCCCCCCTTCCCTGCGCCACTGGCCCTTCGCTAGTCAGATTTGCTTTAATCATGTTTGTTTCCAAAATAATCCACTGTACTAAGACTTATGGACCACCCTGTGTGTGTATATATATAATGTGAAACGAAGAACACTACGACTGACTGGAAGTGTTTTAAATAAGGCTGTCACTGTATCTTCGGAACCACTCACTAGGGAAGTACTTGAAGTGGACTCGGGGATCTTCATGTTTTATATATCATTGGAAAGGTCACACCGAGTACACCCTACATGTGAAATATCTCGCTTGAATGGGCCCTGTAGGGGGTATGGCGACCATTTGAAGATAAGAACAAGGCACCCTCCGAAACACCAGAAAACGTGAACAAAATAGAAAACTATGATGTAATTGTTTTGAGACTTGGTATATATAGGTTTAAAAGGTAGCTGAATACGAATCTGACATCAAATATTTACAAATCAAAATGGCAGATCCAACATGGCGGACACAAATTACAAAAAAAAAAAAAAAAAAAAGTTATGGTTCTGAAATGGGGTATAGAGATATTCGACGTCGTTATATATGAATTGGATTCCAAAAGTGTAAAATTCAAAATGGAGGACAAAATGCAAAACACTGAAGCGGAACTCTATGGAACTGAAAGCGGGTAGATAGAGGTTTTCGTTCGTCGCTGAGTACGAATTCAATGTTAAAAGCGCAAAAGAAATGTACAAAACGGACATATGTGATTCTTACACATGTAGTAGAAAAATTCCTATTGTATATAACGTGGCAAGTAGGGGGGGTGAGTTTTACAATAAACAGGGAGCGTGTTTGGCTATACACTCATGCCAAAATTGATGCATGGAATGCAAGACAGGTTTTGTAGCACACATGAAAGTTTTATGATACGAACAGATTACAATCATGGACAGTAATGACTCCCCCCCCCCAGATCCCGAAGAGATACGCGGGATCGGCATGTGTTATATCTCGTTGAAAAGCTCTCACCGAGAATACTTTCCATAGTAACATTTAGCTTGAATGATGCCTGTAGGGTTCGTTGCGATTATTTGCAAATACCATCTGAGGAACCGAATAATGACAGTGAAAACTGCGCGTTGGAGTTTAAAACATCGTTATGCTTCCATAACTGTCTTTCCGATTTCATATTATACCGTGTACATTTGTGAACCACATGTATGACAAATGTCCACTCTCATGAGTAGAATGGTTCCGATACCAAGACTAGTCTCGATCTCGTTTCGGTCTCGTCTGTTATTTGAGATCGAGATCGAGACGGAGCCCAATTTCGTCTCGATACACATATGTCCAATCTGTATTTTAGATCAAATTTCCATTTGTACCGCCCGACCATTCTTAGTATTCGCCCCTTCACTGGACTAATGGACGACAAAGCGTGGCCGGTTGAACTTCGATAATATGCAATTCATTTACTCTGACCTTTCTCAACCCTTAACTGTGGTCATTAAACCAAAGCACTGTGCGGGGACACTGTTTATGACAAGGCGGAGCATCCCTGAAGACTTTTCTTTCTACCGTGATAATGCCACCCGATATATAAGCAACACGTGAAGTTGACTTCATTTTGTTTGTTGATCCATTCCCATTTCAAAGACATACTTAACAATGATATTCTCTAGCAAGGTCGCGGAAGGGTTGTTGGGAGGAGAATGAAGAGTGTTATATCTGTATTTTGTGCATATGATGGGATTGTGGAAAGAATGCCTCTGTCTTCAGTGGTATTACCATAGCTTAATATAACATCTATTGAAAAGCTAAATTTCCCTACATTTTATCTTATATTCGTAAAATTCCCCTTTTTCTCTCTTTAAAAAAGCTTTCCTAATTCTCTCTGCGCCGCGGGTAGTTTTCCTCAAACTAGCATCACTTGTGAGTGTGGCATTGGCGCCAATTGATGTACGAGTTCATTTCAATTGTAAACGGGTATTTTACAGCCAACCACGCAAAGACTCGGCTTTATTGTCCTTTTTGATGTATTTCATCTTAATATTTATATGAAGTTATTTGGAAAATTTTTCATGGTAACATTTTCTTTAATAAATATTCACATTTAAAACACCAAATTCATTTTCTAGTTTGGCACCCTCTTCACCTGGCGCCTTCTGCGAACGCGTAGTTCGTAGGATTCAAGATCCGGCCTTGGGTACAGCAGAAATAGTTCATTTGGTAAGCTATCTTCCTTCAATTTACAGCGATAAAATGTAATATTTTTACCAATGCGACTTCCCTCAAGAACCACCACTGGTTTCAGAGGCTATAAATCTGGGACTGACTGGCACAAATACATTATGGTTGATGCAGAGAGGTGGAATGGGTCAGGTGATAAGCAACAATTCATAAATAGTGCTGTAAAAATTTTGTTTCTATTCTCTTAACCAAACTTTAAATCCTTAAAGATAATAAAATATTCAAGTATACCCTTAATTCTATCACCTGTGCTACACTATCTCCACTTACCTATCATAGCAATCACCATTTAATCCAATAGGAACGTCGAAGTCAATTTCATCATACACTTCATAAGGCTGTGCTTTTCTTATGTCCCATTTGATACCACTTCCTCTTAACATTACGCCGCTAGAATATAGTTTTCAAAACTTAATTATATCAAAAATAGTATATAGCCGTTGCTAAGGGCGTCATTTAGGGGGACCAGTAGAGGGCAATTGCCCGCTCCCAAGAGTTTGAGGAATACATATATTTTAATAGATGGTCTATTAATACACTTGTACAAAACGTGAAAGTGTTATGTCGGTGGCGCTCTTGCCCCCTCAAGCGCAGTCTGAAATGACGTTCCTGACCTAACACACAGATATCATCACATTAAATTTTAGAATAATAAAATAAAGCTTCTGAATATGAATGCTATCTGTATGGATGCGCACGAGACAAGATTTGTGGCTGTCTCGTCTCGAAAATGTGCTGTAAAAGTGATGTCTCGACTCGAAAAATGTATATTTTTCTATTGGGAGAGCCGTGTCTCGACTCGAATTTTGTCAGAAAAATCCTGTCTCGTCTCGTGCGCATCCCTAGCTATCTGGAAAACGGACAATGTCGACAATGTCCAATACTCAAAGTCTCATTCTTATTTTCTTTTTACATTCTCTTTCTGTCTACTTCTCAGTCATTTTCTCTCTCTTATACAAATTCATTCATTGATTCGCTCTCTGTCATATGGAAACTTGCTAACGACGATAGATGCACACAAATTTAATATCAAATTTTTAATGTACACATCCCTCTACTGATAATCCATAATGAAATACTTATAAGAAGGTAACATAACCAATATCTCCGGTAACATAACATTAATGAAAACACATATACTACAAGAAAAGGCACATATAAACCTAACTATGCCTGGAAGATAATGGTACTTTTCAACGAACGCTGAATAACTATCTACGGTATCAAAAGAGAAGGAGGGGCATATTATGCTGACGAGATGAAAAAGATTAAAAATACTAGTTCATAATTTTTCATAATATTTATCGTGAAGAATAATGAAAATAAGTATTTTCGTTCAATGTCATGTCGATGATCAACCACTCCTATCTTTTGTCAGTATTTTATTGCTTTCGGAAATAATATGTAGCTAGTGTTAAGAATTTATTAAATTCGTTATACTCAGGATTCATTTGTAAGGAATAAAGTTCGAAAATTTTTCCATTGTAGTTTCGCTTCTCTCATGATATAATTTTGACTTGTTCTAAGATCATGGCTCAAATAATAAATCTTTGTACCTTCTACTCGGTGAACAATTTTTATTAACTCAATAGCCACTGTTTCTGCAATGTCGGTTAACAAGGTATTTTCATGAGTAGTAACACCACTTCGCATTCTTCTCCAATTAGGGGTTCTAGAAACTATTGTTATATCCTACATATGCTCTTTATTTGTAAACAAGAGCATATGTTCTAGATTTGTATACAAGAGCATGTGTTCTATATTTGTATACAAGACCACATGTTTTTTTTTTCTTTTACGACTGCTACTATGAGGAAGCATACGATAGGCATCATCATCATCAGGACACGTCACCGAAGAGGAACACTAACCCCGCCGCTGATCATGAATAGGGTATAAAACACACTAGATGATCTCTATCGGCATCAGCTTTGGTTGGTCAAGTCTCATTTCTTGGCTTGCCTTGAGCTAAAATAACCCAAGCCTCTTCGCGTGTCTGGAGCTCTGAGGTTCCTTGCCCATCTAGCTTGCCTGGAGCTCTGTGGTTTATTTAGCTGTTTAGCTTGCCTGGAGCTCTGCGGGATCATAACCCCTCTCTTTGCTTGCTTGGAGGACTGGGAGATCCTAACCGCAACCTTTAGCTTGCCGAGAGCTCTGTAGGTTTCGGCAACCTCCCCGGCTTCCTGGCTCTGAGACACTTATTTAATCGAACAAAGTATTTAGAGAACATTGTATCGGTGTTCGGACCTCAATTAGAGTGATTTTGTGTTATATTTGTATGTAACAAAATATTTTCAATAAAAGGTTGTGGGAGAAAGTCCAATATCGCGTGTAATAACTGCTCAACATTCTACCTTAACAGGCTAATTTTACATGGTGAAGGTGCCGGGTAGAATTTTACACTATACTGCAGTGAAAAATAAGATTCAAAACAGTGTTAAAATACTTGGCATTTTGTGAGTGAATAGTGATGTTCGAATTTATGTATACTGAAGAAGTACGGGATTTGCATTGAACTGCTTACATGTTCTATTTAAGTTTTATCTTCAATTACCGCTTTGGATCATGATAAATATAGTGCAATACATTTTAAATATACGCAAGTTCTTACATGGAAAATTATCTTTATGTTTATACTTATTGCTATATTTGTTCAAATTCATGTTGCCTTGCTAGAAAATTTGTGAGAAAAAATATGTTGTATTTAAGATATCATAATTGGATAAATACAATTGTGTCTTCCAACTTACTGGGACATTTTCGAAGAAAAATAGGAAAAATGATAAAAACTGACAATGCACTGAGACTTATCGAAATATAAACATTTTCAACTGACTGAGACTTTTCGAAAGAAAGGAGAGCAAGATGATAAACACTTTCAACTCATTGAGACTATTTTGAAAGAAAGGAGGACAAGATGATAAACACTTCCAACTCATTGAGACTTTTTTGAAAGAAAGGAGAGCAAGATGATAAACATTTTCAACCGACTGAGAATTTTTGAAAGGAAGGTGAGCAAGATGATAAACATTTTCAACTGACTGAGACTCCTTTGAAAGAAAGGAGAGCAAGATGATAAACATTTTGAACTCACTGACACGTTTCGAAAGAAAGAGGAGCAAGATGATAAACCTTTCAATTCATTGAGACTTTTTTGAAAGAAAGGAGAGCAAGATGATAAATATTTTCAACTGACTGAGAATTTTCCAAAGGAAGGTGAGCAAGATGATAAACATTTTCAACTGACTGAGACTCTTTTGAAAGGAAGGAGAGCAAAATAATACACATTTTCAATTCACTGAGATGTTTCGAAAGAAAGCAGAGCAAGATGATAAACACTCTCAACTGAGATTTTTTTTTAGACAAAGGAGAGCAAAATGATAAACATTTTCAACTCATTGAGACGTTTCGAAAGAAAAAAGAGCAAGATGATAAACATTTTCAACTGTTTGAGACTTCGAAAGAAAGGAGAGCAAGATGATAAACATTTTCAACTCACTGAGACTTTTTGAAAGAGAGGAGAGCAAAATGATAAAACATTTTCAACTGACTGAGATGTTCCGAAGAAAAGGATAGCAAGATGATAAACACTTTCAACTCATTAAGACTATTTTGAAAGAAAGGAGGACAAGATGATAAACATTTTCAACTCATTGAGACTTGTTGAAAGAAAGGAGAGCAAGATGATAAACATTTTCAACTGACTGCGATTTTTCGAAAGAAAGGGGAGCAAGATGGTAAATACCTTTAACTCATTGAGAATTTTTTGAAAGAAAGGAGAGCAAGATGATAAACACTTTCAATTCATTAAGACTTTTTTTTTTGAAAGAAAGGGGAGCAGGATGATAAACACTTTCAACTGAATGAGACTTTTTGAAAGAAAGGAGAGGAAGAGAGTTTTTAGTTACTTTCTGTTACGCATAATTTAAATGGAGAACATTGATCGTAATCACTCATTACTTTTAACTCACCTTGAACACTTGTAACTCTACAATAAACAATGAAAGCGCTTTGTAAGTTTTCTTCATTATTATCCTTGCATTATCATGTAAACACTTGTCGTAACTGAGAAACTTTTGTGCACTACACTTTCTCACCACGCCAACCTCTGCGTCCTATGGTTAGGCCGACTGGACTAATGGAGGCGGTGATGATGAGAAATGAATGAAATGGTAGAATGAAGAAAGTGAGAGGAAACGGGAGAACCCCGAGGAAATCCAAGCACACGGTGTTTATCCACCATAAAGTTAAGTTGACGCGAGTTATTGATAAGCAAGTTAGATATTAATTACATAAGAGATTATTTAAATCATAACTAATTATTAATGATTTAACGAAATATGAATACAGGCTATTTAATGGAGTGGTTTGTTAAAAAAAGAGAGAGAAATGAATACGTTAATACTGTGAAATTAATATGTACTGTGTGAGCAAAACTGAACATACAAGAGAGCGAGAGAGAGAGATGGTCACTAATTTCGCAAGAAAATTTGGTAGAAATAGATTAGAATAATTTTTCTTAGGCTTGTTGGATGTATTTGAGTGGAAAATTAACATCAAATATCAAAATAGCTGTAATATAATTGTTAATGTTCAGATTATTTGAACTCAAACTTTACTAAAACTAATAATTGTGGACTAATAGCTGTTTAACGTACTTTGGGAGTGCTAAAATTGAGGTATATAAACTATATTTTACTAGTATTGTTGATAATTTTCAATTTTTACTTCACAACTTTATTTTATTATTTTTTAGTTTGAAGCTGAGTGTAATATTCTTGACTGTAACGTTTTGTTAGTACTGGCATTCCACACAAAAGTTTTTCAAGAAATGGGGGATCAACATTGAACTACGTAAATAATGAATAAGTTATTATCTGAGCATAGAATCAACACATTATTAAACAACTATATGCGTTTTAAGTTAGAATATACATATGTATAATATGAAACTCTAATTCTAAATTGCTGGTTATCAATGAAAACCTCCCACATCTCAAACTATCGCAAAGTAACAAGTGTAAAGATAAGGAAATAAAACCATAGAACATGAAAAAAGAACTCATAAAGATTAATATTATTCAATAAACTTAGTTTACATGAGGACACCATTGATAATAGAAACAATGCTTTATTCGATATTCAATATTGTTCTCTGCAAGATGTCTACTGTGACAATAGCACTTACCTCACCGCTTGTGAATCTACAAGTAGCAAACACACGATCTTTTATATAACCATTCTATTGAAAAAAAAGTCCAGAGGAGTAAACGCTGATAAGCATGGTGACCACTAATTGGTCCACTATGTATAATCCGTTGTTTTGAAAATATTTGTTCAAGAAAAATTTGAAGATAACATTTAAATAACAGGACCACCGCTTTTCCTAAATGATTTTCTTCGCTTGTCCAGTCATGTTTACAAAAGAGATTCAATAATTTCTTTTCGAACCATGTAACTACGACTGGACAATCGATAATAATAATAATAATAATAATAATAATAATAATAATAATAATAATAATAATAATAATAATAATAATAATAATAATAATAATAATAATAATAATCGGAATTGCGGTAGTCCTGTCGTTTAAATGCTATCCTCGATTTTTTTTTGAACAAATATTACACATTTTTGAAGAATTTCGACGATAACTTCAGGAAAAAAGTTTTCCAAGAGCATCCAAAAAAATATATGAATGTTGTAGATCCACAACGTACGTGTCCCATAACAAGTGTCAGTCACGTCCTCACAGCCGCCGAAAGATTAGATCATCGTGAAAACATCTCACGGATGTTAGCGGGATGTTCACAACACAGCCGAAAGGTGGACATTTGGACATCGTGAGAAGCGCCCAAGGACGTCGAAACTTTCTGGCAGAACATCTTGAGAATGTCCCTGAGATGCAGTTTTTCCTATTAGGTCCGTGTCCAGAGACTTAATTATGAAAAATGAACAAAAAATTTCGTCTTTCGTTTGGCTGCACCAGACACTTACTTCCAGACTATTTCCTCTTCACTCTCTCTGAAGACGTGTGCTATTAAATCTACAATTCTTGACCATGAAATGTGTCCTAGTTTGCAAGAATATTCATTATCCGTAAGTAAAAGAAATAAATTGCTGCAGCTGTCTATAAATAATATACCGTGTGCGTAAAAAATTTATATACATTTTTAACTGTCATAGAAAATTTGTTTTCCAACCTATAATTAAATTTCTGAGAAAGTAAGGCTATAGTCCAATTTGAAAATAAGTGGACTTTCTAGTCAAACTGAATGTTCCAAATGGTGGTTAGAGTAAATTATTTAGATGTTGAAAATCACAGCCTATCAGCATCGGTTCATTTCTGAGTACGAGTTATGACTACTTCTCTACTTCGAACCAAAGTGCCCAATTTTATTTCTACGCACACCGTTTGAATCTCATCCTAAAGTGTATCCAGCTTACATGATTTATGACGGCATCTCATCTTTTACTGTGCTCCGTAAGAAAAGTCTAGCGCCTTAAGGTCTGGATAGCTTGCAGGAAATTCGACTAGTCCTCTGTGTCCTATCCACTGGCCTGACACATTTAGATCCAGGTTTGCTCGCACGCGGGATGCTCCCTATGATAGTGTGTCGGAGTGTCATCTTGTTGGTAATAAAACCTGTCATTACCGTACATTGCATGAATGGAAGGGAAAACAGAATTAGCAAATATTGTTTGGTACTTGTACCCAGTTACAGTATGTCAAATGGAAAGGCCCAATGAGTCCCGTAGGAGATAAACATCGCCACATATTTACACCAAACAAAGTCACATCCTTCTCAACAGTAGTACGGGGCTTACCTACAGTCCAATACACACATTTATACCCATTGACAGTTCCATTAAGTTCGAATTACTCTTCATCCAAACAAACAATGAATTCCATAATCCTGATTTAAGTGTAACTGGTAACCATATCCTGAAGCCATTCACGAAATTGTTTCCTACGATCTGGATTGTCATCACTTAGCTGTTGCATCAGCCTTGGAATGTACACACGCAACTTACCTTAGTATGCGTAGTACATTACTAGGATTTAAACCAGATTCCTGAAACTCTTGCCTTGGAATATTTTTATGATGAACGCTCAAGCAGTTCCAGCACCGAAACTGAGGATTCAGCTCTTGTAGCCTGCGAGATCACTCTGATCGTCCTTTCTACGCATCACACACTATTCTATAAACCTCGAATTTCTCTCACAGACGTTACATGAAAGTGAACCAGTTCCATACTCACATCTCCACTGGCACTGAATTACAGCAACATTCTCAAATTTCTAGTACCACTTAATAACTTGATTTTGTTCTTCAAAATTCAAACGTTCGCCGACCATGTTAATGTTATATCTTGCCACTAAGTAGGTTGCACAGTTAAATCGACAATTCTGCTGCCATATTTTGAGAAAACATATCATTACTTTTTTTTTCAGAAATTTAACCTTGTAGGTTAGTAAATAAATAACAGTTGACAAATAACTGTTGATAAATAAATAACTGTTATTTATAATAAATAAATAAATAAATAAATAACAGTAAATAAATAATAGGTTGTCTATAACAGTTCAAAGTGTGTATATATTTTTGCACGCACTCGGTATATTTTCTGTTATAACTTATATAAACTTCTTAAAGATGTAAAATTCATGTTGAAATGGGGATTGTTCATTTTGGTGCCAGAGATTCATGTTTATTTCCCGATGAGCGTACATGTAATTTAAATCTCATTATAAACTGTATGTGCACTCTTTTTATAGCTTTAGCGCTAAAAATTGCTAAAGTCCAAACAAATATATAGTCTTATTGAAATATACTTTTCATTTTAATTTTTAACATGGAAGAAATGTTGTAATTGATCACTAAACTTGTATTAAATCAAAATAATAAATAGATTGTTATCAAAATAATAGAAATACCTAGAGTTAAAAAAACGTCAGATGTCTGGGTTCGCAACGATCAGGCGGCAACCGTAGCACAGGGCTGTTGGTGGTCGTGTGTTAGGCCAAACTCTATACTACGTAAGAAGTAGCCGAACGATATTGTTCTGTGAACTGGGCAGACAGGCATAGTGTTAAATGGACGATCTCTCTTATTTCCAAAGACAGTAAATTGTTGGCGCTCGGTTACGTTACGTAAGCGTGGCGAAAGTGCCAAGTGTGTAGGGTATGTCATGAGGGACAGTTTTCAAGGTGACAGCAGTCTCGAAAACTCATGGCAAATCCACATTGGCGAAAAGAAACAGTGACAGACCTGGGGGACCATGTGCATCCTATGGTCCAGACGTTGTTTCTGAGCAATGACACTATACTCCAGGTTGATAATGCGCCCATTTATGCAGTAGGAGCTGTTGCGGCGTGGTTTGAGAAACAATAGATAAAGTTGAACCCTTCCCCTGGCCAGCCCAAACCCCAGACCTCAACATGATCCAACATCCGTGGTCCGTTTCGGAGGCATCGCCTCCATCCTCCTTCATTAAACTGAGCAATGCATTGCACGCGGAATAGTATAATATTCTACTTGCTACATTCACGAGCTCTATGACTCGATCCCATGTCCCACCAGATCTGTTCTAAGAGCGATATATGGTCCATTGCGATATTAATCTGGTAAGTTACACTTTTATCAGGTGCTTATATTATTTAGGTAACCATTTATCTATCTATCTGTATATATATGTCTGATATTAAAAAAAAAAAAAAAAAAAAAAAAAAGACTAATGAAATTAAAACATAATCACATAGACTAAGGTACACTATAAGTTCTTTCGCTATATGCTTCATCAGATAAAAGAGATAAACTAAGGAGATTAAAACAAATAAACAACCGAAAAGTAGCGAAATGCAAAATATAATATCACCAGATATACATATTTTTAGACGTCAAACTAATACTGAAGATATTATTTACTGAATTTACCTATGATTTATCTATTATATAAAAATAAAAGGGATCTTGTTTGTGGTTATACCACGGGAAAACGGCTGAACGGTTTGAAATTAATTTTTAATATGGTTATCAGTTACCTCGCACTAAATGTTTATCATGTTATTTTGATTAAAATGCATATCCTAAGTGGGTAGAGGAGGGTTAAATTTTATGCGTAAAATTGAGTTTCTCATGATTCTTTCAAGTTAGGAAGATAAAACTTGGTATATACACTCCTCATTAAAGTAAGCAGACACATGTTCCAGTAATTTTGAGCATTCTAATTTTAAGGGAAGAAGAGCATATTTTCTTTCTATATATTCTATACATATTCTTCATGTTGAAAGCGATCGCTTGTTGTTTGTCATCGCATCACGGAGGAACGGTTGAAGAGTTTGAAATGAAGTTTGCAATGATGTTAGTACCTACCTTGAACTGAGTTTTATTATGATACTTTGATTGAAGAGCGTATCCTAAGAGGAGTAGAGAGGTTTTAAAATTTCAGCTAATAATACAGTGTCTCACGAGCTCGCCAAGTTAGGGAAATAAAACTCGTATATAAACTATTAATTAAATATAAGTGGACATGTTCTAGCATTTTTAAAAATGTCCGTTTTAAGGAGGGACATTTTCTATAATTCAATTCTTTACATTCAAATCTGTCGCGTGTTGTTTTTGAACACATCATGGAAAAACAGTTTAAAAGTTTGAAATGAATTTTGGATATAGTACTTATCTTAAACTAAGCTTAATCATGCTTACATTTTAATTTGATTAAAGGGCGTATTCTAAAATGAATATAGGTAACTCAAAATTTCAGTCAAAAATACAGTATTCATGAGCCCCTCAAATTAGGAAGATGAAACTGCTTGTATATATACACTTCTCATTAAAAATAAAGGAACACATTTCTTCCCGTTTTAGAAAATTTTTGTTTTAAGGTGAAAAGAAGGGTATTTTCTATAATTTCTTTCTTCACACTGAAATCGATGTTGCCTGAAGTTTTTAATCGCACAACGGGGAAATGTTTGAATAGTTTGAAATTAATTTTTGAACATAGGTAATATCTACCTAACTCTGAGATTTTTTCATGTGATTTTTTAAAGGGCGTATTCTAAAGAGTCTAGAGGGTTTGACATTTATGCCGAAAATAAAATAACTTTTTTTTTATACAAGGTGGTCACAAAGTCTCGTTACCCCGTGATAAATGCTAATGTAAGTTTTCCGTTAGCCTTGATAAATACGAACGTAAGTTTTGCTGTTACCTTTTTATAAATGCTAATGTAAGGTTTTCCATTGTTTCAGATTGTGTGAACGATGGCTGATACTTCCAGTTACAGTATTGAAGGACGTAATACTCCAAGTTGTTGGGTACATGAGAAAAATCACATAGGTAAGACACTAGTAGAAGTGCGTGCAGACTTTAGGACAAGGTTTCAACGAGATCCTCCTCTAAAACAAACACTTTCACAATGGGAACAGATTTTATTCGCAAAGAAAGTGTGAAGGATAAGGAAAGAAGTGGCAGACCATCAACAAGAGCAGAAACATATCGTTTCGTCGCGGCGTCCGTGGAAACATCGCCGCAGAAGTCGACGCGTAACCGATCTGCGGAACTGGGTATACCCGTGTCGACTATGCAAAGGCACATGAAACAAGACTTGGGCCTGCACACCCATATCGACCTACCCCCGTTCAAGAATTATCGGACGCAGACATGGATCGGAGAGTGGAGGTATGTACGGCACTCCTTCAGACGTTCGACACAATACCAAAAACGCGGAAAAGTGATCTTTACCGATGAGTGTGCAATTTACAGAAGTTTTCGCGCACGCAATATGGTCTTTTAGTTTAAGGACAATCCACACTTTTTTATGAAGAGTTGGATCAGAATCCCTCGTATGTGATGATGGGAGGGCGTGGACAGCAGACGAGTGTTTGGGCCGTTCTTTTTCGACAGTATTGTGAATCATCAGCAAGCATGGGCGCCCGAAGGGGAGCAGTGACCCCGGCCCCCTGCCTCATGAAAGTGTATTAATTTTCTTAAGATTTTTCTTAATACAAGTAAAAAATACCAAACATAATATAGCAATTTGGGAGATGAGTCTCCCCTAGAAAATTTTCTTCGGGCACCCATGCCAGCGAGAGCTGGACATGTTGCAGAACTGGTTTGTTCCTCTCTTGGAGGAGCACGGAATCAAAGAGATATATTGGTTTCGGCACGATGGGGCACCTGCCCATTATGCACTTGCCGTATCTTACAGAAGTATTTCCTAGGCGTTGGATTCGTCGTGGTAATCCGGATCTGCCCCCATCACTTGCCTGGGCACCACGAAGTCCACGAAGTCCAGCTGTGATAATGAGCTATGGGGGTTCATAATGGTCATCGTTGCAGAAAACTGTTACGTTACCACTTCCAGAAACTGTGAAACAAGCTTTCACTCAAATTACACCTGCAATGCTTCTCAAAAGTCGCACAGAATCTGGCGGCGTATTATCCTTCGTCATGAGAATGACGGTCGACAAACTGATCCTTTGGAATTTTAATGTTCCCTATCTTAATAAGACTTCTCGAAAGCATTGTTATTCATATCATTCAGTTCTTTCCGTGTAGTTATTTACGTAAGTTTAGTGATTTATACTACTTATTTTCAGGGGTAACGGGATTCTGTGGCCACCCTGTATTTTTACATTTACATTGATATGATTATCCTACGAGGGAGGGGAAGCTTATATATTTTACATAAGCATATTCTCTCCGTGCGAAGAACGTACACTTCCGTTACTTTCTATATTCCGAGTGTAGCCATAGGCCAACTTTCTCATGTGTAAAGATACGAAAAAAAAATGGAAAAAGAAGAAAGTTGTTGAAAATGGGTGGTTTTCAATTTAAAATAGTGATTTTTTTTTCAATCGCAGCAGCCATTTGGGGTTCACACTGGTATGGCATCCTATGTTAAATAAGAAAGCAAGGTTTCCAGTTCAGTAAGGTGTTCGGACGGAACGTAAGGGCACACAAACATGGCATCGGGAACGTGTACTTCATTGTGTGAGAGAACCTAGAACAACTCAAACCCATTCCTCAAAAATGCGGTATTGTTGGGTTGGTGAAGTCCAAGGGAACAGCCTGCTGAACTGGCAATATTGCTTTCTCATTTAATATAGGGCACGTTACCAGTGTGGAACCCAAACGGCTGGTGCGATTGAAAAAGTTGCATTATTTTGTATTTTTACTCCTAATAAAGTCGAACTATGGTCCCAGATTTCTGATACACCCGGTATAAAAAAGTCGTGACTAATTAATCAACGTCCAGGCTGTTTAAGCTAGAAACTTGAAATTTGACACTGCATAGGATTTGTAACGTAGACTACCACTAAGGAAGGATTTTTGAAAATTCGACGGGAAATGAAGTGGCAATTATACATTATATTAAAATATCTGTATCTCCGAATCACTGAAGGGTAGAGACATGAAATTTGGTATTATGGATTTCTTATTTTAATAACTAGACACATGTGTCACAGTTTTTTTTTATATTACCTCTAGGAGATAAGAAAAAGGGTGAGATTACAATTGTTATGACAAGATGATCGTACTTCGAAACCGTTTAAAGATAGAGACATGAAATTGATATTTAGACTTTTCATTTAAAATAATTATAGAAATATTTCGGTGTTTTTCTTATATTTCCCCTACAAAGAAAGAAAATGGGTAGGGGTTGCAATTGTTACAATGTTATATCTCGATTATATCTCGAAATCTCTCAAGGATAGAGACATGAAATTTGCTGTTTAAACTTTTTATTTAAAATAATTAATGACGTGTTTAAGCATTTTTTTTTAAAGATATTTCCCCTACAAAGGAAGAAAAAAGGCGGAAAGGAAAAACGAGTGGCGGTTGCATTTGTTAAAATAAGATGGGCACATCTTGAAGTTTCTGAAGCTTGAAGACATAAAATTTGGTATTACACTCTTGAATGACTGAAATAAGACGTGCAAGGCCGTAGGCCGAGCAAATGTTGGTACCTGGGGGCAAAATCCTCAGCTAGCCAATGACTAATCTACTATATAGAAATGAAAAGGATCTTGTTTGTGATCGCACCACGAGAAAATGGTTGAACCGTTTGAAATGAATTTTTGCATATAGTTATCAGCTACCCCAAACTGGATTTGATTAAAACGTGTGTCGTAATGGGAAGCAGAGAAATCCCATTTTATGCTTAAAATTGAGTTTTTCGTGATTCTTCCAAGTTAGTAAGTTGAAATTTGGTATATAAACTCCTTATTAAAAATAAACGGATATGTGTCCCAGTGTTTTGAGAATTCCCATTTTAAGAGGGGGGAAGAGGTATTTTCTATAATTTTTCTTTACATTAGAAGCAATGTTGTTCGTGATCACATTGCGGAGAAGCGGTTGAGCAGTTTGAAATGAATTTTGTAACGTGATTAATACCTACCTTGAGTTGAGTTTTTATCATGTTACATTGATTTAAAGGGCACATGCTAACGGGGTACAACGAGTTCAAAGTTTATGCGAAAAAATCAGTATTTCATGATCTTGTCTAATTAGGGAGATAAAACTCGCATGCGAATACCTCATTAAAAATAAGTGTACAGGTATTCCAGAGTTCTTATAAATTTTAACCGGGATCCCCGAGGCATTTTTCTATAATATTTTCCCTTCACGATGTTCATCGAATTCAAAGTGATGTTGCCTATTGTTTGTGATAGCATCACAGGGAAACGGTTGAACAGATTGAAATAAAATTTCGAACATAGTTAACACCTACCTTGAGCTGGGGTTTTATCATGTTACTTTGATTAAAGGATACATCCTAAAAGGGATAGAATTTCAAAATTTCTGCAAAAAATAGAGTATCTAGTGGGTTGTTATCATTACACTTTCATTAAACTGCTTATCCTAAAGGAGATCATATATTTAATGTAAACATATTCTTCCCGTGCGAAGAACGAACATTTCAGCTAGACATTAATAAATTTTAACCTAATATTGAAGTGATGGAGAAAGATCTAGTTGACATTCAGCAATTCTATATAGACGTATATGATCTAATAACGATAAGTTTAATTCTAATAAATCGACTGTTTATTTTCCATTTCTGACAAGTAACAGTTTTATAAATCTCAACCAAATGTAGATTGATTGATTGGGATTTAATGGAGACGTCAGCAGCGAGGCTATATGTTCACACAAGAGGAAGTAGCGTATGTGACGTATAAAAGTTCTTCCAAAATAAAAACAATGAACAATAGCATGATTTCTAAGAACAGAGGAAAAGTAATAATATTTTGATCAAAATGGACTAAACATAATAATAATTACGATCTAAGATAAAAATTGAAACAGAAGTTATGAGGAAGCTAAAATAATAAATCGAAAGAAAAAATGATGCCTAAAAATAATAATAATAATTCCAAAAATAAAATAAATAAAGGCTTTAAAAAGCTTCAGAGAATGTTAACAAACAAAAGCGTTAACAAATATTGTAATCTCACGAACAAAAGCGAAAGTATGATCACTATAAACTCCCAAAACTCTACTAAAATTACTAGTCAATTTTCTAATATCTGAAAATTTCGGACATTCTACAAGGATGTGACGAATACTCAATAGGATGATAGATTGTTCACAACACGAACGGTTGGCATCACGCACTAAATAGGACTGAGTGAGATAAAAGTATTCGAGAAACCAAGTTAATATATGAGTTCTTTATGGATACTATACTAGACACAATATTGCAAAATAATCTTTACAAAAGTGAGATTTTTACCTGAAACCGAGATTCAGCGCATCTTCAGCTGATACTTTGCCAATATCAATTGTTCGCATTCGCCAGATTCTATTATTAGTTAGCATGTCTTCTATTTCGTCAATTCTTGCTCCATATTGCCCTATGAATTGGTATATATCATCTAGCAGACCTAATGGCATGTCCTAGAGAAGCACATTATAATCGATATGGACATTATAGGAAAATTTACTAGCATTTTATACATTTATAATCTAAAATCCCAACATTTTATCTAGTATACAACCAATTACTTCACAAGATTTCTTTTCTGTAATATATCCTTAACACAAAATTTTAAATTAGGTTGCTGAACTACATTAATCTTTGTGTAATGAATGAAAAGTATAGTTGGTATATTTTATCTCTTATCTCTAACAATGAAAAAGTGCTGAAACACTTATTATTAATTACCTTTGTGGATAATAAATCTAATTTTGAAGTTGCTTCGAGAGGGCACAGCATTAAAGGTATAGAATCTAATTTCTTAGATATTAAAGATTAACATTTGTTTGAGTAAAATAAGCTTATTTATGTTTACTATCACTCAAACCTCGTTCAACAAATTAAAAGAAAAAATGGCACTTGTTGCAATGGAGAATTTCGGGAAAAAGGAATTACGGAAACAACGGCTGAAAATATACTTTCGAGATTTCCCAGTAGGCAGTCAATCTACAAACCTCTTTCAAAATAAATATCTTCTCTAACTGTGCAAAAAATTAACTAACCAATATTTAGTATATTATTCACAATTTTACATATATTTATTTCAATAAAAGCGGTAATATACAACATTAGTTTCAAACGTACAGAATACTGCTCATCCATTGTCTGTCTTAATCAAGCACTGAAATCTTGTGGATTGTCAAGTCCTATGCTCTTTTTCAACCTTTTATCGCTAAGACTTAAATGAATGACGGATGTAGATATTATTTAATTCCTACCTAGCAAACTTCCCGCTCAATATCTTCTGTACTTAATTTTCGGAACCATTATAGTCCCATCTTATTGAAAATGTATATTAACACTAAACAAACACGAAGTTCAGGTAGAAGGTACTGTATATGCGGATGTAGGATTTGTGAAGACGCCAAATAGCATAATATGATAAAACTAATAACGTTGATTCTTTTCTTCTTCATTATCATTTCTTTTATTTTTGTTTCCTGAAGTACACACGTTATAAATCAATGGTAGCTACGTGTTGCTCAAATTTTCCGAAGCAAGATTTCATTTCGTATTATATTTTAACAACGCATGACTTAAATACCTGATTCTCAATTCCTTAAACTTGAATCATATGTCTGTGTGTTTGTATATGAAATTTGTATATATTTATTTATTTATTATTTGGGTTGCTAAACAAAAGGAATACTCATCGACTGATCAAACAGTCTGAAATAAAATGATTTTTTTCAGTTTAACGTCCCATAATTATGTCCTTTAGGCTAAGAGAGACGGATGATCAAGGAAAGTGAATGATCATGGAAGAATTGGTGGAAAGAAAATATGGGAGGAAACGGGAGTACTGCGAGAAACCCCATGGACAGGATATTGTCCACAACAAACTTGCTTGACTGGGGACCTACACTCACCAGAGGTAAGCACTCTACTACTGACCCAACATACCCCTACGTAACGGTTTAAGATATCAGATTGCTATAAATGGCTTTATGATATTTATGTCTATCAAAAACCTTTTATGTAATTGGACTTATTAAAGAACTTTCTGGAAATAAAGCTCTTTGAAAAAATCAAATTTTCATATCCTCTCTAAATTTATTCCTATTTATTCGAAATATCAATAGGATGACACATTAATATTAGATTTGAAGATTCTTGAATATTAGTCATTCAGTGATTTACCTAAAAAAGTTTTGATGTTCGTGTTTCGCCATTTTACTGTCAGAACCTAGCAAGCTTGAGTCGATAGTGAAACACTGAATAATTAATGTAGTATTATAAATCGAAGCGATTAGACGATGAAAGTATCATGTTACATTTTTCAAAACGTTGAATTCTGGCGGTTCATGTTATATGTTAGTCTTGCTATATAACATATCATTTAGTGAGTCCTTGTCTCAGTGAACATATTCAGAAAAGATGGAAGGTGTATATTAACAGACAAAGTTGTTACTTCAATTCTCTGGAAACGTACAATTTGTTACATACCACCTTCATTCTCTATCCGTTTCAATTCTCCTTTAACATGTAAATTCGAAATATGTAGTAATCTCTGACATACCTACATCTATCTATCTATCTATCTATCTATCTATCTATCTATCTATCTATCTATCTATCTATCTATCTATCTATCTATCTATCTATCTATACATACATACATACATACATACATACATACATACATATATATTTCTATTGGGTTGGTAACACTATTAACTTGGTGACATTACAACGTATCACAAACAATATCCCCTAGTCGATATTTGCATCTTACAAAATTTAATCGTTTTCTATTTATTAGTTTAAAAGTTATAATGGAGTTTCAATATAAGTAATCTACTCTTTGTAATGCGGATAATATGTTTAGAATATCATATATACTGGGGTTCCAAACAATGAGTATTGTCCCCTATAATATGTACTACTAACTGAAAGTTCTGGTTGAAGGTAGTATTAAAGAAAAAAATTGCTATCTCCATATTTCTTACCCATCTTTATCTAAATATTATCTGATAAATGAAACGATGATTAACTATCGAAATTAAAACTTCCGTATTCCTCACATTGTTAAAAGAGAGAAAAAAAGACATATACGAGGGCAAGTCAAGAAAGACTTGGACTGATTTTTTTCCCGGCAGTTCTGTTAACGCTGGAGCTTCATAGTTTGGCATACAAGTAAGGTGGGTCTTGCTGTGCATACATATAAAATGTTGTTAAGGAATCATTGCATGTTTGGGAACCACGACTTTTTATTGCAGGTGATGTTCTGCGCCGCCTCTAAAAGTCGCCTGTAGAAGAAATGAAGTCATTACGAGATGAACAATTTGCAGCTATACGGTTCTGCTATCGCCTGGGGAAAAGTGCAACAGAAACTCTAGGAATGTTGAGAGCAGCCTACAAAGATGACGCTCTGCCACGAAGTACCGTGTTCTGGTGGTTCAAAGAGTTTAAAGAGGGCCGAATGACAATCACGAAAGCTGGTGGACCAGGTGTATCAGCGTCAGCTGTTACTGAGGTGAACATTAACACGGCAGCAGTCATTGTTAGAGAAGATCGCCGCATCAGTATTGACGATCTGGCAGCCGCACTACGCATATCTCATGGCAGTGCCTTCAAAATTTTGCATGACCACCTCCACATGAGCCGAGTGTGTGCGCGATGGATTCCGCGACTCCTGACACCAGAGCAGAAGGCCTTCGAGTGGAGACTTGCAGGGAGCTGTTGCAAAGGTTTGAGGATGGTGGAGACGCCTACCGCACCGTGCGACTTTTTTCTATTCCCTGCCCTAAAATCCAGACTGCGTGGACGCCGCTTCTCCGATAATTCCGAGGTTCTGAAGGCATCGGAGACGGTTTTGAAGGACCTCTCAAAGAATGGCCTGCGACACGTGTTTGAGGACTGGAAGACTCGAATGAAAAAGTGCATTCAAATGGGCGGGGACTACTTTGAAAAGGATCATGTGCCTGTTGCTGAGTAATAATAAATTGCCTAGAAAAAAAAAATCAGTCCAAGTCTTTCTTGACTAGCCCTCGTATGTGGTGTGTCAATGTATAGAAAATGGAGTCGGAATAAATTAGGTCATTTTAATTTGAAGTGTCGCGGATGGAATGTTGCTTAAGGCAACTTTTACAGTACTTAATCTTAGTTATTGGTATGTCTACATAAAAAAAGATATGTTTATATATTCCAAACGCTGTTACATAAATTAACATAAAAAGTTAAAATAAATTAGTGAAAAATCTACATTATGCAATAAGTCACCCGTTTGATTGTCGAGAGTTTTTAATTGATCATGCATGCTGAACTAGTTCTCCAAAATATTAAGTTTGTTGCCTCTATAGATCTACCAGATTGATTGAGCTGATTTAATATGTGAAATATTTGAAATGAGGCAAGATTCCTCATTTTGAGATTCAATCGGAGTAAGAACATCGTTATACTTTTGAAAACGAATTTGATGGCCAAATTATTTTGAACTAAATTATTTTTACTTATTTACTTGTTCAAAAGTAAGGTTCTTTTTTCGATCATATTCGGTGAGTTTCTCCCATTTTTGTCATTTATCTTTGTCGTGATAGTGACAAAGGAACGACCAAAAGGAAAATTAACCAGATAAACGAACATATCATAACATTCAACAAATTTAAACTTAACTAATTCTGGTTTAACTAGGTATTTATTGATAAGTAAGTACAATGGACAAAGTTCAAAACAAGATGTAAAATCTCAAACACGGGGGGCAGGGGATTATTTTTGAATCTTTCCGTATTATCATAAAATATCCAGTATTAAATTTGGATCAAAGGAATCTAAATAAAAATTAGTATTAAATTATATTAAGGTAAATCAAGTTTCAATAAAATAGGGATATAACTTATAATTTCCAAACATAACGTATTCTTATAGTCAGTTAATCATCACAGCCTGGTATTTGTTTGGACAGATTTTCTGGTAACATCGACTTCAGCAGCGGAAGGAAGAATAGCAGTAGTGAATCGTTACAAGTTGAAAACATTTTTTTTTTTTTTCAATAATTATGGGAAAAAAGGAACTCCTATCTGTAATACTAAGTAGCATTAAATCTTCTAAGATCCGACTGACGAAGGAAAGACAGACTCACCGAATTTAATCGCAAATTAGAATTATGATCGTAAGGAATTCGAACGTAAGTACTAACGTCACTAACATCTTTAACAACTATGTGAATACAATGTGCATTATTGACAACGTACTAGCCATTCTTTCTCCAACATTATGAGCTTCTTTCCTAACAGCTGACACGTCATTTACTGCTTCGTAATATATTTCATTTCTTTCACTAGATACGGAAGTGTACAATTCATGAATACTATTTGCACTTCCAAGCTTTCCATTTCTCCCTGGAGTCTTGGCCATGGAGGATAAAAAGACATCTGCCTATAAATTATGTTCCAACCATTGATTTGTAGATCATCGTTCAACTTATTATTCCAAAAGTTGTTTAATATCAATGTTGCTAGAAAAGTTACTGATTCTGTTAGGATTTTTATGATAATATTGTTGAAGATATATATATCGTACAACACGGAATGTTATAAATTTATTCTGGAACAACTTGTCTTGTCTATCATAAGACGTAAATATTACTTCGTTGCGATTATGATAATTCTATAAGTTTTTTTCGATATATAACTGCACGACACGTTGGGATATTTTTAAAATTTATACTCTATCTAGAAAAAAAAAACATTTTAGAAAAGTATTATTTGTACTTCAATAGAAAATAATTTCATATCTTGATGCTGTGATATTTGTCTGAAATTCATTTAGCTTATATTATAAACTGTGAAGCTTAAAATATCTCCTTCATATCACGGTGTGAGCACAGGAGTACTGGCATCTTTATTTCTGGGTGGAGGCATTAAATCTTTATATAACATGATAAACAATGGCTTACATTTGTAATAAATCTCTTCAAAATCATCTTTAGTTGCTCAAGCGATAACAGCTACCATTTTTGTTAATTGTTCTGCCTAAATTTCTTATTATATATCGATTTTGGCATTCATCTAGTTAGAATAAAGTATTACTTTAAGCATTGCCGCCACAGTTCATTCAAAATATGTACATAAACAAAATATGTACTCTCAATCTAACATTTTCTGGCTCTCCCTGTAGAAATCTTACCTGAGCCACTCCGCCAACTCTCATCCAGCCACAATGTAGACGAGCTCCGCATACACGCTCAAATATTTCCATCATTTTCTCCCTTTCCTCAAAAAGCCAAAATAAAGGAGTGATGGCTCCAACATCCAGGACATGAGTAGCAATAGACAAATTATGACTAAAAAGTCTTGTAAGTTCAGCAAATAAGACTAAAATGAATGAAACAAAAGAAGTATGAGAGGTCTGAAAACATTTTGAATAAATACAATAATCAATTTTAAAGAAAAGTTTAGAAAGATTATCATAACCAGAGAAAATTGTTCAATTTAAGACAATAATAATATAGATAGTTATATAATATAGTTATAATAGATATGTTGTATAGATGTGGTATATTCTTTAAAAAATCACCTTGAGTGTCGAATTTTCGGTGACAGCTATTAGCATTGTCAAGGTAAAGACAAGAAAAAGCTTTAATGGGATTAAGATGTATAGGAAAATAACATAAAAGAAATTTTCAAATGAAAACACTCATAAATAAAACTTCGTTGCTGTTTCAATGAATAAGTCTTAAAGTTTTCAGCTTCTGCTTCCTTGGTTAGTAATGACAGCGAGGACATCAATGATGTTATTCCAACTTTCGTCCAACCTGTCCATGTTGGAATTTAGTTTTGAAAACTTCGTTCGACTGAGAAAGGTCCCGTATAACTACCTTTCTATGAGTGATGAAGACTTTTTGATCACTTACACTTTACTGATAACATGCTTTGTATTCTAAGGTGTTTAGAAAAGCCCAATATAGACATATCGTGTGTTGGCATTCCGAATCTCTTATTTCAGCCTAGAGCGTGTATTCCTTTCCGGTTTTTTTTATTTATTTATTTTTATTTTTTAAAAATAAATGATTTAAATGCATATCTATCCATTTTACGGTGTCATCTTGTTTTAATGCAGTCTGTTCCAAAGTTTGTTTCAAATTTATGCAACCAATGTTTCAAAATTATCAATCCTGTAACCATTTTTCTTTCAATTTAATATAACGTTGATTTCGGTTGTTCTGTCGTAATTATTGGAACAAAGAATTGAAGCTCTACTTAAGAAATTCTTCCGAATATTAGCTTTTATTTTATTGAAGTGTATCGAATTTGCACGTATTGGGTTCCTGCTGTATCTTTCTGGTAAATCTTAGTAATAACGTTATCGTAGACTTGGTTGTATCTTATCGTCAGATAAAATTAGGTGAAGAATTACGAGATTTTACTAAGTCTTTGTGGAATGCTAAAATGTACCGAAGTACCGTTATCCCTTTCGGATATGTTAATAGATCAGTTAGTCTATATGCATCTCTGCAAAAGGTTTTAGGTCATGCTTTGTACAGCAAATTAGTGTGTTATATCAATGATGTAAAAATTCTAACTTTATCTTTCAAAGAACAGCTTCAAGTTCTAGACCAATTCTTCACAAAATTGTATGAAGCAAACATGACTATAAATTTATTAGAATTGTCATTTTGTAGCACATCTTTTAATTTTTTGCGATTTATTGTAACACCTGAAGGTATATCTAAGGATCCCTCTTATATGGAAACCATCCGTAACTTATCCTGTCCTAAAACTATAAAGTAATTACAAAGAATATTAGGCCTCCTTGAGTGGTGCTCGAAATTCGTGAGCAAGTTCGCTGAATTAGCTTATTCTTTGTTTGAACTGACAAAAAAAAGAAAAAGATGGATTTGAACTTTATAATGTAAGAATAGTATTCAATCTCTTAAAGACAGTTTAGTGCAAGACGTTTTCCTCAACTATCCCATTCTTGATCAAGATTTTTGTTTAATAGTATACAGTTCAAAAGTAGTGGTAGCAAATATCATTTTCCAAGAAACTGATGATAAACGAAACATTATTGGTTTTTGTAGTAAAACTCAACGATCATATACAGTAACAACTTAATGTGTTAGCAATTGTAACAGCTATTTGTAAATGGGGACATTTACTTTATGGAAAACATGTCAAAGTCTATATCGATTATATTTCTCCTGTGAACCTCCAAGAAATTAAATATTCGAACTCTCGTTTGGCCGAATGGAGTTGGAACTTCGAAGTTTGATTTAAAAATAGTGCATATTTCAGGCATTTACGAAGGTAGGTTGATAAGTTCTCAGCCTCAGAAAGAAAACAAGTACGAGGGCAAGTCAAAAATTATCTACACTGTTGTCATAACTTTTCTTACATTTGCACTTTGTTTTCTGTCCTCGCATATTGTATTGTTATACTGTTGTGGTAATGCTGTGAAAGTGGGATCCTCCCATTTTTTCCTTCTGTTGCAGATATACCATGGCTGCTCTATTAGAAGTTTGCAACAAAGAGGAACAACGAGCAGAGATCCGCTTCCCCCGGTCGGAGTTTGTCAAATGATCAGACATTCATCGCATACTATCATCGCAATATGGGAGAAGTGCACTATCACGTAAAACTGTGTTTTTGTGGCTCGAGAAGTTTAAAAGTGGTCGAACAAGTGTAACGCATGAAGAGGGAGCAGGACGGCCATCAACCTCCACTACAGATGACAACATTCAGCAAGCTCGAGAAATGGTTCTGGCGAATAGGCGAATCACTATCAATGAGGTATCATCTGCTTTGAACATCAGTTATGGCTCTGCCCATCACATCATCCACGACGAGCTCGGTATTCATAAAGTCTGTGCACGGTGGGTACCAAGAAAGCTTACTGCAGAACACAAGCACACTCGTGTTAGGGTCTGTCAACGCTTACTCACTAGCTTCAACAATGAAGGTAATGCATTTTAAACAGAATAGTCACCGGCGATGAAACATGGGTTCATCACTATGAGCCAGAATCAAAGCGCGAGAGTATGCAGTGGAAATACCCTGGATCTCTGACGAAGAAAAAATTCAAGACTGAATTATCCTCAGGAAAGGTTATGTTAACTGTGTTTTGGGACTCACAGGGGCTCATAATGGCAGAGTTCATGGAAAAGGGAAAGACTATCAACAGTGCGAGTTATAATGAAATGTTGGAAAAGAAGCCGGAAATTCACAACAAACGCCGAGGTTTGTTGTCGAAGAAAGTTTTGCTGTTGCATGACAAGCACTGCCATACACGGCTCATCACATTATTGAAATCATCAACAAGCTAAAATTTGAGTTATTGGAACATCCTCCCTACAGCCCAGACCTAGCTCCATCTGACTTACTTGTTTGGGCCACTCAAGGATGCTTTGCGTGGTCGCCGAATTGCCTCAGATTTAGACGTGCAAAATGCGGTGCAAAAGTGGCTTCAGGACCAACCGAAAACATTTTATTTGGAAGGAATACGGAAGCTTTTTGACCGTTGGGCCAAGTGCATTGATAAGGAGGGAGATTACGTAGAAAAATGATGTGCATAGTATAAGCCTAGCTTCATGTAAATAAACCGTAGAATGAAAAGCGTAGATAATTTTTGACTCGCCCTCGTAGATAGGAAGCGAAGCTTGGTGTTTTTATTCAACATATTCCCCTTGTAGTGCAATGCACTTTTCATATCGCTGCTGCAGTGCTTGCAGGCCAGACAAATAGAAGTCGGATGAATGCTCTGCAAACCAGGTCTCTGTTTGAGAAATGACGTCATACGCGCCATTGAAATGTGTTCCTTTTAAAAAACATTTTCAATTTAGAAAAGAGGTAAAAGTCTGATGGAGCCAAATCAAGCGAATAAGGTGGGTGTTCTGTATTTGAAACCGTAGGTCTTCCATTGTTTGCAATGTCAGACGTGCCCTGTGTGAGGGCGCATTGTCCTGGAGGAAGATTACTCTTTTTGACAGCTTTCCACGTCTTTTCTCCTTTAGTTCTGCTTTCTGTTTGTCCAGAAGAGACGTATAGTAAGTTGCATTGCTGGTTTCACTCGAATTCAGATAATCCAGGAATAGAATTCCTTCACAATCCCGGAAGACCGTAGCAAGGACCTTAGCAGAGGAGCGCTGTGTCCTAGCCTTCTTCGGACGTGGAGAACCGCTGTGGCGCCATTACGCTGATTGGTGTTTCGTCGTGGGATCGTAGAAATATAACCAGGTTTCGTTATGCGTTCAAAAGTTTTGGAATGCACTTTGTCGCGACCTTCCTAATATCCAAGTCTTCATGGATAATTTTCCACACCCGTTCATGACTAATGCCCAATGTGTCCTCTATCTGTTTGAGCGGGATTCGGAGATTGTCGAGAATCATTCGGTGAATGGCGTCAATCATCTCGGGAGAGGTCACTAAAATTGGTCTGCCACACCTTCGATCATCGTTCAGACCAAACTGCCCACGTTTGAAGTTCACTGCCCATTTCTTCACAATGACGTACGATGGTGCCTTGTCCGTCAATGTCGTGACAAGGTCGTTGTGGATCTCCTTCGGCAAGAGTCTCTTTAGGAAGAGGTACTTGATGAATGCACGGTGTTCAAATTTACTATTTTCTGGGACGTGAGCTGACATCCTCACTTTGGACCTGAAAAAAACAAATTTAAAATTGGTTTAGTCAAACCAAATTTTGCATAGTAGCTTCACAAATTATAAGCCTCATAAATGTACATAACCTTTATATCTAGCTTTGTTTGAACCTGGATAGGCTGAGAACTTATCAACCTACCGTCGTATAATAAAGCTAGAGATACGTTGTCGAGAATCGTGTTAACGGCAAAAGATGAAGTGCATATTGTTAGTAATTCGCAAGTGTTGCTATCGTCGTTTGGAAATTTAACTGTAGAAGAATTGGTACAGAAATAACGTGAAGATCCTGAATATATTTCGATTATGAAATTTTTAGAAAATCCTGATGACCTATACAGTAAGGTGAAAAACCGAAATATTGAGAAATTTTACAAATTGGATAATGACATATTGTTAAATAAGAATTTTTATTTTCCTGAAATTTGTAGAATTTGTATTCCTCCATTATTAGTATCATCAGTCATTGAACATATGAACATGCACTGTCAGTGTGGGCATTTTGGGGCGGAAAAGATTCTTGAATTTGTTAATGAAAAGTGTTGTTAGAAATCTATGGTAGATATATTAGTAATTTTATTACTGATCGTGTTGAATGTAAAAGAATGAGGGTAGGAACTTCTCCTCCAGCTAAACCTATGGAAACTATTTCTACAAATGGTCTCCGTGCACTTGTTTCAATTAATATTTTAGGATCAAATGTACCATCATTTTGATGATAGCTTATCTATTATGGATGTTTTCATTAGGTACTTTACTTTACATCACATGAGAAATGTTACTACAAAATGTGTTTTGCGTTGTTTAGAATCATTATTTTTTGCATTTGGGTACTGCCAATACAATTCTAGTAATTAATGGCAGTTCTTTTGTTTCCCACAAATTTAAAGAAAAAAATGTCCGAATATGGTATTAAAATACATTATGTTACTACTTACTACGCTTCATCCAGTGTTGTAGAACACGTACATCAGGAAACTAATTGTTTGTTCAAGTTAATTTGTAGCGACGATTACACTACTTCGTAAAATTCATACAACAAATTGTAATATTGTTGAATTACTCAGTTTCTAACTGTTTAGAAGTAAGTCGTGCTAGCTTACATTTAAATGTAAAATCTTCTGATCCAGTATTCGAACATTTTGGAATTGTTGTAAACGAAAATATCAAAGCTTTCAGACAAAGTATTTGAATTGTTAGATCCACTCACATTTAAATCAATTGGTTTACAGTCAGTTGACAGAGTAAGAGCTTGGAAACTCACTAAAGAAACATGAAAAATTTGGTTGAATTTTGCTGTTAAACACTGTAATAACCAATATGATGAAATTTTGAAAGAGTAGTGTAAGAACTCGGAATTAGAAAGTTGCGTTCAAGAAGTCAGTTGTGATACCATTGATGCAGTAACTGTTAATATTTCCAACACTTGTACCTTTAAGATCAACAGTAATAGAATCGCTCGAGTACTCCATGAGAAATGGGATTTAGACCCATATGTTAAATACTTATGGGGAAAAAAATTTGTATGAACGAAATCGTACACTACACTTTAGTCAACACGCTTATTCTATTAGATTAAGCCGTTACAGGATCATGTGATCAGTAACGAGTCTTTAGTCTTGTACTCATGTGGTGAGCTACCGCAGCTCTGTCTAATCATCTAGACAATCTCTTATGAGAGGCAGCCAGGCAATAACATAATGCAGAGATATGTAAAAATAGTATTTTGATGTTTTAAAGTTGACTTAGTTTTTGGACGTTATAGAAACATCAGCGATGGCGGAAAACGGATTTCTGAGGACAACCACCCTCCTTTTTGTTATATAACCTTAATGGGTGCCACCTTTACTTCAAATTCTACATACTAATCTAAACCTTTTGTTGTCATCAATAAGGGGTAGGGAATCGCCATCATTTGGGAATTTTATTTGGAATGGCCGACTTCAAATTTATGTGACAAGCACAAATATGTGTAATAGTGTAGCAAATCACATGCTGTACAGCCCGTTTTCCTTGTATTGCTTAATGCAGCTTCGCGTATAAAGCGTTGTTCAGCGCTTATTAACACTATTATTCCACAACCCCCTATATCATTATTGAATTGCATTTAATATATATTACTAACTTTACGGAAGTTCTACAGAACTTCATATGTATACTAATTGTGCAGGTTTTAGTGTTTTAATTTATTACAGATAGGTTGTTTAGTGATTTTTTTTTTTTTTTGATACGATGCATTTTACATACATTTCATTTTACATACTGTGGATGATTCATCATTAATTGATTTCTTTTGATATTTTATTTTTTATATTTCATATGAGTTAATGTTTTTATTTCATGTTGGATTTTGCGATAAATGATGATTCTTTGAAGTAAGGTGTTGTTTACTTGTTTGTGTTTTTGTTAAGTTGATTGAAAGTTCGTTTGAATGTTCCTCTCTATTTGTGTGAGAACACAGCAAAAAATGTATTTGCTGTAGAATGATATTACGAATGTTTCGTATACCACATCATCATCTTAGTAATAAACATATTGTTTCAATATTATGTCAGAGATCTTAAAATATATTTTGAATAAAATTCGAAATAATACATACATATTCAATTTATGTGTTATTTTGTTTGAATGTTCTAGGAATGAAACATGATTTATTGAAGATATGTGATTTCAATTGTTTTATTGTCAGTTTAATTATTATATTGTGTATTAGTATGTAAAATTAATAATAAAATATACTAAGTAAGCAATATATACAAACGATATAAGTGAAACTTTATGATATTTAAGAACAGTAATAAGTTACGCAGAACGACAAACTTTACAAAGATTTATAGTGTATTGTACTCAAAGTACTGAAAATAGTACAGTGTTATGTAATCATGGCGCTATTTTGAGCATACTTGAAAATTTTATTCTTTGCTTTCTAAGAAAGAAAAATATAATATAGTTCATTTGTATTAGTATATTAATGTATTTATATTAGTGTGACTGTTATTTCACGTAAAAGAAAGTTAAAAATTGTATTATTAAAATATTATAAAATTAATATACAGACAGAACATTAAAATATATTTTCCCAAAAAATATCCTCCATGCACCGAAACATGGTCCTTCACGTATCTTCGATTTCGCGATCTTACGGAACATAAAACAGTATTAACACTTTTGAACTTGTGTATTAACTAGTACGTAAACTAGTGTACTATGGTGGAATTAAATTGGAGTCATATATCTAAATGCCAAGATTCTTAAGGAAAACTCATTTTTCACAGCCCGATCGGGCACCATATATAAGAGGACAAATTACCAAGATCTTTATTCTACATTGCTGAATTTTTTGGGGAGGATATTAACCCAAAAGGAGACCCCGCCTTCGTAGAATTTTGTCTGCTCCAAAGACGAACCCATATTTTATGGTAAAATTCTCCACCAATCTTGTCATCGACTCGGTAGTCACCTACACATAACATAAATGGTTCAATGGATAATTTACGTATAATTACAAAAAAAATGTAGTGTTTGTGGAAGCCTAGTATTGTTAAAAAGTGGATTTGTGATGTTAAACAAAAATATCACTTTAAAAAAGAGACAAAATTAACACCCTTTTAAATAATAATTTTGTAGAACTATATTTTCAGAGATGCAGGGGTATCACTCCGCCTTTGTCCACCAGCATAAGTGGGAAAAATAATCGCCTTTTAATTATGAGCTAGTAAGCGAAAAAAAAAAAAAGCTTTTCAATTAATTAGAAGTGGAAGAAGAGAAGCAATCCACTTTTCGGTGATTTTTTAAAAAAAAGTAAAACTAACAATTATATAAATGGATCGAAAGTGTTGACAGTCATATAAAACAATTGTCTAGTGGTCCGCATGAATTGAACATAGTTACTTGGTACAAAAATCCAACTACACGCATGCGTCACGATGTATTTAGAAAACTTTTCTTGTCGTAGTTTGCGCATTCTGATTTCGAATTAAGAGCTAAGAAATTACAATCCTGTCATAATTATTACTTGAGAAATCAAAATCAAAACCTGTTTCTTGTGTGTGTGTGTGTGTGTGTGTGTGTGTAAAAACAAGAAAAAAAAACTTTCCTTTGTAGATTTTACAAATTGTGTTCCGAGAATAATGTTACACGCCAAATTCGATATTTCAACTAGGGTTGACTTCAAACTGAAGAACTACAGTTCGCTATCACTCTTATTTGAAAAAATTCAGCCGAACGAGAACAAATAATCAAGTTCAAATAAACAAGTTCTATCTTCTTTTTAGGAATAGTCATTATTTAGTCTAGAAACCAAATTAGAACTGATTAGATTCAGTAAACACTCATTGCCTATACAACAGGCTGTACGAAGATACCGTACCGATGACGAAGTTTGTTGAACACTAATCCAAAATTCAGGGTGCTTCGCTAGGAAAGCGAAACGGATGTAGTTATGGAAGTCTCTTTATTTCAGATTATACAACAGTTTGTGAGACGATTATAGCAGAGGAAAAACATTATGCAGTATTATTTAGTACAGTTGGTCACAGCTCTCTTGCAAATAAAGTTCGTTGTTTGCTTTTTTATACATTAAATAAAATAAGAAGCATTAATGAGAAAAAATAATTAGAATGAGATGTATCTTTTCAGTCTTATCTGTTTCAATAAATAACTGACCATGGAGGTTCACCATTGTGCATCAATAATGCACACGCACTGATAACATCAGTAAAAATCAAAGTAAAAGCGTTTTCCACTACTGTTCACTGATTATAGATTATAGGTGATCAGTAATAATCAGTCAATATCTGATCAGTCAGCCGATGTAGGTCGAATACTACATCCTTTCATAATATTTGCAAGTGGCCTATCAGAAAGAATTAAATTTTGAAAACCAAAAATCTAAGCTAAACATATCAAAAATTCAGGTTTATGATATTTACAAAGAATTTCAGTTGAAATTCAAACATACAAATAGTTGCCAATGATAAAATATAATCGACTTTGAACCACTTATCTCGATAGTAAATCCCCTTTTCAGTAAGTATAGGTAAAACAAATAAAAGTGTTCAATGTTACAGTCACTGATGCGAACGATCCCTGGAGCTTAGTTTTTATTCTACCAACTCTTGCGAAGAATGGAAAATAGAATTCTCGCGATACCGCTCTGGATTCACATGAAGAGGACATCCAGCCATACGCTCAATCATCCCAAGAGTTCTACATAAGAAAGGCAGACGAGATGACAGTTCGAGTGATCCCATTTTCATCCATCCCTGTAAAATCCCTAAACACCTCACCAATTGATTACTGTGGATTGCTCATGCTCGATACCTTCTTCATAGCTCGCAGTCTTTAAATGTTGCCAAAGTGGTTTCATTCAATTTCAATTAAAATTAAAATTCTTTGCTTTGTAAGTATCATAAACTTGCAGTTTTTGATGTGTTTAGTTTCAAAATTTAGTTATTTCTGATAAGTCACCTGTATATATTATTTAAATAATCTTGTAGCTTTTAAATATTTCGATTACCACGTATATGTCTGTATAACTTAACATCGTCTGTACACGTTAAACATTTCAGAACATTCAGGATGATGAGTGCGGGTTTGATCCTAAATCATCCGCCCGAATTCCCTTCTCTCTACGATTCTTCCTCTTAATTTACTCAAGCTATGATACAACTACTAAATTGTTATTTATTAATCAAACTCTAAAAGTTAATCTCCCTAACTTGATTCCGAAAATTTAAGAGAGGTACCCAGAACCTACAGGAACACTATCTTTCCAATTAATCTAGGGACCTATCTATATCCACATGAGCTCTCGCCAGAGATTGAACCCGGGTCTCCCTAGTCGAAGATATATTGTGTATATATATATATATATATATATATATATATATATATATATATATATATATATATATATATATATATATATATATATATATATATATAATAGCCATATAGCCGAAAGGGAGTCCTGCTTTACGTAAATATTTGGGAATTTCATATTAGGTCACTGCTTCACTGTTATTGAGTCTATGATAATTGATAACAGAAATAAGAAAGTTAAATTATAAACTTGCCTCTTATATATTTCGCACGACATGGCACATCTATATTCAATAGCTTCTCTACAGCAAGACAAAAACAATGCTCATTGCAAAGTACGGCAACATAATCTAGGCGATCAAAGTATGGAACAGCTTGATTGTATGTTTTGTATTCTATTAACTTCTCTGTACCTCGATGTAGAAGTCCAACATGAGGATCCAATTTCACAACAGTCTGTAAAATAAAGGATTTCAGTGCCATAATATAAACATGTGATATCTAAGCGAATAACAAATTTGATTAAACGTGATAGCAAAAACACCACTTCCACACAGCACTTCAAATAAATAGCCATGAGTTTGGAGATACAAATGTCTCTCATATTATATATATATATATATATACATATATATATATATATATATATATATATATATATATGTGTGTGTGTGTGTGTGTGCATTGTGCAGTTGACAAGCAAACATTCAGATGGGGCATACAAATTATTATTTTTTAAAATTGTATTTATTATGTGAAAATTTTCGTACAAATTTTCGCAACTTGACAGTCATTGATTTGGAAGAAAAATGTATTTAAAACTTTCCCCCATTGTGAAATTTTTGTCATCTGTCAAAATCATAAATTATTACTAAGATGCATATGACTCAACTTCTAATTAAAGTAGAAAGACGATTACTTCATTTGAATTGATATTAAGTGGCATTTCTTTGGTATATGTCTAGTTTGAATACCCCGAAAACCAGGAAATAACAGAGGGGAATTCTAAAAATTTCCCAACAAAAATCTTTGTTTACTTATTTAATTCGCTTATAACTTGGGAACTTTACTTCAGAGACAACCTAAAAATACTTAATCCATAACCCTTTATATTTCAAAGATATTAGTGGATGTTATGTTCATTGATCTAATAGTGCCTTAGAAATGCATTATGTTCTTACTTGTGGTAAAATAAAAAGTAAAAATTTACATTTAGCAAAGTAGAAAGTAATATTCATTTAGATTCAATTAAATTAAAGTTAAATGAAATTTGCTTCGGTGTAAATGTAGTTCGAATACTCGCCGGAATGTTGAAATAACAGGGAAAGTTTGACAGTTTCCCGAAAAAAATTGTTTTATTCGCTGATAACTTGAGTTTATATATAATTCTAAAACTTGTGTCCCCAAACAACTGCATAAATATTGATAAAAAAAATCACATTTAAACTTATCGCCTTTCTCCTACTTTACCCGGGCTATTTGAATGAAAATATACAAGGTGTGCATATCTTTCAACGTTTTCTCTTAGGTACTGTTAGAGTTATCATCACGAAACTTACAAGACATCTTTTGTTGTTTAATGCTCCATTATTATGCATTTAACCTAAGGAAAACGCATGGATGATAATAGTGAAATGACAAAAGTGAGAGGAAACGGAAGAATCCCGAGAAAACGCACGCACGCACGCACGCGTTATTTGTCTATCACAAAACCCACTTGGCGGGAAGTGAGATCGAGTCAGGAGCCCCATGCTCAGAGGTGAGAGTTCTACCATTGAACCACCGCAGTCTAAGACACATTTGAGGTATAATAAGGTAAGCCGTAATGTTTTTACAGAAGGTTGTATCATCTTTATGGTAGTTAATTGCACGTCCCCATCTTAGGTTATAAAATATCTTTTCCACCACCGATCATGTTCAATATGATGGACCTGGTGATGAGGAATTGCACAACATCGAAGCTTCCATTGGAGGAAGATTCTATTCAGTACAGCATGATTCACTCTAGCCCTCTAGTCATTGCATACTTTCCAAAGTCCCTCAAGTGTCGTGGCTCGACTTTTGTAATGTTCCGTTTTAATAATTCAAAAGTAGATAAGGCCATGTGTGATGCATCGGGCGGTTTAATAGGAATGTGCCTAAATGGCATAACCTTCACTTGTTTCCTGTTCCATACGAGCCATTCATGTCACTGTTTGGCCAGTGTGACTGCTGACCTTGTCTTGGTTGCTTTAATGATCTTGTTACCATACGTAGAGATATGTTGGCGGTATGTGGAATCTAAAATATGATGTATATAGTAAGCAGCATATACATTCACATTAGATGTCACTCTGTGTAATGAAATCCCCCTAACCCTTTGGGGAAACTTTCCTTGTACGTGCGAATTCTATGTGCGTATCTTTCCATCGGTAGTAAATCGCGCGCACCTGCTTTGGTCTCGTCATATTGTTCCACACTTCATCTAAGCCTGGAATTAATGGCAAAATGCCATATATTGCAATTTTTATATTTTCAGAAAGAATACTATTTCACCTGCTCTTTATCCACGCATGAATGACAGCATACCAATGATCTTGGTCCTTCTTACGGTATCTGGCCAATCGATCGCAGTATCTGATAATAACTGCAGTGTATTGCCGTTAGAATATAGTAAGTGGATGAAGGATGCTAATCTCTTTCCAATCTTAGAAAAAAGTGGATGTAAACAAACCCACTGACTACCAGTGGGTCGATGACCAGTGATTGGTTGTTGGTCTCACTGCACTAATATCCTATCGCAATATAATCCCTATTAAAATAATAATTTCAAATGAAAATATCCGAATTTACCCTGTATTTTGTGATAATAAACGCAATATATATAATATTTAACAACATATGTAGTTTTATTTCAACCTCACCCGTCCTTGGACATATAGTATTTACTGCGCATGCGTATACGTTTGCGCGCCGATCCCACTCATTTGAAATTGTAGAATGCCGAGTGTTCCATGGCGAAAAATTGTTACAATAATCCACCTTTCTCTCGTGTTATAAAACACAAAAGAGAACAACAGAAACAGAGGCAATCTCGTTTATATAACGATTTAAGAAGATATGTATTTCCAACATAACAGTAGCCAGTCAGTGTCAGTGCGTTAATTATATACCAACCAACAAAGCCTTACACTTTGGAAATTATGGGACGACAATAAGCTAGCAGAAGATCTTGCTGTTCACGTCTCTCGCTACCGAAGCACGTGTGAGCCGCGGAGTAATACATTTCGCTTTGTTTACATCTACTTTGTTCTAAGGCTGGAAAAACTTTAGTGCATCTTCAGTTCTTGGAATTTTGAATGACAAAGATAAACGAAGATGCTTACTTTTAATCCAGGTGTGAGCAGTCATTGTGAATCACTAGCGTGGGTAACACGTAGCTGCTGTTGAAATGCATTTCAGTGTTTCAAGATAGCGAAAGTAGACCTTTCTAGGAAAGAGAACATGAAAAAAATTGTGAGTGAGGTTGGGTATAATGTGTTTTCAACAGATGGTTCTGTACTGTTTTACAAATTACATGAAACTATGGTTTCCACTGGGAAGCGTTATTATTCCGAAACACATATGCGAGGACACGCGAATGAGCTGATGAAAACGTTCAGAATCTTCTTGGAAAATTTACGAATCTCGCTTCGCGTACCAATAGTTTTAGGAATGATCTGTGTCACGACCTAATTAACGCAGACATTCCTTTATGTTAATTAGAAACTGTTTCCTTTATAAACTTTCTCGAGAAATATGTAAAACAAAAGTTCCAAGTGAATCGTCTTTAAGAAAGATTTACGTTGATAATGTGTACAACAGAAATATTGACAATATCAGTAAAAGTGTTGGTAACAAAAATTTACGGATTGACAACACATGCGATATTCTAGACCGTTCCATTGCTAATGTTGTAATTGGAAATTTGGTAGGAGAAGGCACACAAACTTATTTGGTTGCATCAGAATCTTTAGAAAAAGTAAATATCCACCGCAATTTGTACAACTTTTACAAAATTGCGTACTATTCTGTGTCCAAAACGCATGAAACACGATACGCTTATTCTTCTTGTCACAAATGAAGCTGAGTACATGAAAAACGCACCAAAGGCTTTAAGGTTCTATTCGCAAGCAGTGGCGAAGCGTACTATGAGGCTCTAAGGCTTGGCCTACCCTGTTTTCTACTGTATATTTTCTTTATCTTTGGTTCTTTTATAAAATAAAGTCAATACTTCAACATTTGTATTTTTTCGGTAACAAAATAGTAGGTTGGAAGCACTTGGAGACTTTCCCGTCTGAGCTTCACCAGCTCCCTAGACAGGCTTACAGGCTTTGTTGCTAGGGATGCATTCGAGTCGAGTCGAGTCGAGATTTAAGCCTGTCTCGACTCGTCTCGACAAAATGTTGTCTCGACTCGTGTCTCGACTCGAAAATATGTTTCTGTCTCGACTCGTGTCTCGACTCGACAGTCTCTGTCTCGACTCGACTCGAATTCGAGTCGAGACAAAATGTACGAGTTAAAATATACGCACACATCAGCCAGACCATCATGACTACCTACCTAATTGTCAGTATGTCGACTTTTGGCATGGATAAAAACGGCGACAGGTCTTGGCATACACGCAATGATCCTTGATAGGTCGCTGGAGAGAGCTGGCACCACATGTGCTCACTCAGGTTACCTAATTCCCGTAAATTCCGGGAAGGGGGGCGATGTGTTCTGACGTCACGTTCAATCACATCCCACAAGGGACATCACTCAAATGTCCGGCTCCAATTTCAATGAAACCTTTTTTGCTAATAGAAGGCATGTATGCATCATTACTTGTGATGACAAATTTTTGCTATAGTGCATGTTTTCTATTTTTTTAAAATAACTTTTAAGAGTTGTGATGTGGTTATTAGAGATTACTACAGAAGTCCCTTACTACCCTTTGTAAACGGAGCGTTAATGAAGAAAAGTGAAGAAAAACCATGTGGATACATATAAGTCCTGGGGGGAAGTCGTATGGTAGATATGACCTTGATGGCAGCCATCTTGAAATCCGCCATTTTGAATTAAGGTCAAGTTTTCAAAATGGGAATAGGGTAATATGATACATAATTTCGGGCTAGAATTTAATTAGAAAAATAATGGTGAGGTTAGTTTTAAGATACACCCATTTGGGAGAAAGTTACAGGCATATTAATTGTTTTTACTTACTGTGTGCGTAAGTCCCTTCTTACTTTCGTCTCAAGACCTGTAAATCGATCGCAACGGCAGAGCCCGGTTTTGCACTAGTGTTTAGAAATCTTTAAACTCACTTGAGGCAATATTTGTGGATTATTGTATTGTATTTTACCTTTAATTAAATTTGAACCCACTTCATGATCTTGTGTAAAGTATCACTAAAAGAGAATTTCTGTTTTTATGGAGAACGTAAGCATAGCAATTATAAAAGGTGAGTAAGGTGCGTATGTATTTATAAGAAAGTTTATTTTACGAGTCTTTTGTGATTCCGCCAACCTATTCTTTAGTTTTTTTTTTTCAAAATACTCATATCTCATAAATAAAAGAGCTATTATAAAATCTCTTACCACTATTCTTTAATACTTATAAAATTTTATTTATTGTAAAAGCACTGGCGAGATATTTCTTATCGCCCACTAAAATTATGGTGGAGCTCCTTCGTGGCTAACGGTTAGCATACTTGCCTTTGGCGTGGGAAACCTGGGCTTGATTCCCGGTGGGAGTTCATGTGGTTCGGATTCCACGTTAATCAGTAGGTCCACGTCTCACATAGCATCGCTGCTGAACGGGACGTTAAACTCAGAATCAATTCAACTCAAAATTATGATTTTGACTTTATTATGATGTCATTAGTTTAAACGCCCAACTGCCCAGTAATTATAAACATTGACTACATTATAAAATTGTAATTTGTGACGACTAAAATATCAGAAAATAAAGATTATTCTTTGGGTTTTGGAACATTTTGAAAAACGTGAAAAACTGGTACTGCACCGATACAACACACCTTTTGGATTTGTCATTGTGTAAAGTGATACAAACCAGGGGCGGACTAGCAACCATAGGGCCCACCCTGCTAAACTAAAATGAGGGCCCACTGTATAAAAATGTAAAAAATGTACTTGGCATTCTTCATATGTATTACATATAAAAGTCCATCTTCGAACCCATAAATAGTATCCCATATATTCATACAAAAGCAAAACATTAATTACAAAAAATCTGAAGTAGGAACATTTTAATAGTAACTCATACAGTGTGTAATTGGCATTATCATTTTTTATTGTAAACTCACAAAATAAGGGAATTGGTGCTTTCAGTTATTTATATAGTGCTATTGTTTTTTATGTAATGAATTTAAACCATTTACTTAAACAAACGAATGTCATGTTTTAGAAAACCCAAAATATATACATGTGCAATAAGTAAAAACTAATCTCAAGTCAACTTTGAAACACTAAATAATTAAAGCACTGACAGAAATAATGTAAGTTTCTTTCCTCATAAATCAGTTCTAATATCAAATTGGTTGAAATTTTCTACTGAATTGCATACTGTAACCTAACATAATATAATATTAATATTAATGGCAGAAATGTATCCTAATATTAATATCTTCATTAGGCCCCAGTTACACTCACAATTTCAAATATCTACCTAATTCTTTGGATCTAGATACAAGATCGTCAACCACTTTGTCGTAATCAAACGTATATGATCTTTCTATGTATAAAAGAATAAAGTCTTCCAACAAATCTTGTCCAAGCGATGAACGCAACCGATTTTTGATCACTTTCAAATCGAGAAAATTCTTTCACATGATACTTGGGTACACGATAGAGTTAGAACATACTTATACGCTTTATACAACGATGGATATAATGGACCATAAAATTTAATTCGTGAAGCAGGTGCAGTGCACAAACTAGACACACTTTACACTGTCTTGCAGGTTTGCATTTCCATTCATCTTCCTCCTCACTCTGTTTCATTATCTTCCTCTTCTTCATTTTCCTCTTTTTCACTACTATGAGCATATTGCTCGCTGCCATGATCATTTCTTAAAATATCATGCTTTTTACATATTGGTGGATTATAGTCCTTATAATGACGAGCAAATTGGAGCAGATCCTCTTGAATTTGTTCTCTTTCCACTTTGCAATAATGTGGTAGAGTATTGAGAGCTGAATCAGGTAGTTCTTCTAAAGTACTTATCTCATGGAAACGGGTAGGATCCAGCCATGCAATGTCCTTCATGAGACTATCATTGCAGATAAACCGAGGATGTAATTGCTCAATTGCAGTATCGAAAATAACATTGAAAACGTTTATCTGAAACACTTTTGATAGAGAATCTAAAATTCTTGCCTCATCATGGGAAAACTCGTCTGCTTGAAGAGTTGCTACTGGTATTCTCTTTGCAAGGAGAGAAGTTCCAACTGCAACATCGTATCCTGCATCCTTCAATTGTCTTTTCAAGTCCCTTACAAACTCCATAGCTTTAGTTTCAATAGAGCAAAACACGTTCCGTTTTTGCTTTAAGTCTGACTGTAACGTACAAATCATTTTCGTAGCCGTTAGATAATCCAAACCAGATTTTTGCAAATACTGCGAAGTAGGTGTACATAGGTGAAAGAGTTGGCTGAAAACAAAATCCACAAGAATGTTTTCAAATTTACACCAGTTCTGAACCAAACACTTGGCTTTAAATGTGACTTCTGCTTGAAAATCACTCATACTTGCAATAGTGAGTAGACATTGAAGCAGCGTTATGAACCTCTTCCGATCTTGCAAAGGTGTCGAAAAATCATCAAAGATACTCTTTAGAGCTCGATCTTTACTCCACCACCTTGTCAGATTTATTTTTTGTAATCGGCGAAGTAGTTGTCTACCACTTGAGTTTTCTCCATTGTACTTAATCCACACTTGCATTCTTTTATATGAATCGCAGATGAAAGTAACAGTCATCTGAAGTAACCCAAGAAAGTCTTTTGCGACTTTGCAACATTCTGTTGCATTTATCATTACCAAATTTAGAACATGCGCGAGACAATGCACATACTGAACATTCGGATTAGTTTTTTGAGCTGTGCTTGGACACCGTTTTACTGGCCACTCATGTTAGCTGCACCATCAAAAGAACAGCCTACAATATGCGACGTTGACAATTTCAGCTTAGTAAGTTCATCCTCAATCTGTTTGTAAAGACCCAGTCCAGTAGCTTTGTCGACAGGAATTAGTTTCAGAAGTTTCACTCTTACTTCACCATGGAGCACATACCGAACACACAATGCTAACTGTTCAATAACAGTAATGTCCTGGATACAGTCAACTTCAACACTAAATGCACCAGCCTGCTTTATTTCGTTAACTTTATTAGTTTGAATCTGAAGAACAAGATAGGTTACTAATTTCTTGACAAATGTCTTCGACAAAAAAGTTACTAATTAGCCTCTTCCTTGTGAACTTCCTCCACCACACTTGTCTTGGCGCAATCTTCTGTTTTGACTCTTCATAATCGCCTCTGAAACATGGTTCTTTAAAATATCATACTTGCATACCAATAAAATCAATTCTAAGAAATTTCTATGAATAGCTTTTTTGTTGAAATCAGCGGCTGCTGCTTCGCGCTTTCCTCTAAAAGCTAGTCCTTGTCGTTCAAGAAAAACAACTATATCCAATATACGTTTCAAAATGTTTCTCCACAGTTCAACTTGAGCTTTTCTTCTGTCCATGAGACCTTTATCTACAAGTGTATTTATATCTGCACTTCTAGTGGCCATTACCTAAGCTGCGGAAGCATTGATATGTACTTTTGAATTTTCATGAACTGTAAGGTCTTTATAGAAATGTTTCTTAATGATTTTCTCATAGACGGAACCTTTTCAAGTCGATAAACGTGAAGAAGAATAAGGTCTGTTCATGAAAGTTTAACTTTACGTCTTTTTATGCAAAACACAAGTTTGTGGGAGTTACCCTGCCATATTTTTGATGCTGATAGGTTTAATTGAGCACATCTTTTTAAAATTGGTGGAGGGGGCCCACCTGTTTGGGGGGCCCACCCTGCATTTGCAGGGTAGCAGGGTGGGCCAGTCCGCCCCTGATACAAACTAAAGAAGAATTACAACTTTATGAAATTGTATTAGGACTTATTATTTAGAAATAAACACCAAATAAGTGTAATAGTTCATATCCGTATCAAATACCAAGTTTATGATGAATCAACTACACAAAGTAGGATCCAAAAACGCTCATTGCAATTTGTTCCATCCTTCAGTCGAACCAGGAACTGAAACATAAAGAGTGACATATTTTTTTAAAGGATACTTTGTCCAGCTAAGTATTGTGAAGGTTTATGTCAGTAGAAGGAATTGCATTCCATTATACAAGCGCAATTTCACAACTTTATGTACACATTACTAAATATCGAACACCCTTGTCCATATGATTAGCGTACGCGTCTTTGGTGCGGGAGACCTAGGTTCGATTTCCGATGGGAACTCCTGTGGTTCTGAACCCACGTTAATTTGTAAGTTCACGTCTCATATAGCCTTGATGCTGAAAGGGACACTAAACTCTAATCTAATACTAAATACAAATATTTAAAGAAAAATGATGACGCACCAAGATGACGTGAATTTGGCTATCAAATCCATTTTGTGTTTTCAGTTATTTTCTAGTAGTAATTTTTCTAGGCATCCTTTCAAAAGACAGTGATGCAAATTTCGTAACTGCGAATTCCTGTTAGAAGCCATGAAATTATCCGATTAGATGCAAAATTTCCCGTCCACTAAAATAGATACCGTAAATTTACAATATCTAACAATAAATAATTTTGAAAGATATCGCTTTCGAGGGAAAAAATGAAGTGAAATCTTTGAGTTTTACGTCCCACGGTTATGCCGGTTAGGCTAAAGGAGAGGGGTGATGATGAGAAATTAGTGAAATCGTGGAATGAAGAAAGTGGGAGAAACGGAAGAACCCCGAAGAAACCCACGCACACGGTGTTTGTGCACCACAAAGTTCACTTGGTGCGAGCTGGGATCTTACCAGAGTCCCCAAGCACCAGAGGTGAACGATCTACCACTGAGCCATCGCGGCCCCGCTTTAGAGGGGCCATGAAGTATAGTTGAACTCATTCTCGTAGTATGAAAGGCATTATTTATAATTATGCATGATAGGATCACAAACAAAATTTAAAAATATTATGTGCACTTTCTTTTAACAAACATTATATTGTCTTTTATGGTGTGGAAGGGAATGTTATGTTCGAAAAAAAGTCCTTAACACGATTCTTGTTGCTACACACTGCATGTTCCTAGCCACAGAAAAGATGCAGCGATAGGTAGGCTATTTTTCAATTGCTTTACATTAGCTTGATGTTTCAAGTCTTTTGTGTGTTTCTGAAGTTCACTTTTACCACAAAAGAGCTCAATATTAACATGTCTTACATAGCTTTGGTTCGATTCTCAACACGGACTGCAACTACTCGTTAAATTGTGCATCCGAAAGGCACTCTTTGTTAAACCTCGCTTATCACCGCTCATCTTAATAATATATATAACTTCACCGCGAAGCAAATGTTGCATTTCTCTCTTTCATCCTAACACAAAACAAAGCTAACCACAGCTGTGACACGAAGGAGCTATTTCGAAAAGAAACAAGCTGTGCTTCATAGAGATGTGTACCAAATGATAGAAGTATAAAGTATTGTTTTCTTTCCTGTTTATTGATATCAGTTGGTGTTCTTAATGAGTTTACTCATTAGTTTAGAAAGAGTATATATGGAATTTGGACATATGTTGTACGTATTCTCCTGAGAAATTGATGAGACCAGAAAAATTATAAGGACAGATGGAATAGGTTTAAGCGCATCTACGTGACTTTATCAAATATTTATTCTCCATAATGGTACCACGCGGAAAACTTGGTATAGGCCTACTTTTATCTTTTCCTCCCTCTGTTAGCTGTTTTGTATCATATATATCGGATGGTTTTGATATTTCTTCTGATCATTAAAACAACAATGGTACCTGTGTGCGTGCAGAAATGCAAAAGCACAAGGTAACTTCCTATTTGTTTTGGAAACAACAAACCCATTTCACGTGTACGAGAGAAATTAAGCACAGCGAGATCGGGTGTTTACTCACGGTCAGTTCGCAGCAAGAGTCCATGGTAAAAGATTTGGCTATCTCGAAAACACTCCCAAACCTTACAAATACAAAAGACTGCGCTTCAAAGAAAGTTTAGACACAGATGTTTCAATTTTCTTTTAGCATCTTTCTTCAGCAAAAGAGTCGGTTCATTGTATTCGAAAAAGGGAAGGGAGAAAGGGTGAATTTATATTTTATGTGGGGGGTAACGTTGTAAGTAGTATAAACAATACATACCGCTTCCGACTCTGTACTGAAGCACTTCCTTTAGCGGTATATCACTAGATCTATCCTGACCCTCATCCCACCTCAAGTTGTAAAGTAGAAAGGGACAGAAGTATTCAACATGACTGCGCACTTGAGTTTCAGTTCACAATACTAAAACCAGTGAGCAAGTAAACAGTCTTTTGTAGGATCGTGTTTTACTTCTTGAATTTATTTTTGAACATTTCTGTGAATTCAGCAACAGAACGCAGTAGAAATACGGACTAGTTTTTACTCCAACCATTACTTTCGCTCCAACCCAGGGATGCCACATTTATGATTTCGTACTAGATTTAGTTATTTTACTATTGAACTAGTGATCTAGTACGTACTTTGGGTAAATAGGCACATTCTAGTGATTTTTTTGCATTTTTTTTCTGATGCAGACAAATGAGAAGGAAATGGTTCTTAAAATAAAAGGAAGAAGTATATTGCAGTTCAAAACACATGTAGAAACCTTAAATTATTTTTTCTTTTCCCTCTGACTGCATGAAACCCCTGCTGTGTAACGACCTTAGGTAAACAACGGCTATCTTTGGTCCGCTACCTCCTTTTGTTAGCCGACATGAGATGGGTTACTTTTTTTCTGGAAGAAAGTGAAGAAATAATTATCCAGTACATTAACGTTTTGTCAGGCACACAGGCGCAGTCTGTACTTGTTTCCTAACGAATTTTAGCAACATAACATAAATGAAACATATGTACCAGAAAATAGAGGCAGTACAAACGGAAATTTTCATCTGTGACACATTTGATGAGAAATATAGTTAGATGTCACGTGCAAGCACTCTAAACATGTCCTATCCTGTAATTCTATTCGTATGTTTATATAGGTGAGACTGAGAAATCAAGAAACAATAATAACTGGTTTTCTTCCAGGGGAAAAATCTAAATGTGAAGGGGTGTTACACTGGGACTTTAATTGCGTCCTTTGTACAAGATTAACAAGTAATAGCAATTTTTTAATTTATTTTAGTTCTTGGGGAGAGGAAGATAGAAGCGAACCCTCGTAAGGACCTCTGCAAGGAAACATGAATACTATCCGCCACTGTTTATTACATTACACAAAATAGCTTTATATATATATATATATATATATATATATATATATATATATATATATATATATATATATATATTGAGTTTTAGTCAGGGTTTTCATTCTGCAGGAGAGGGGGGGATAGTAATAACTGACGAACATTTTCTATTCTCAGAGTGTTGCAATGATAGCATTTCCTCCATTATAACTTGGCCAAGCTAGTTGCATTATATGTAAGGATTAAGTTAGCCTAAAAAGCTTAAATTTCTATGGCTGTTTTACTCTGTACCCATGTTTCTCATTTTCGGTCTACGGGACTCTGTGTCCGGAAATTTTTGATGGCTTCCAAGTCGGAAAATAAGTGTATCAAAGGCATATATATTATATCTATGGTTATATGAGGTATGGATCTACAGTTTAAAGTGGGATACCGGTAACAACTTCATGAGCTTCCACCGTAAATCGAACCAGAGTCTCCCGCGATCAAGGCGTATGTGTTAACCATACAGCCACAAGGAAATTCACATAAGCACACACACATATATATTGTTGAGTTGATTTTGACTTTACCGTCTCTTTCAGCAGCGAGGATATATGAAATGTAGACCTACTGATTAACGTGGAATCCGAACTACATGAGCTCGCGCCGGGAATTGAACCCGAGTCTTCCACGGCAAAGACGCATACACTAGCCGCGGAGTTCACACACACACACAGAATCAGAGTCCTCACATACCAAGGGTGAGAGCTGTGCCACTGAGTCACAGCGGCCACGGGGCTAGGTCGAGGTCACTTTACGTTCATAGTTTCTTAGTACATAAATGTTACGATTATGAAATAGATTTTCCTTAATGAGCTGCATAAAAACAAAAACTTTCGAAATGCATTAAACAATTAGCTCGATTTGAGAGTGAACTTAAAGTTATATCAGAGTGTAAATACGGATACGCACCAAAGCTCGAAAACTTAATACACTATTTTTCCTATATAGTCAGCATGTATCAAGCAATCGTTCAGCTTTCATTTGAGAGGATGGAAATCGAAGGCCCCTGAACAACTATGTTACTAATGTGCGGAATGTATTTATCTTACAGTGAACTGCTTTGATGCCAAGTGGCCTAACTCCAAAATTGAAATTTTCCAGGAGTGAAAGTTGAAGTTCAATATCTCATGAACAATCCATATTTCTTTTATGTTGGGAACCAAAACCATAACTACTGTATGTACTGTAGTTCATTGTTTTATAACTTAGTGTTTACAAAAATCCTTTAAAAAAATACATATTCATAGAAGTGAATGGTACTTATCTGTACTAGTTCTTGGCATCCAAGCAGTCCATTTATTGTAATACTAGCTTAATATACCCATTCTTCGCATGGGGGCTGTATTTGGAAGTCAACACCTGTGGTAGTATCACCATTCATTAACAGTGACCGAGAAAACTATGGATTTGACACTAGTATCAATCAATATGGGCTATTTATACATGTCTCGGTATTCCTCACCCGCTGACACCCGGCCCGCATACAGTAGTAGCTGAATTTGCAAGTCATCGCTGATGGAAGTGTCACCATTGATCTCAGCGACCGTGAAAACTATGGATTTGACACTAATGTCGATCAATTTGGATTACTTTTACTACATGTCTCGCTAAACGCCCCCCTGAGACCCCCTGGTTCCAATTTTGACAAAAACGCTTCGCCTTAGACTGGGACCTGGACCAAGGTATCAGTGACCAAAATTTGGTAACTCTCGGTCAACTTGACTGGTCCCCAGGTCGGTCCCAGTAAACGTCCCCCCGAGACCCCCCTGGTTCGAAATTTAAAAAAACGTTTCGTCTTGATCTGGGGCCTGGACTAAGGTACCCGTGACCAAATTTTGGGAACTCTCGGTCCACTCGTCTGGTATCCAGGTCGCACAGACAGACAGACAAACACACAAACAAACTCTTTATTTTATTTATATTAGATAAGATATACTATGTAAAATAGTCTCGTATCATAATATGTGATGTACAACAAATGTTACATTATATATTATCCGTAGCTCGTGATATGCTGCAACATATTAAAGCCTCAGAATAGTTGGGCAAGCGAATAATCCAGAAGTTACGTAACCCTATTGCGTTCATGGGAACGAAAACACAATAATTATAACTATGCTAAATTACTATAGACTATCAACTGCTCATTCAGAGAATTTATGAAGTTCACTTTATCGCAATAGTTTTATACAGACTAGATTTAGACTACGGATAATAGTTTTATACAAACTAGATAATCAATTATTATTATTATTATCATTATATTTGCAGTACAACCAAATACAACGACATTAACTATTAGTTCTAATTAACTGAATTGAGCTGAAAATTAAATCTTGATCTTTAAAGATTAACTATTAATTTTATGCGTTCTGTACCTTTCTGAAGGAATAAAAGCTGGAATTGGTTTCAAGGCTGTTTCTGAGTGAATACTTTCTTCAAAATAATATTAAAAATTATAGAAAGATTTTCGAGACATTCGAGTCGAGTCGAGATTTTTAAGAGTCGTCTCGACTCGACTCGTGTCTCGACTCGAAAATTCGAGTCGAGAAATACGTTTGTCTCGACTCGTCTCGAATTTTACAAAGTGTGTATCTACGGATTGCACGTATTGTTGGCTCGCTTCTGGGAGTTTAGTTGTAGAGTTGAAGGCCTCTTTCAATGCTAATATGTTACAATATGATTTTCTTAACACAGAGTAAGAAGTTTCTGTGTACAATTATGTATTTCTATTAGTGATAACTTGTTTAGGTATATACTCTCAGGAGTTATTCAGAGTAGCTGTTTCTTTCTCCCTACATAGGTGTTGGTCCATAATTGCTTGAAAAATATAAGCCTGACACATTAAATAGGCCTATATCTATAAATCTCCAAACGCTACCGTACAGGGTAAAGTAATAATATTTCTGTGTAATTTTAATTGAGTTTTCCATTTCATAGAATCAGCTGGGTATTTACGACTTTGTTTCGGGGGATTTTACTTGTTTCGGGACGGGCTTTGCTAACTTTATTCCTGGAAATGTGAAAATTCTGCAATATATATAAAACAATAAGAAGCTGAGATAAAATTTCCGTGAGTGCTTAAGACCGGAAGCCACCCCCTCAAATATGTCACAGCATAGAATACAATAGTAAATATCATGCTTTGATTCAAATGAAGTTCCTACTGAGCATTAACATTTCTAGTGAAATCGTTATCACGTGATGCATTAATTAAATGCAGTAATTACTTTAAAGTGAGAGGTGCAAGTAACAAACGCTTATCCAAGAAATTTGACAGTTAACTGTAAGAATGTACTTATTTTTTCTCTCCCTCCATTTTCAAATATGCAGGAAATGAAAACAGCAAATGAGGAAGAAATTCTCCTTATCCCCCCTGCAAATCTCGGACAGAAGAAAATATGAACTACATTTCAAAATATTTTGTATTGGAGCTAAATGGGAATATTCCATTAATACATACTGCGTGTTTTCCTCCATGTAAATATTTATTGAATAATAATAATAATAATAATAATAATAATAATAATAATAATAATAATAATAATAATAATAATAATAATAATAATAATAATAGACTACTTTCCGTCTACTTTTGCTTATATAAATATTCATTCTTTCCTGTTAACAAAAAAACTACTATGTAGGCCTATACATGCAGACAAATTTAACTCTAAAGAGTGTTAGAAATATAGCTAAGAAAGTTCTTTAAAATAAATAGTAACGAAAATAGAATTCTGACTATAATTTTAAACATTATTTGATATATTAAATGTTACTTGTGTTATTAGTTTATTGGGCCTACCCTACTTGTAGAATTACGATTTGTCACTGTTCGCAAGTATATATGTCACCTATCTGGCACACGCACTACATAAAACTGCAGAGGACATACAGTACGTTTTTATTTTCCTAATGTTCATTTTCTCGTGTCAAATGTGAAAAAGCTATTTCTGAATGCTCCCTCACAAACCAGTACCTTTCGTGAATCAGCCCATGAACTTCCGCTTCCATCACAGCCAGTCTTAACGAAATAGTGTATATGGATTACAGCTGTTGTGTATTATACTAAGAAATTCGAATTTATTAAAATAATCAATTAATACTTTTAATGAGAATGATGCGTCTTCAATTAAGGTTACTCAAAGTTTGCTTGAGAAGAATTCCTTGAAAAAGAAGTAGCTTTAATTGCAACACATTTTACAAAGTTTCTTTTTTTCTTTTTCTTTTTCTTTTTTTTTTAATTATCTAGTTCTATAAAGACCTTCAATGATACTGTCTGTAATGTAAGTGTTGTAACCAAGGATCTTATAAAATATAGAGGATCTGACCTTACAACAAAATCCTGAAGCCATACGTCACAGTTTCGCCACCCCTATTCTGCCCACTCCGCCCAATAGGATCGCAATGTTTTGGGCCAACAACCATGACGGAAACAAAAGTAGCCAATCAGGCGATGGCAGAAACGAGAGTAGCCAATCAGACGTGCCGATGCTCAGTTGTTTTTTGGCTTCATCGATTTAATAGGATGAAGATACATATGGGCAGAGGCTGAAATAGTGTGACGTCACATCCTTCTCGTTGCCTTGGTGATCGCCATTTTATTTTCTAAACAACAAGTAGCCTAAATACCTAAAGAGCCTATGTGCGAAATGAAAACAGTGATGAAATATTTCGGAACTTCTAACATTAGAGTGAAAGAAATACTTATCTTTCTTTTTAAATATTTCTAATGAATGAAACTGAGAAAAAGGATGGAAAGGGTAATTAGAAAAGAAATATGTTAAATACTGTTACGTGTATGACAAGTATTGAAACTGAAATCAGCGAGTTCACATGTCTTATGAAATTTTCCCTTTGATGTATATTTTGAGAATTTGTATATTTTCAGGTTAAATTAAACCTTAAAGTGTACTCACCCTGTTCATAATCAGATATTAACTTTAAATAATTCCGTAAAATTTCTGATTCAATAATATGAGTATGATATATTTTATTGCAAATTTGAACAGAATTATTGTTTGACACTTGTTTAAAATATATACTGACCCATTCATAATTTGATGTGTAATTATTGTAACTTTTCTAAATGCTTTAAAAAAGTTGATAGAGAATATAAGAAAAGATGTTACCTATATCCACTGATGGTCTGGATTGAATATTTCTAAAGGCTAGCCTTTTCTTTCTTTTGTAATATCTACTTAGAAATAATGTTATGCACTCCCATTATAAACAGTAGACATTAGAAATGTAAATGCCCCAATAGAATTAATATTATTCTAAAAGACTTTTTTCTTTTTAAAAAATCATATATTTTTACAGCTTTCTCTGTGCCGACAGTTTCTCAATCTACACGTTAGGGAGTTTATATTGCGTATAATTGCTTCTTATGGTGAATTACATGATAATTGAGCCTACATTAACTATTCGATTTCTACTTTATTACTTAGAAATGTGGAGCTTTTTGAAATAAGCTCTTTAGCTCCATTAGCTTCACGCGTTTGTATATAAAAAAACATGGCGATCACCATGGTAACGGGAAGGAAATGACGACATCACTATTCCAGTCTAATTATAACATCCTTGGTTGTAACCTCGTGACAAGCGCGCGCACATTCAGAGGAAGTGCAATCGTATTGTAAGTGCTAATCCAGATTTGGAAAAATTGAAGAACATTGGTAGTGTTATGGAAGGTGATGTTGATGTAACTGTTGACAATAACATGAATCCAACCCCAAATTACTCGTATTTCTAGTATGCTCCATTGATATATGCAGATATGGAAAGATCATTTTCACATCTAAAGCGAATTCGGCTAATGTTTAGCAGAAGGGGTCCAGCAATTGTTTCTAAAAAATGTTACAACTTCGGTCATTTCTGTTCACATTAGTTTAGTTTAGTTTAGGTTAGGTTAGTTTAGGTGAGTTTAGATTAGTTTAGGTTAGGTTACATTAGCTTATGTTACATTATGTTATTGTAGGGGTCCAGTATAATTTTCCAAAAAAATGATAGAATTTCGCTTATTTCTACTAATATTAGGTTAGCTTAGGTTAGGTTAGGTTAGTTAAGGTTAGCTTAGGTTAGTTTAGGTTAGATTTGGTTACGTTATGTTAGGTCTAAGAACTTGCATTATTCATTTCTCCCGTAAATTTTGTTTTTGGATCCCTTCTGCTAAACATAACCCGCGAATTCATTCTGACAGGAGACAACGTCTCATTTGAAAAATCCTACGAAGTTATTGATAGTTTCAGAGAACAAAAATATGGAATAACTTTTCTAAGTGAAAATAAACTGCAAGAGTAGTGTAAATCAGTTTTTTTTAGTGTTTCTTGTGCTTTGAATGTTTTCTAAACCGCTAACGGAGCTGTGTGTGAATAAAGTGTGATAGTGTTTTTGCGTTTATTATTTTGTTACATTGAAGAATGATGTATGGATCGTTAGAATTCGTCCTTACGGAATGGGCAATTTGCAGCTTTCAGGAAATTTTCATTTGCAAATACTAACGGCAAAACAAAACATTTTGTTTCTTAGGATTCATGTTAACATCCTAAGATTCATGTTAACATCCAGAGATTCTTAGGATTCATGTTAACACTTAACAGATACATTTTCTGAGGTGTCAGACAACGCCTATAGCTACAGCAGAATCATAACGTTGTTTCAGTACGTTAAAAAAGTGTGAAGACGAGCCAAGACAGACTCAATGCACTAACAATGTTGTCTAGATACAAAGACTATATTAAACACAATAAAGAAATTCAACACAAAAATGATCCAGAAATTCTCCAGCCGAGCAGAGTATAAACACACACACCACATGCAGATAATTAGGTGAGTAGCAGAAAATATTTTATGTGACATTGTTGCCCTATGATAACACTTAATGTGTTAGTATGATAAGTTTTTCTGTCTGCAATTTCGATATTTTAAGCAATTCACTTAATGACCAAATAATATCAATAATAGTTTAGTAGTAGTAGTAACCATAAAATAGGGTAAACCATACAGTGATTGGCACTTTAAGGATTTTTTAAAAATATAGATGTCTGCAACTTTTATCTTTTTAAACATATTCTCTTGATTTTTTCTTTAAACATACATTGATTCATACTGATTACGGAGAACGTGTATTTTTTACATATATCAGAAGCAGAAAATGTTTATAGAGCTTATAGTGATCGCAAGTATAAAACTATAGTGATGGCACTAAAACACAGTATTTGGCACTTATTCCTATAATGATTGAAACTGTTAGTAATCCGCAACTCAAATGTTTTTATTATTATTATTATTATTTATAAAGTGCAACATAGTTTTACATTATGTGCCTAAATATAATACTATCAGGTTTCTCTTTGAACAATAATTACAAGAAATCACTTAAATTTTTTTATAACGTTCTACAATTAATAACATTTAAATTCAGGCAAAATGACCAATGTTCTTTATTAAACTCTAGCTTAATAAATCTTTGAATATGAAAGAAGATGAGAAACAAGAGTCGCACGATTTGCATTACAGAGACTGAATGATATTACTCACTATCATCATAATCTGGTGTATCTATATCTTCGCTGTCATCGTCCAGAACGTAGCAAATAGGGCACACAAAATCATCATCTTGCAGGTCTTCTGGAATATGAATCTTGTGATTTCTAGGAATGTAATATAAATGAAAACTCGTACACAAAGAACGTGTTATCATGCAAGCGTTTAACGGCAGTGCACATTTTCGACATGATTTATTGGTTTCCTTACTGACATCCATTTGGGAACCGAACAAATTTCCCTTTACAGTTTGTTCCTGTTTTGAATTCTGAGGAGAAATGTTTCCGGTTCTGGCACTGCTCTCACCTACTTTTGGTTCCTCTCTGGCTGCACAATTTTTCGATTCATTTCTGGCTGTAACATCTTTATATCTTATTTTTGCTGGCATTTTCTTTCCTTTTTCATGCCTTGCATTTCTCTCTCGTTCTTTTCCGCTTAGCTTTTTCTTCTTCAGTTTGCTTCTTCCGGGTTTCTTTCTCTCTTATCATTTCTTAGTATTTCTCTGAGGTGACAACAAACGGCAGGAGCTCTATATTGCGTTTCCCCTTGCGCTTAGGTGTCTCTTGCAAATGCAGATCAGCAAATGATACATAATTTAAATTGCCAGTTTTTAACTATCTGCTTGAGCCTTTACTCATCTCAGCACTTTCTAAACACGATGCACTGACTTCATTCTCAAATATCTATACGTTTGCACTCCCAGAAAATAATGGTCTAACATTGTTGGAGTTATTTTAATCACGAATATTTACGTTTCCTCTTGTTCGTATATGGTGGCACCTGACGGGTCCTCTACTAGAGAATGTTGAAGAACATTTGCATTAATTCGTTTCCCTAATGAATCTGGGTTACTGCTTTGTGTAGATGTTTTGAAATGTCTCCACAGACAATATAAGGCTGACATTTCCAAACTACGATTCTTTTCCGACTTCTTCTCCACTTTAGTGCTTTCCAGCTATTGCAATACATCTTCTACAATGTCTGAGAACTGCTCAACTGTTGAGAAAATAGTTTCGTTTGTTTCCGCACAAGAATGTTGAATAAAAATTGATGTGGACGAAGATGTGTTCCCAATGCATTTACTACAGTCCATGCTATTTGGGGCAAAGGGAAATAAGTAAAAGAAGGGAAAGCCATTCTTAATAGTTGGTGGGGAAATATGTTTATCCACTACTTCTTTAAGAAGAGAAGCAAAATTCAGCTTATTCACATTTCATCGGGATGGTTATGCTCCAGTTCCGAACCACTTTTTTATTATCCCTTCTTTATTCGTCGAAATGCTGCAACATTTGCTGTTTGAAGTATTAGAGTTGCATTTGGATACAAAGCAATATGTTCTATTTGTAACTCAGCATAGCTGACTCACTGGTACGTTGAGCTCCTTCGTGGCTAAGCTGTTAGCGTACGCGCCTTTGGCGTGGGAGACCCGGGTTCGATTCCCGGCGGGAGCTCATGTGGTTCGGATTCCATGTTAATCAGTAGGTCCATGTCTCATATAGCCTCGCTGCTGAACGGGACGTTAAACTCAAAATCAACTCAACTCAACTCAACTGGTACGTAAAATGCGTCTTATGTCCATCACCAAAATAAATTATTGGAAATTTAACATTTTGTTGTTTGTATATACAACACATTAGCAACGCATTCGTAGAAGACCTTACCTTTCATCCAACCATTGTTACTCTGTCCAACACCCCATCCCTTTGGAACAGATTTTGCCACATCTTTTGGAATACGGACATAAGGGTACACTATCATTGGTGAAATTGTATCACCGTTAGCGTTAAATATAAACATTACTGTTACTGAATCTTTAGCATTAAGTTCATACACATTTTGGCCCTCTTTTTAGCTAGAACACTCCCTGTATCCTTTTCACTTTTTGCATAATTGGAGTAGAAAAGAAGTCATCTTTGCAACTAGGATTTTTTAACGGAATTACAGTGTAGATTTTGGTATACCGTACATCTTTGAGACTGTTTTGATTCCCATACCTTCTGAAACTGCTTGGAGAGTATCTGCAAGACTTTACTTATAATATTTAAGAGTTCGAATTCTTGGCATATTGTAATATTGGCCTAGGTCTCTAACCAACAGAAACTACTCCAGTACAAGATATAAAAATTAATATTACAACGCACCGCCATAAATATAAATTAAATCGATGAGTTCGAAGACCAATCATCTCCACTTTTTGACAAAATTGAGATTCTTGCACGTTCCAGCTCAACTAATGTGGGAACACCACTTAGGCTGAAAACAAGTCATCTCCTCCCACTGGTTGTAGAAAATATTGAGCATTGAAATTTTTATTTAGTTTGAAAACATGCCATATCCTGGAAAGACTTGTTTCGATGGGGATGACAGGTTTTCAAACTCAATGATTCAATTGAAAAACAACAAAAGCGGACAATGATTTGGATCAATAGGCACAGCGCCACTTACAATTTGTTTTATGGCGAACTCTATTTGGAAAGTCATGTAAATAAAAATCACTACCAATTCTTAGCAGCATTTGCCTATAAATAGTTTTAAAGACTAAGCACCAGTTCACTTATATGCGATTCACTTTAAAAACTTTAGACTTAAATATCTCATAATGTGATTCTGGCGCTTGGTCTAGTGCTGTATAACACTATACTAATATGCCATAACCAGTGTTGGGTAAGTTACTTGTAAAAATGTAACGCGTTACAAGTTACTTTACTTTTTCTTAAAATATAACGCGTTACTTGCCCCAAAAAGTAACTGTTACTTTACTTCGGAAGTAACGCGTTACTTTTAGGTCCGAAACTTTGGATATATGAAAAATATCGTATTTTTTCAATATTCCGTACTACTATTAATACCGCTATTATTATTATTATTATTATTATTATTATTATTATTATTATTATTATTATTATTATTATTATTATTATTATTATTATTATTATTATTATTGCACGTTCTGAATCCCTTTATGTATATGCAAGGACAAATTTTTACTTGACAGCTAAAACCTTACATCCACAGTTCTCAGCACGGCTTTCTACCGAGAAGCTCAAGTCTCACAAACTTAAGTACTCTTCTTTCCTGTGCTGTCAAATGTATGAATAACAATACTCAATTAGATGTTATCTACTTTGATCTCTCGAAGGCCTTTGATTCTGTCAGTAACATTCATCTTCTTCATAAACTTTCCAATGGATTTAATGTACAGGCAAATTTCTCTCTTTAATCACCAGCTACTTGAAGGACCGTAAACAGAGAGTTGTTCTTTCAGGGTCGACTTCTAACCCCCAACCTGTGATCTCAGGTGTGCCTCAGGAAGTGTACTTGGGCCTCTGCTATTTGTCCTGTTTATGGACGGTTTCTACATGCACTTATCAGCTCAACCTAGTGGCCTTCTGCTCTTTGCTGACGATTGTAAGTTATACAGAGAAATATTGTGTATTCATGACACAAATGCTCTACAGGAAGACATAAATTACCTTATAGACTGGTGTGAAATGTGGCATTTGAATCTCAACAATAAGAAATGTGACAGTATTAATATTACTTTGAAAAAGTATCCTGTTCCCTCCATATACCATGTCAATGATTTCCCTATTACACATTCTGCTAGTCATAATGATCTTGGTGTCATCTTTGATTCAAAACTCACATTCTCTGACCACATCTCCTCAATATTTAAGAATTCAATGCGCATGTTGGGACTTTTTTTTATCGATTCACTGAATTACGCACTGTTTCGTCATTAGAAACTTTTTATAAAACTTTAATAGCGCCCAAGATCGAATACTGCTCTCACATATGGGCCATGGCAGCACCTACACATCTCTCCAGACTTGATTCTATTCTTAATTTATTTCTCGCTATAGTCCGTTTCCGTGTTCCTGCGCTTCGAAAATTATCTAAGAAACTCTTGCGACATCTGAATATCCAGACTCTGGAAGTACGTAGAATTATCTCTGACCTGAAATATCTTCATAAAATAGTGAATGGAGACTTAAGATCGGAAATATTACTTCAGGAACTATCCTTACGTGTCCCTTCCCGCATCACCCGAAATATCCACCTATTCCATCTTGCCCATCCTAGGTTGCCAGAGGTCTCTTTTTTACAGAATACCAAACTGTTATAATCAAGTAACAACTGATGTGGACATTTTTTCGAGCTTCCCGGTGTTTGATAGAGCAATTAAACGAGTTTTTACGGTATAATATTACTTTTACACTCTTTTTTGACTATATTCTATGTTGTTGTTATTAGCCCTATTGTTGTCTTGTTTTTTTCTTTCTTTTGTTAACTTTCCCTGTGTAAAATGCCAAAGTTATGCTGTATCTGGGAATTTGTTCAATAAATAAATAAATATGAACATTTTCATATAATATAACACTGACTAAAATGCCATACTGCGTTACTCGTAGGGATGGGCACGAGCGAGTTTTCTTTGAAACTCGATTCGGCTAGAAACAGACATCTTTGAGCTCAACCCGAGAACTCGGTTCGAAAAATTTCCTCCAACCCGACTCGAATTCCGGTCGGGTTTCGAGTCGAGTCAAGCCAAATCAGGTGTGTAGTTTCGAGTATTCTCTTCAAGTATCTACATAGATAAGATAATTATTATTAATGATATTACTACTACTACTGCAACTTTATTATTATTATTTATAACAACACTGAGTATAAACATTATAGATAGGCGGTTTATATTTGAATAACAAAAAACTAGGTGATTGCCAACCTCGGTAGTCGAGAAGTCTAGAAGTCAAGGACATTGTTCACGAGCTTCTGAATTTGAGTTGAGGGTCTAGGTTGAGTATTTGGACTCGAGTCAAACATTGTTAAAAGTTATAGAGCACTGGCCAAGTATCTTCAAAACTGCTCGGCCCGGGTTTATAATTGTCAACGACTCGAGCAGCTCGGCTCACTGCTCATTCACTATCGACCCGAACCAAGAAGTGAGCCGAGCCAATAGCTCACCCAACCAAGCCAGCTTGAGTCGATGGTTATCCCAAGCAAGCCGGCTCGAGCCATCGGCTCAGTTGAGCCGAGCCGAGTTGAGCTCGTTATAAAAAAAATCTCTTATGGCCTCGCTATCAAGACGAAACGAGATGCGAGCAGTGTCCCCTCTCGTGAGCAACATTAAAAGTATTCCATATTACTGCTTAGCTTGCATGTCTCATGGTTTTCGCTTTCCACTGTAAACAGGCCATGATTTCAAAACGAGTTAAAACGAGCGAGCCATTTATCAAACTCGACTCGACTCGAAACTCGACTTGAATTCAAGTCGAGTTTTACCTTGATTCGTGCTTATCCTTATGCCTTAGAAAAAATGGTTGCTTATTATTGTTCTGCTAAACTAATTAAATAATAATAACAATGTTGTTACTTAAAATTAAAAATACAGAATATAGAGAAGATTACACTACATCTAAAGTTCATTCAAGGAACGTTCAGTACCTCATGTAAACAAATACACGTGGTGATTGTTTCATTTTATTGGTTAAAGAGCCTTGCCGCATCCATGCGGCAGAAGAAAATAGTCCATTGTTAAGTAAGCTGTTTTTCAATGTTTTTGTTGCTTATAAGGCTCATTACCAGAAATACAATTTACTTACAGTGAAATAACAGAAACAACACTCTATCTAAGAACTAAATTGAATTAATGCAATAAAAGAGAATACGCATGCGTAGAAACTGGGTTTGGCCCACCTTATGCGCGAATCACAGTTTACAATATGGCTGCGTGCGCGAAATATGCAAAACGCCGACAGGGTATAAGCACGTGCTTCTCGAAAGAAGCGGTGACCGATAGCCAATCATCCGATGGCTGGCGGAGTAATACCATTCTACAATGTTTACATCAGGATCAGAAGGTTCGTTGAATGAACTTTAGTAAAATAAGAACATATGAACTGGGAGTGAATCAAAACTTGCCAGTAACTCTAAAATCGATACTTGCTTTTTAAAGCTAGTTGTTCCAAACTCTATAATCAAGCGATTTTGTGATACTCAAAATGATTTGAAAGAACTCTAATATTACATACCATCAACATTACATCAATAAAGTAGGCGTGCTCATTAGAACTCAGTTTATTCATATTAACCCCTTACTGTATATCGTTAATTATGACACCCGAGTTGTTGATAAAATTCTGTCCACCATCATCTTCAGTTTTTAAGAAAAAGTATTCTTCCAAATGTTCGAAAGATAAAATATTTTCGTTCTCCATCTTTATAAAAACAACACCAATCAAAGTAAAATAGACTACCGGTACCATAACACTCGTAGTTCACTCACTGAATGTATTGATTTGTAGCTATCAAAATCTACGACAAAATCTTCCACGTGCCTGCAATCAGTATACGTGATTTTCCTCACTGTCCTCATCTTTCGGAAACAGCAAGTGGCACTATGATCTTATATGTTTCTTTGTGTGTCGGTGACTGACTGTCGGTCACTGATATACGTAGTTAATGCTCCATTGCTCCATTCTGAGAAATTCACTTACAGGAGAGAAACATTTGTTTCCGAAAAAATGTACATATATTGTAGTTACTCATCCGAAATGTAACGCGAAAATAGTAACGCAAACTAGGTACGTTACTTAAAAATTTGTAACGCGTTACCGTTACAGTTACTTTGGAAAAAGTGTAACGCGTTACTAGGAAACGTTACTTAAAAAGTAACGCGTTACTTGCGTTACGTTACTTCCTAAGACTGGCCATAACTTCTGATTCACGCGATCGAAACTAACAGCTCAAGTGATCAACTTTTTTCAATTTGATTATTTTTGAATTACAATGATTGTCACCACAATATATAGTCAGGCACGTAGCCACGATTTCGTAATAGGGGGGGTCCGAGACATGAAGTTCAGTGGTTATCACACCAGAGTTCGATTATTCTAAACTATTTTACTGGTAACATATATTGGTTCGTTTAGTCAGGATTTCGTAATGAAGGGGGGGGGGGAGTTTGAATGAAATATTGTTGTTACCACATCAGGGGCTTGATCAATTTAAACTATTTTACTAGCAACATATATTAGTTAGTTAAGACTTTAAAATTAGGATATGTTAGTAAGTATTTTAGTAACAAACTATGAAGAAATCTCGAATAAAAGAATATTAAAAAAAAGATTTGAAATGAAAATGAAATGAAATTTTTAAGTTTTACGTCCCACGATTATGCCGGTTAGGCTAAAGGAGACGGTGATGATGAGAGATGAGTGAAAAGGTATATGAAGAAAGTGGGAGGAAACGGAAGAACCCCGAGAAAACCACCAACACGGTGTTTGCCCACCACAAAGTCCACACGGCGCGAGCTAGTATCGAACCAGGACCCAAGCACCGGAGGTGAACTCTCTACCACTGAGCCACCGCGCCAAAAAAAAAGAAAGAGAGAGAGAGAGAGAGATTTAAAAAAAGATTTTACAATATCTACGTTCCTTCTGTTCATCCAAATATAACAATTTTCCTTTCATTATGACCTCAACTATTATAAAAACTACATATTCAATAATGTTTTATAAAATATTTTACAATATCTGCGTTTCTTTCTTTGTTGAATTAAATGTTAACAGAACTTGCTTTCTACATAACATGTTTTTTTGTTTTCATTATTCCATCAACTACTGTCTGTTCCAAATGACGAGTTAAAGGATCAGTGGAAAACTGTCTCCGAAATAACGTTTGATACTGCTGAGAAGCGATGATGAAAAATTATTTTTATTTTTAGCTTTTTTTATTTTTAACGCTTCCTATTTCTTGTTTCTTTTTGTTTCATCCTTCCTTAATTTTTTTTATTTCTGGTCTCGAAGGGGGGGGTCCGGACCCCCCGGACCCACCCCTTGGCTACGTGCCTGATATAGTAATTGGCAGGGGTGCCATTAACTAGAAAGAATTAACGTAGGAACATGAGAATTTAGTACATTTGTATTTTCTCCAATGTAAAGCTTTTAAAACTCTTATGTCATAATCATATACACAGGCACGTAGCCAAGGGGGGGGGGGTCCGGACCCTCCCTTTGAGACCAGAAATAAAAAAAATAAGGAAGGATGAAACAAAAAGAAACAAGTAATAGGAAGAATAAGCGTTAAAAATAAAAAAAAGCTAAAAATAAAAATAATTTTTCATCATCACTTGTCTGCAGTATCAAACATGTTATTTGAGAAACAGCTTTCTGCTCCTTTAACTTGTCATTTGGAACAGACAGCAGTTGACGAAATAATAATAATAATAAAAAAATATGTGGAAAGAAAGTTCTAGTAACATCTGATTCAACAGAGAAAGGAACCCAGATATAATAAAAATTTTTACAAGACATTATTGGATATGTACTTTTTATAACAGTTTAGATCAAATGAAAGGAAAATTGTTATATTTGGATGAACAGAAGAAGGAACGTAGATATTGTAAAATCTTTTTTTAAATCTCTCTCTCTCTCTCTCTCTTTTGGCGCGGTGGCTCAGTGGTAGAGCGTTCACCTCCGGTGCTTGGGGTCCCTGGTTCGGTAGCAGTACGCGCCGTGTGGACTTCGTGGTGGACAAACACCGTGCTAGTGGGTTTTCCCGTGATTGTCCCCTTACCTCCTACTTTCTTCATTCCATCCTTTCACTCATCTCTCATCATCACCGTCTCCTTTAGCCTAACCGGCATAGACGTGGGGAGTAAAACTTAAAGATTTCATTTCATTTTCATGTCAAATCTTTTTTTTAAGATTCTTTTATTCGAGATTTCTTCATAGTTTGTTACTAAAATACTTACCAATATGTCCTAATTTTAAAGTCTTAACAAACTAATATATGTTGCTATTAAAATAGTTTAAATTGATCAAGCCCCTGCTGTGATAACAACAATATTTCGTGTCAAACTCTCCCCCCCCCTTCATTACGAAATCCTGACTAAACGAACCATATGTTACCAGTAAAATAGTTTAGAATAATCAAACTCTGATGTGATAACCACAGTATTTCACGTCTCGGACCCCCCCTATTACGAAATCCTGGCTACGTGCCTGATATACAAAATATTAATTTAATAGTTATTGACAGGGGTATGCCAATTACTATCTAGAGGCATATTTCTTCATACAGTGATTGGCACCCCCATTTTTTCAACAATGAAGAGATGGATTACAAGGATGCTTGAAGGGAAAATATATTTTGATGGCTGCTGATCTGCAATGCCAATATACCAAAACGTAAGTAACATTTAGTAAGTCGGAACGATGGTAAATATTCTTTAAACATCCTTAACAAATTCATAAGAAATGAGGCCACATTTAATTTTAGGAAAATATTTCCACCTATTCAAAAAACCACTTCACTCTAATACCAAAATAGCAGGAAAGAAGTTTTACAGAATATAGAAGCAAAGACTAGTGCTGCCATCCGCTAGTGAATACATTAAAAAAACTGATTTGTTTTCTTATTATTTAAATATTAACTAGAAAAGTGCCAATTACTATCTGGGTGCCAATCACTGTATGGTTTACTCTATTTGTCTTGAGGCTTGGCCCACCCTACCTTTTATTCCACGAGATGCCACTGTATATAATTAGTGGCGGCTCGTACTGAAATGTGTGGGGTGGGGTTGAGGGCGGGTATGATGACCGATCGATTCAGGGTGTAGTAAAACTAGTTACGCCACTGATAAATTAAGTTAGAAGCACGCAACAAACAAAAACAAAAAATGCGTATAGGGTACGAACCATGAAGACCTGATTGACAAACCATTGACCCAAACCGCTTGACAATTTCTTGAGCTAATTACTTCATATCTGGGTCAATCCATGCAAACTGATCGAGAAAATATAAAAATTGCATTTCGACCGTTTCAAAAGAAATCTAATATTTTCATGTATGTTTATCCTATATCAGGGTACTTCAAAACCACAATTAATTATTTTTTACAACATCCCACGGCGCCCCAACGGCTGCAGCCATTTTGGATTTTTTTCGATTTTAGGCGTTTACGTTGTTCTGAATCTCTCAGCATGCATTTGTCCTAACATATTGAAAATTGCTGGACGTCTCCAACTCGTGCTGAGCTAAAACTTTGATCTCTTAACATTTTTGAGTAACACCATTTTAAGGAGGTGAAACCAGGGCCTACAGCCGCAACATTTTTGGACATTGAAAGCATGTTCGGGAAGAGGAAGCAACTGATGTAGAGGTCTGAATTTGTGTGTGCATGTAGTCCGGGGACATAAGTTAATACACAAAAATTTACAGACCTGTAGCTGCTCCCAAACGTCTAAAAAAATCGTAAAGTTGGGGAATTATGCAGTAATAAGGTCCTGACTTGACCGCACTCTTGGTTATCCAATTTGGGGCCACCATGGACCATAGTGAATGAATCAGGGATGCTTTGGCCTGGGATTGCGTCCCATATTGAAATTTTGCTTATGCTTATTCAGGCGCCATGCACGCTGGTATGAATGAGTCAGAGGTACCTTGGCCCTGCTATGACGTCATTGAATTGGGAGTTTTGGATCAGAGGTCATGATGATTCTTTCAAATTACTAAAAATATGATTTTGATGATTCATTACGTTATGAAATAGAACAGGTTTAGAGGTATTTTGTTCGAGCTGATATGAATTAGAGGAATGAATTAGAGGTATTTTGTTCGAGCTGATATGTTCGTTTGATGTCACTGAACTGGGATTTTTAGCTTGGAGGTTATGATGGTTTTTCGTTCCCTTTTATGGGTATAAAATTACCAAAACAAGGTTTAATCTCTTTCTTGATGACCTATTACATTATGAATTAGTAGACCCTGTAATAGTATAAATTAGCATTATTATTAATATGAAACTCTAAAACTTTTGAGTTACTTCGTGACTAACCGGTTAGTGTATGCGTCTTTAACGTGAGAGACCAGGGTTCGATTCCCGGAAGGAACTCATGCGGTTCGGATTTCACGTTAATTAGTAGGTTCTATTTTTGCTGCTGAACGGGACGTTAAACTCAAAATCAACTTAACTCGAAAACTTTGGGAGGAATACTTGATTTTTGGTTGTTATCCCTTTGATGAGATGGACTAACACTGGTGCAAATGAAATCTTTAGTTTTACGTCCCACGGTTAGGCTAAAGGAGACGATAACGATGAGAAATGAATAAATTGGTGGGAGAAAATTGGCGTATCCTGAGCATGTTGCCCACCACAAAACTACTTTCGCGGGATTTGAACCAGGGACCCCCATACAGCAAAGGTGAACGCTCTACCACTGAGCCACCGTACCTCTACTGGTATGAATGAATTAGAGGTATTTGGTGCGAGCTAATATGATCGTTTGACGTCACTGAACTGGGATTTTTAGCTTGGAGGTTATGATGGCTTTTTCGTTCCCTTTTATGGGTATAAAATTACTAAAACAAGGTTTGATCTCTTTCTTGACGATCTATTACATTATGAATTAGTAGACCCAGTAATAGTATAAATTAGTATTAGTATTAATATGAAACTCGAAAACTTTGGATTTTCTCCGTGGCTAACCGGTTAGCGTATGTGCCTTTAACGTGGGAGACCCGGGTTCGATTCCCGGAAGGAGCTCATGCGGTTTGGATTTCACGTTAATTAGTAGGTTTTATCCTCGCTGCCGAACGGGACGTTAAACTCAAAATCAACTTAACTCGAAAACTTTGGGAGGAATACTTGATTTTGATTAAGGTATAGTTTTCATTCACGGGACTTATGGGACTCGAACCACGATATTCAATTGTCAAAAAGTGTGTCCAGGAAAGCATACATCTATTGAGACGCATAAAAGAGGGGGAGGGGTGATCCCGGACCTGGTTAACAACACTAATTTATATCGTATTCGTTTGTGGGTTAAATAAAACTGTTGGAAAGATTTAAAAAGTTTCTTCGTGTATTGACTTATAATCATATGTTGAAAAGGAAACGTCAGCTATACCGTGTTACCTATGCTTACGTATTCGTTGTCACAGTATCGTTGGCATTGTTTGTTCGAACAAATACGGTGTTTAATTGTCAAATAGTGTGTAATGTATTACTTTGTAAACATATATATTCATTCTTTGAGAAGGAGAAAAGGGATGAGATGAGGTTATTTTGGACCTAGTTAGTACCTATCGTTTTCATCTGTGACGTCACATTTACTTTTCGCTTAAATCTGATTGGTTCATTGTAATAACTTTTAATCTACTTATGTAACGAGATGACATTGAGGAGTTATTTCTTATGACAAAACAAGAACATATATATGTTATGGTTTACTTTGAAAGAATATATTCATTCCTAGAGAAGGTAAAAGATGGAAGTGATGAGCTGACTTCGAACCTAGTTACTACCTTTCGTTTCCGTTCTTGGATAAATAATAACGACGTTGCATTTACTCTTTGCTTAAATCTGATTAGTTCATTGTAATAACTCTTACAAAACATTGTTATTGGTTTGAACGATTTAAACGTTCAGCGTTTGTGTTTTAGTTTAATTAGTAAGGGCTTATCTGATTGAAAACTGTTTCGACAGTACTTGTTATATGTTGTTTAGGTTCATGATTAAAATGTTCTCAATATTGTGTAATATTTCTAAGCTTGATTGGTTCTTTATTACAGTATATGGATGCGTATAGGCTTTTATAGAGCAAGGGTACATGGACGAACGTGATTGGTACCTACGTTTTGTGGGTTAATTTGGCAGAACAAAAGTCATGGTCCCCAGAACTAATGTTAGTATTTGATCATCTAAAATTGCTAAAGATATAATTGGGGAAGCTTTCTAGCCTCATGTATTCTCTTTATTACGTTATAGCCATGCACGGTCTATATTTAGTCTCCGAAGGTCATGAGTTTGATTCTCGATGGGAGTTTATATGACTTTGATATTAACTTAAATTCTTGTGCTGTTTAGGATTTATGCTCTACATAGACGTTGTCTGAGCTCTTCAAAGTCGAGTTTGCTGTTACTTTATTTACATATAATGAGGATATACGTACCAAATGCACTCCTCTTAAGCTTTTTGATGAGAACCAGATACTTTAAGGTCACCTTCTTGGTCCTGGTGTTAGTTCGTGTAATTTACATCTTAAATAAAATTGACTGTTTAGTTTAAATCATCATTTCAAAAATATTTTAGTATGTGCCAAAATTTTTCAGTGAATGCAAAGAGGGAATCGTTTCACGGTTAACCGCCAAACTTTATCCGGTTTTTAACCATTCGATTAAAAATTATCGGTTTTTAACTAATCGATTAACAAATAAACGGTTTTTAATTATTCGATTAAATTTTGAGTCCACTAATTTCCAGTTATTACAAAAGTTCAAATGAAAATTTGAAACTAAATTTTTTCGAACTCAAATTTTCAAATCAAAAATATTCAAACTGAAATTTTCGAATTAAAAACATCAAACTAAACTTTTCGAACAAAAAAGTTGAAATCAATATTTTCGAATTCAAATTTTCAAACAAAAGAAATCAAACTGAAATTTTCGAATTATAAACATTGAACCAAAACTTTCGAACAAAAATTTGAAATAAAACTTTTCGAATTCAACTTTTTCAAACCAATCAATTTCACACTGAAATATTTTGAACTAGAAATTCTAAACTAAAATTTTCGAATCAAAACATTTCAAACCAATTTTTAGAACTAGAAAGTTGAAACTAAACTTTTCGAATTCAATTTTTTTTCAAACCACACAATCTCTCACTAAAAGTTTTGAACTAGAAATTTTAAATTAAACTCTTCAAAGAATGAAATCAAAATTTTCAAACCAAAACATTTCAGTTTAATTTTTTGAACTAGAAAGTTGAAACTAACATTTTCGAATTCAAATTTTTGAAACCAAACAGTTTCACACTGAAATTTTTGAACTAGAAATTTTAAGCTAAAATTTTTCGAAAAATGAAATCAAAATTTTCGAACCAAAACATTTCAGTCCAAATTTTTGAACTAGAAAGTTGAAACTAAAATTTTCGAATTAAAAGTTTCAACTTGTTTTCGAACTAAAAATTTTTATAACGAAATTTTCAAATCAAATCTTTTGGACCTAAAATTTCAAACCAAAATTGTCGAACTGAAAGTTAAAGTTTCGAACAAAAGAAATATTTCGAAATTTTCAAACAAACTTCTTGAAAATATTTAACCATAGCCGTTTACTGATTTTAAAATTTAAATTGTCGTGAAGAAATATTTGGGACTAAGTTTTTAAGACGATGAACCGTTTGGTAAGCCATAGCCATACCGAGACAATGATATTGCTTGAAATGAAGTTTAATCAAGCTTTATTTCATCAGACAGTCCTAACTTACGATCCGTTTTAGTGAACTATAATCTTTATTTGTTTAAGATCATCCTCGACGTGATGGCCAGCCATAACCGGACATTTTTTTCGTATCATCATGAAAGCACGCAAAGTTTCTTCTGGTCATAGCCGCTGCGCTACGACAAAGCCGAATCCCTACCACAGAACAAACATAAACGCATATTTTCAAGGCCTTGAGTCGAACCTGGGACCATTTTAAGAGAAGGTTACTTACCACAGCGATTCCCATATGATGAGATCAATCGACCCAGCCAAGCTTTTGAAACGGCATTATACTGTAAACCTATTGATTCTCTCTCTCTCTCTCTCCTGTGATAAGGACAAAGTACAACTCAAGATAGGTTGAATGCTTGGATTTCGTAATGAAAACAAATGCGATTTCCTGTGGCAAGGTCGGTTAAGATGATTTCTGCAAGTGTCAGCATCAGCTGTACTTCCTTGAGAACGATAACGTTTCATGGAAAGACTGACGAATGAAGTTTACGCACTGTTGTGAAACAGCGATCCTTAATAGTAGACACTTATCGCGAACGGCACAACACTGGTATCGTATCCGAGGGAAGAAATCAAACTAACATCACAAACACGTTTTCAAGAAATCCTATTGCAGAACACGAAGCAAACTCAGCTTTGAATGATGTCGCAAAACAAAACTGCAAATGCTGCATTCTTTACCTATGACGAAACTGAGTGATTTCAAGTGCAAAATCAAGATTTCTTTGAATTGAAATTCGATCAGTTTACAGTATAATATTGTTACAAGAAATTGGCTGGGTCGATTGTTCTCATCAGATGGGAATCGCTGTGGTAAGTAACCTTCTCTTAAAATGGTCCCAGGTTCGACTCAAGGCCTTGAAAATATGCGTTTATGTTTGTTCTGTGGTAGGGATTCGGCTTTGTCGTAGCGCAGCGGCTATGACCAGAAGAAACTTTGCGTGCTTTCATGATGATACGAAAAAAATGTCCGGTTATGGCTGGCCATCACGTCGACGATGATCTTAAACAAATAAAGATTATAGTTCACTAAAACGGAGCGTAAGTTAGGACTGTCTGCTGAAATAAAGCTTGATTAAACTTCATTTCAAGCAATATCATTGTCTCGGTATGGCTATGGCTTACCAAACGGTTCATCGTCTTAAAAACTTAGTCCCAAATATTTCTTCACGACAATTTAAATTTTAAAATCAGTAAACGGCTATGGTTAAATATTTTCAAGAAGTTTGTTTGAAAATTTCGAAATATTTCTTTTGTTCGAAACTTTAACTTTCAGTTCGACAATTTTGGTTTGAAATTTTAGGTCCAAAAAATTTGATTTGAAAATTTCGTTACAAAAATTTTTAGTTCGAAAACAGGTTGAAACTTTTAATTCGAAAATTTTAGTTTCAACTTTCTAGTTCAAAAAATTGAACTCAAATGTTTTGGTTCGAAAATTTTGATTTCATTTTTTGAAAATTTTAATTTAAAATTTCTAGTTCAAAACTTTTAGTGTGAGATTGTGTGGTTTGAAAAAAAATTGAATTCGTAAAGTTTAGTTTCAACTTTCTAGTTCTAAAAATTGGTTTGAAATGTTTTGATTCGAAAATTTTAGTTTAGAATTTCTAGTTCAAAATATTTCAGTGTGAAATTGATTGGTTTGAAAAAGTTGAATTCGAAAAGCTTTATTTCAAATTTTTGTTCGAAAGTTTTGGTTCGATGTTTATAATTCGAAAATTTCAGTTTGATTTCTTTTGTTTGAAAATTTGAATTCGAAAATATTGATTTCAACTTTTTTGTTCGAAAAGTTTAGTTTGATGTTTTTAATTCGAAAATTTCAGTTTGAATATTTTTGATTTGAAAATTTGAGTTCGAAAAAATTTAGTTTCAAATTTTCACTTGAACTTTTGTAATAACTGGAAATTAGTGGACTCAAAATTTAATCGAATAGTTAAAAACCGTTTATTTGTTAATCGATTAGTTAAAAACCGATAATTTTTAATCGAATAGTTAAAAACCGGATAAAGTTTGGCGGTTAACCGTGAAACGATTCCCTCTTTGCATTCACTGAAAAATTTTGGCACATACTAAAATATTTTTGAAATGATGATTTAAACTAAACAGTCAATTTTATTTAAGATATAAATTACACGAACTAACACCAGGACCAAGAAGGTGACCTTAAAGTATCGTGGTTCTCATCAAAAAGCTTAAGGGGAGTGCATTTAGGTACGCATATCCTCATTATATGTAAATAAAGTAACAGCAAACTCGACTTTGAAGAGCTCAGACAACGTCTATGTAGAGCATAAATCCTAAACAGCACAAGAATTTAAGTTAATATCAAAGTCATATAAACTCCCATCGAGAATCAAACTCATGACCTTCGGAGACTAAATATAGACCGTGCATGGCTATAACGTAATAAAGAGAATACATGAGGCTAGAAAGCTTCCCCAATTATATCTTTAGCAATTTTAGATGATCAAATACTAACATTAGTTCTGGGGACCATGACTTTTGTTCTGCCAAATTAACCCACAAAAAGTAGGTACCAATCACGTTCGTCCATGTACCCTTGCTCTATAAAAGCCTATACGCATCCATATACTGTAATAAAGAACCAATCAAGCTTAGAAATATTACACAATATTGAGAACATTTTAATCATGAACCTAAACAACATATAACAAGTACTGTCGAAACAGTTTTCAATCAGATAAGCCCTTACTAATTAAACTAAAACACAAACGCTGAACGTTTAAATCGTTCAAACCAATAACAATGTTTTGTAAGAGTTATTACAATGAACTAATCAGATTTAAGCAAAGAGTAAATGCAACGTCGTTATTATTTATCCAAGAACGGAAACGAAAGGTAGTAACTAGGTTCGAAGTCAGCTCATCACTTCCATCTTTCACCTTCTCTAGGAATGAATATATTCTTTCAAAGTAAACCATAACATATATATGTTCTTGTTTTGTCATAAGAAATAGCTCCTCAATGTTATCTCGTTACATAAGTAGATTAAAAGTTATTACAATGAACCAATCAGATTTAAGCGAAAAGTAAATGTGACGTCACAGACGAAAACGATAGGTACTAACTAGGTCCAAAATAACCTCATCTCATCCCTTTTCTTCTTCTCAAAGAATGAATATATATGTTTACAAAGTAATACATTACACACTATTTGACAATTAAACACCGTATTTGTTCGAACAAACAATGCCAACGATACTGTGACAACGAATACGTAAGCATAGGTAACACGGTATAGCTGACGTTTCCTTTTCAACATATGATTATAAGTCAATACACGAAGAAACTTTTTAAATCTTTCCAACAGTTTTATTTAACCCACAAACGAATACGATATAAATTAGTGTTGTTAACCAGGTCCGGGATCACCCCTCCCCCTCTTTTATGCGTCTCAATAGATGTATGCTTTCCTGGACACACTTTTTGACAATTGAATATCGTGGTTCGAGTCCCATAAGTCCCGTGAATGAAAACTATACCTTAATCAAAATCAAGTATTCCTCCCAAAGTTTTCGAGTTAAGTTGATTTTGAGTTTAACGTCCCGTTCGGCAGCGAGGATAAAACCTACTAATTAACGTGAAATCCAAACCGCATGAGCTCCTTCCGGGAATCGAACCCGGGTCTCCCACGTTAAAGGCACATACGCTAACCGGTTAGCCACGGAGAAAATCCAAAGTTTTCGAGTTTCATATTAATACTACAGCAGATTTCAGATGAGAAGTGGCATGGCCTTGAGTTGGCTTTACGCGGCGTCCAATTGGCTTTGAGCGGTGTTGACAATTCGCGACAAGCAGTTCTGCACGCTGACTTCTCGCGCTACTGCGAATCTTGACAATAGCAGAGGCGCTTATTAGAAATATTGTATTAGCACATTAACTGCTCACTTTACGAAGTAGAGAAAAGAATTATGAACACATACGTGAAAACTACATCTTTTTATGACAACTGGTTGTCATGATACACGCTTTGAAAGGTTTCCATATAAAACAATTAGTAAAACGAGCGTTGAGTCCCGTCTAATTTCCAGTGGATTTTTCTTCGATTTGGAAATGGAACTCAACTTTTATTAAAGGATGATCAGGGGTGTAACCAACAGGTTGTTCTAGGGGAACATTACTTTCAGGGGGAGGAAAGCTTTTCACACATTAAAAACAGAACAAATGACCTATTTCAGAATATGAAAGCATTTTAACTCACCATGTATACTATACACATATTATGTTTTCCCGATGCTACCTTAACAAAAGACGGATCTTGACAGTACTGAAGTTGAAAAGCGGATTGTAAGAGATAAATCAATAAGCTATTCATAAGAAAACAAATGCTGTTTCTAGCAGTCTGTTTATCCGACTTTATGTTTATGTAGGTTAAAATACTAAAGGAAAAAAACTCGAAAAAATATCAACTCAGATATTATTATACAATAATATAGTAGTGAGAGATCCTGGGGGGACTGAGGGAGCCAGGGCCCCTCATTTTATTTGTAAATTGCAATATTAGGCATAATTTGAATGCAATTTGTCTTAAAATCATCATATATGCTTTCTGCATCTGAATGCACCCCCCCCCCAATTTACAGAGAAATCAGCGTCCTTGTAATTAGATACAGAAACTGTATTGATGATGTTTTCTTTTTTCTTTTTTAAAAATCGTATTTTATTATAAACGTTCCTAATTTGCATTAACTATTAAATAAGTTTACTAAACATATACTAGATGAACCTCATTTCGGGGCTGGAAATAGTTTGGAAAGTCAAGGCCCTCTTTTCCCCCGTTTCTACACCCTTGAGAATAGTAAGCGATCGAATTAAATAACAAGCTCTGCAATTTGATTCATATATATATATATATTCGATTCCCGGCGGGAGCTCATGTAGAAGAACAGAAGGTATGGGACATTCATAATATTGTTTTGAAATTGCCTTCATGCAAGATTCTTCCTTATTCGACAGAAGAAACGCAGTATGATTTTTTTTTCTTCGTTTCAATACCTTACGTATGTGTGGCCAATTACGTACTCCTTCTTTACTCCTCTAGCAGGGATGCAAAAGCACCAGGCGTCTGAGTGGTGTCATAAATTATTGTAACCCAAAACAAACTCGACCATATCGTGTTGCTTACGAATCAGATGGATTGTTGTTGTGAGACCTCCATCAAGTATAAGAGTATGTTATTATAGGAACAGACATGGAAGCAAAGGAGCTGATTGTGTGTGTAGGAACGCAACTTCTAGCATAAACAGAATTCATCAGTGTCTGGGTTGCTTTCTTTCGTGGTAGTTTATTTGTTCTCCAAAATTATAGTTGACAATGTCTTTAAGGAAACCCAGTACAAGTGCGGAATTTTCTTTCTTTTCTCTCTTTTTTTTTTAAGTGCTACAAAGTGAAGCTCGAAGAATTATTTTTTATGTTTACAATTTTTGGAACTCATAATAAAAAATTTACAAGAGTCAGATTCAGACAATGGCGAAATATTAATTGACATAGACGATAGTGAAAGTAGTGTTGAAGACGAACGTTTAGCAGTTCCTGTGGAATAAGTTAATAGATAGGTTATTCAGTTGCTATATATACTTCTAGGATACACAGCCAAAATCTTTGAGTTTGCTGGAATAGTATATTTACATTGTGAATAATGTTGCCAATGTATGTGTAATAATCTCAACTAGAGGAAGAGCGAGAAGGGAAAGGGGAGTCCGAAATCCGGCAACACCGCGCGGAATATCGCACAGCATTGGCTACTGCCCGTGATGCTTTACATCTGAAAAACACAATAATACTAATTTATACTATTACTGGGTCTACTAATTCATAATGTAATAGATCGTCAAGAAAGAGATCAAACCTTGTTTTAGTAATTTTATACCCATAAAAGGGAACGAAAAAGCCATCATAACCTCCAAGCTAAAAATCCCAGTTCAGTGACGTCAAATGAACATATTAGCTCGCACCAAATACCTCCAATTCATTCATACCAGTAGAGGTGCGGTGGCTCAGTGGTAGAGCGTTCACCTCTGCTGTATGGGGGTCCCTGGTTCAAATCCCGCGAAAGTAGTTTTGTGGTGGGCAACATTATGCTCAGGATACGCCAATTTTCTCCCACCAATTTATTCATTTCTCATCGTTATCGTCTTCTTTAGCCTAACCGTGGGACGTAAAACTAAAGATTTCATTTGCACCAGTGTTAGTCCTCTCATCAAAGAGATAACAACCAAAAATCAAGTATTCCTCCCAAAGTTTTCGAATTAAGTTTAACGTCCCGTTCAGCAGCAAAAATAGAACCTACTAATTAACGTGAAATCCGAACCGCATGAGCTCCTTCCGGGAATCGAACCCTGGTCTTCCACGTTAAAGACGCATACGCTAACCGGTTAGTCACGAAGGAACTCAAAAGTTTTCGAGTTTCATATTAATAATAATGCTAATTTATACTATTACAGGGTCTACTAATTCATAATGTAATAGGTCATCAAGAAAGAGATTAAACCTTGTTTTGGTAATTTTATACCCATAAAAGGGAACGAAAAACCATCATAAGCTCCAAGCTAAAAATCCCAGTTCAGTGACATCAAACGAACATATCAGCTCGAACAAAATACCTCTAATTCATTCATACCAGTAGAGGTGCGGTGGCTCAGTGGTAGGGCGTTCACCTTTGCTGTATGTGGTCCCTGGTTCAAATCCCGCGAAAATAGTTTTGTGGTGGGCAACATTATGCTCAGGATACTCCAATTTTCTCCCACACTTTCATTCATTTCTCATCGTCACCGTCTCCTTTAGTCTAAACGGCATAACCGTGAGACGTAAAACTAAAGATTTCATTTGCTCCAGTGTTAGTCCATCTCATCAAAGGGATAACAATCTCGAAATTTTATGCCATAAAAGGGAACGAAAAATAAAAAAAGCATTCGTAAACCTGTACTATTTCAGAACATAATGAATCATCAAAATCATATTTTTAGTAATTTGAAAGAATCATCTTGACCTCTGATCCAAAACTCCCAATTCAATGACGTCATAGCAGGGCCAAGGTCCCTGTGACTCATTCATACCAGCGTGCATGGCCCCTGAATAAGCATAAGCAAAATTTCAATATGGGACGCAATCCCAGGCCAAAGCATCCCTGATTCATTCACTATAGTCCATGGTGGCCCCAAATTGGATAACCAAGAGTGCGGTCAAGTTAGGCTCTTACTACTTATGCCAATTTAGCATATTTCACTGTCAAATATCTCCAATGGGCCTGGATAAAAAAAATGAAATTTTGGGAATAGTTAGTCTTTGAGTATACCATAATACACAACAAAGTGCGTTTTGTGCTTTTGAGCAGAAGGGGCCAAAGTTCTGAGTAATGACGTCATACTTTAGGAGGTGTTTTGTTCATAAAATCTTTTTTGGACATTGAAAACATGTTTGGGAAGAGGTAACAACTTACGTAGAGGTCTGAATTTATGAGTACATGTAGTCCGGGGTCATAAGTTAATACACAAAAATTTACAGACCTGTAGCTGCTCCAAAAGTCCTGAAAAAAATCGTAAAGGGTGCATTTTGACTTTCCTCGCCTTCTGCTGATAGCGGAATTCTTCACTAGTGCTGCTGTGGGTCTGATAAGACAGTGTTACAGCTAGAGGAAAGAAACGAGCTTGAGACCCTTGACTGGACTAACCATTCATCTTACTTTATTTTTCTTCACAACAATAAATTTCCAGTAGATTTTATGAATAAAACACATCCTAAAGTATAACGTTATTACTTAGTACTTTGACCCCTTCTGCTCAAAAGCACAAAACGTGCTTTGTTCTGTGCCAGGGGCGGCCCGGTGCGCCTCCATCAATGAAGTGCCCCCAATATGCAACATATAATGGGAAAAAATCGGACTGAATGGACCAAGGTTTAAATCGTGAAAATCGATGCGGCTTCGTGGAAAGAAAGCAAAGCAACTAGAAACAGATACTGATGCCTGCAAAATGATCACACACCTATTTAGTGCCTCCAAACCTGAAAGACTATCAACTACTGACTGCCGACAAGCTGAACACAATTGAAGTTAGTGATCCTACCTCATCTGCTACGAATGCTACTGTCAGAGTGAAAATTGAACTAGAAAATTTTAGTTTCATTATTGCTGAAATTAGTGCCCCCACCATATCAACTACGAATGTCACTGTCAGAGTGGAAAATGAACAAGAAGGTTACACTTGCATGAGTCTTAAAATTAGTGCGCTTCCGACAACAAATACTTTTGTTGCTGTTAAAGAAGAAAATGAACAGAAAAGCTCGAGTTCTAGTGATGCCCAGTCGGAAGTCAGTGAAAACATTGAAAAGCGTAATGCAACAGAGAACAGAGCAATGAACTATTTCATACGTCCACATGAGAATGATATCCTCTAGGTTTTAAGTTCCATCCCCATCAACCAAGTTAAAGCATACCCTTTAATCCTGAGTTTGCCTATAAACGAGCAGGTGGCACCAACAGGGCTTCACTGTCATATTGTCCAGCTCAGAATGCTTTTTTGCAGCGTGTGCACAGCTTATTCTCCAAATCGAATAAACATGTATGTTAAAGGTTTTGTACGTGACAAACGTAACATTAAACACGTTTATCAGCGAGTAAGAGAACACGAGTGTTCCTAAATACATCAGATCAGTATGGAAGCTTACATATCCAACAAAATAGATCATAATGTTAAGAAACTACTTCCTCGTGAACAGGTAAAACAATGGCAATATCAGGTTGAGAATAACAGACAGGTAATGCAAGTTGTCAAAGTGCTGAAACTCATTGGTAAAAGAGGGCTCACTTACAGAGGAAAAGGAAATGTAGCAGCCTATAGACTGGAAGACACAGCTACAGATCATGGAAACTTTTTGGATATTATTCTTTTGTTAAGCAAATTTGACCTTCCGCTTAAGATAATTTAGATGTCATTGAGAAGAGTCATATACGAGGAAGTAAGCAAATAGAGATCGCATAACTTTTGTAAAACACTGTGAATTATGTTTTGAATGCTATCAGCACACTTATCAGGGAAGATATTTCGAAAGAAGTCTCTGAAGCTGGAATGTTTTCTGTTCTATTAGACACTACTCAAGATATAGTAGTTTCAGGCCAGTGCTCTGTTGTTTTACGATATGTTGTTAAAATTGTTGTTAAACAAAGTTGTTATTGTAAAGTGCATATCTACCACAGACCATTGTCTTTGCGGTTTACTGCTGAAAATTCTACAGACGTTGAATCTTGATATTAAGAAATGTATTGGAAATTCAACCGATGGCGCAAGTAACATGCAAGAACAATATTCGGATTTTTTCAATTCACCTATGATCAGTTATACGTGTGGTTCACTTGATTTTGAGTTTAAAGTCCCATTCAGCAGCAAGGCTACTGATTAACAGGGAATCCGAACCACATGAGCTCCCGCCGGGAGTCGAACTCGGATCTCCCATGTCAAAGGCGCATACGCTAACTGCTTAGCAACGAAGGAACACAGTTATACTTGCCGCGACCTTATCCTGATAGCCGAGATACCCAGCTTCAATTCAGGCGACTCCGCGCACATTACATAGTTCCTCCCGTTACACAAGTAAAACATTACTTAGGAGATCAATTCAAAGAGCTAATTGAGTTCAAGTATATAAAAATGTCAACACAGAAACAATATTTAAAATAAATGATACTACATTTATTAGTAAAGGGTTATGAAAATGACGTCACGACTCAGAATCGGAAAGAGAGAAGGAAAGAAAGGAGTGAAAAGCCGGCAGCTAAGATGCGAGTCTCCTGCAAGTGTTGCAAGATTATAAACTTGAAAAATATTATAACAAAAGCAGAGGATCAGTAAAATTACTTAATTGGTCAATGTTAGAAACCGTCCACAATGGATAGGAAATGGCTTAATATTTTTATATGATAGAGTAACTACCCCGTAAGAAACTTCATTGCCTACTTATAAATGAAACAAAAGAAATAACGGAACTCACATGTAACTTCTGCAATTTTTGTGCAGAGAGTAACACTGCTCTGCCAAATATCGTCTTCGCGCGTGCGTTAGAGTGGGTACGTGGGTGTACTGAAACTGAAACCATGAAGAGTGTTAAGCGCGAAGTTGAAAATATGAATGAATCCGAATTATCATCTTCTCAGTATTATCGCAAACACGAGGAAGGGAAACCTCTTTAAAGTCAAGCAAAGTAAATTGTCAACAATTTGTACGCTCGACTAAGAGAAAAATATGCAGACAAAACTATTGAAGAAATTGTTAATATGATTGTTGCCGGTTCGCTGTGGTTTACTCAGTGCCAATGTAAAAAATCGTATTTTTAATTTAGTGTGTGGGAGGGTGGCTGCTCGTATGTTTCTGTTTATGATTGACTTTTCCAGGTAGATATATGAGAATAACTTCATTTCTTATCCTTTCTTACCTTAATCAATTGAAATGAATAAGCAAAATAGTTTTCATGCTCTCGGGTTTTAATTGTGAGGATTGCAAATACATGACGTGCGAATTTCCAATACATTTATTACTATTGTCGTGTCTTCATGAATTATTAAAACAAATAGACCAAGAAACATATTTTTCGTAAGCGGCAGGAAAAGGACGAGAAATCATCGCTCCGCGCATATCAGCTGAAACTCAGAACATCGCCAGTTGAAACCCTGGCGATTGAGAGCCAAACCAAAACACACGCACACACATACAAAGGCTTCCCTGTGAAAAGGTTCGCGCGCCGACATGTATTAATGCGCTTGTGATGCGGCTCTCAAGTTAACATTGCGTTTAGTATACACGTGTGGTGTTACGCTCATATGCTCAAAAGTGTCGTATGTAATCTGACAAAAAAAAAAAAAAATTGCATTGATTATGTGTCATTGTTTGTTCTGCTGAATGACTATGCGATATTTATGCGTGAGTCTTACGCGTATCTGCGAATGGACATTCGGAAGATAAAATGTCAACAAAGGTGTCCTATAGTTAATGGGGAAACAAGATGGTGGACCAACAAGACTCCGTATTGCAAAAGAAAAAAAAAGTTCGGTCATTTTTCGGACCCAGAAAGTGCTTTATACATGGAGTTTATAATAATGAAAAAAATTGCTTCTACAGAAAATATCAAATCAGAAGCTAGGCGTAAAGAGAAAGAATATATAAAATATCTTCTCAAGTTCAAAACAATGCGGACAGCACAAATGTTCCTGAGAATATTTCAAGTGACGACCCCTCTGTCACACCATCTCCAAATACAGGGTACTGGTGTAGTTTTATCGGATGGTGCAGACTACTCTGTCCCAACTGAAAGAGTAGAGACATGATTTTGAATCCGTTAATAATGCAGCATTAGGCTTTGCAGAATAGGTCAAGAACAAATTTGAAGACTTAGAACGTGATGTCTTGGTTTCTATTGACCTTTTGACAATCCACCTTCTGAGGTGGACAATGATTTTTTCCTATGAGTGTGAAGATGAAGCTGCTTCTATCCAATGACCAGGTACTGCATGGAAGCATTCAACACAATATTGGATACTGCAATTTTGAGTACTTCTTCAAGATTCAAGAAGCAATATACTTTATGGGCTGTTTGGGTCCTAGACACTTCAACCAAGTAACAGAACTTCCAGACACGGCTTTCGATAAACTTACATATCGTCAACAATTTGACAAAATCTCACTTTTTCAAACATCAAGAAAGAAATGTAATTCCATGGACATGACAGGAGAAAAGAGTTAAAAAAGCTATAATTTATCATATATTCCATGTAAATATTATATAGAATAGGTGACGCGTAATTACATATTCATCTTCTAAAAAACTTCAGTAATGAAGTTTCCATGGATTCTGTAAATGTCTTCTCTTGGACTTTTCAAGGAGATGGATATCCTTGAAAGTCAGTCTTAATGACGAGTACAACCGAGAAGAAATTATTCTGCTAATGGAGCAAGTGATTCAGAATTAGAAGAAAATACATTTCATCACAAGGAAAGCGAATGCACCAAGTGTTGTAAACTTGTCCAATGTGCTGCTTTTTAATTTTGCACAGTTGTAATTTGTGCAGTAATACTTATCCAGGTTTGCTACTAGCGTACAAATTTTTATTGACCTTGCCCGTAACTCAAGTGACATGTGGAAGAATTTTTTTCAAAACTGAAATACATTAAAAATAGTCTAATGAGTACCATGTCTCAGGAACATTTGAAAACATTTATGTTGATGTCCATTGAAAAAGTTTTATTAAAAAATATTTCGAATGAAAAAGTGATAGATACAGTAGCATCAAAAACTAGTACACTAAAACATCTGCTAATTTTGTAAAATAATATACGTACTGCTTGAACTTCATATAATATTTTGAACAATTCAGAATATAAAAGAATATAGGGTTCAACTTGTTCAGAATGGATTGACTCATCTGCTTTTGAGTTTCGTATAAAATGCTATTCTGCCTTACACTATGTTTTGTTTAAAATCAGATACGAACTGTGTTTGGAGCGAGTAATTAAAAGTTATAGCTCGTGCAACGCATACATGTATTTTTCTCGCAAGTGAAAATTTATCTTACTCATAATAAATTCGGTTAAATGGTTTGAATCCGTGAAATGTTTGTCGTTGAAATGGTCGTAAATTTTTTCATAGTTATGAGATAGGATATGCAAACCTGCTGAATGTGGGGATTAACTTCGTTAAAATAGGATATCATTTATGTCATTGTCGACTAATTCAACAGTTTGTATTCAACTTTTTAATCTATATTAATGTTATAATGACATTGGTAAATAACAAATTCCATAATTCATTATACTTTGTATTTCAAAAATTAATTTTCATATTTACCTCTCCATCTAAATACAACACAAGTCGTAGCACACCATGTGCAGCTGGATGCTGAGGTCCAAAATTGATAACCATATTCTTTATTTTCTTTTCAACAGGCGGTATTTTGTTATTCCACGGAGGCAGCTTCCATTTTGATGTTACTTCGTCTGGGTACATCACGGGACCACTGAACTGCTGGATAAACTCAGGATCAGGATACCATCTTGTAGCTCCTCTCTGTTCCCTTTCAAGAAGAATGGAGAAATCATTGATTGTACTTTGAATTCTTGTCAGTGAGGAAAAATTTGTAAAAGGCATATTCCTTGTAAAGTAGTGTGTGGATAGGGGAAATCATGATGAGAAAATTTACTATCACAACAATTATTATTATTATTATTATTATTATTATTATTATTATTATTATTATTATTATTATTATTATTATTATTAGTAGTAGTAGTAGTAGTAGTAGTAGTATGGCTTTATGAAAAATTGGTCAACTACAACTAACTTAACATGTTTTATAGCTGATACTCTTCCTATCTTTAAAAGTAATGGTCAAATCGATGAAATTCATTTCTACTTCTCTAAAGCCTTTGATAATTTACCACATGACATCTTAATTTACAAATTGAAACATTATGATCTCTCCATTGTATTTATTACTTGGTTAGTATCATACTTGTCCCAAAGAAAGTTTGTGGTTAGGTATAAAGGTAATCTTTCTGACGTATATAACATATACTCCGGTGTTCCGCAAGAATCAAATCTCGGACCACTTCTATTCCTTATGTTTATTAATGATATAACTAATGGATTGTAAATGTTTGATGTATGCAGATAACCTCAAAATCTACAAACTATTGTAAATTTGGATGATTGTTTGCTGCTCCAAAGTGATATTAATAAAATATTACTTTGGTCTCAAAACAATGTACTACGTTAAATTGTAACAAAACCTTTTCAATGAATATTACGAATAAAAAAATCCAACTTTTTTCATTTATAACATAAATTATACTCCAATTAGAATTGTAGATACTTTTAAAGATTTAGGTATTGTTTTTGACAGCAAATTGCTTTTCAAACAACATCTTGAGAATATTACTTCCAAAACGAGAAGGAATCTTGGAATTCTTCAATGGATGTCCAAAATTTTTAAGTCTGTTAAAACATGCCTTATTCTTTATTATTCCAATGTTAGAAGTCATCTTGAATATTGTTCAATCATATAGAATAGAAATATAGATGATATATCTACTACTCTGGAGACAATTCAAAATCTTTTTCTTGCTTGGTTAAGCTGGAAGTTTAAGTGTTATGAAGGTATGTCTTTGGATGAAGTTAGGATGTCCTTAGGTATGTTAAGATTGTTTGAAAGAAGGATTATTTTGGATCTTAAAATGCTACATTCAATTCATCACGGTAATTTGAATTTGTTATCAATAATAACTCTGTATACAACCAGTAATCATATAAGAAATTCGAAAATATTTAAACCCATTCAGTTTCTCAATTATGTTCCTTTGTATAAAATTCTATCAGTAGCCAATGATTTTACCAGTGTTATTGACATATTTGATCATAATTTTAGTAATATACAAAGACAGTTATATTATACGAGGGTAACTACGAAAGGATTGAGATATGCATTATTGTGGCACAGTATTTGAGTTCCAACAATTGCGTTCGGTAGTGGTATCCAGAGCGAAGAAGCGAAGCAAGTTTCAACTCGCCTCGCTTATTGGCGTGGCCGTATCGCCTTCACTGGTTTGTTGATGTGAGCAGTATTCGGCTGTCTAGAATGGGGCTCGAAAGGGAACATTTTCCGGCAATGATCCTTTACGATTTCAAAAGTGGTTTGAACAAGACACAAAGCATTGACCGTTTGCAGGGGACATTTGGGGATCTTGCTCCTTCCCGTGCTACAATTTTTCGGTGGTTTGGTGAATTCAGAAGAGGTCGGACATCGCTTAAAGATGAAGAGAGAGCTGGACGTCCGCAACAGCTGTGTCAGATGAAAACATTGCCGCTGTGGAACAAATGATTCGAGAAAATCCTCGAACAACTTTCAAGGACATTGAATCTACAGTGAACATTGTATCGCCAGCAGTAACAAAAATTCTTCATGATCATTTTACGCTCAGGAAGGTTTCATCTGGTTGGGTGCCTCACACTTTGACTGAACAGTAGAAGCGCATGCATGTGGACTGGTGTGAAGAAATGCTTGCAAGATTTGATGGAGGCGTTGAGTTGATTTTGAGTTGATTTTAGTTTAGCGTCCCTTTCAGCAGCGAGGCTATATGAGACGTGGACCTACTGATTAACGTGGAATCCGAACCACATGAGCTCCCGCCGGGAATCGAACCCGGGTCTCCCACGCCAAAGGCGCGTACGCTAACCGCTTAGCCACGGAGGAGCTCTATTTGATTTGATGGAGGCAATTCTTGATGCGTTTCTGACATTGTTACTGGTGATGAGACTTAGATCTATCAATTTGACTCTGAAAATAAACGCCAGTCTACAGTTTGGATCTTTCCAGACGAAAATCCACCCACGAAAGTGAAGCGACCACGAAGTGTGGGAAGAAGATGGTCGCAACTTTCTTCTCCAAATCTGGCCATGTTGCAACTGTTCCACTTAAAGAACAAAGGAATGTTACTGCTCAGTGGTACACCACTGTTTGCCTAACAAAAGTGTTCCAGAAGCTTCGGGAACGGCGTCCAAGAACTGGATTGCGTGGGATCCTGCTTCATCATGACAACGCGTCCGCTCACACGGTCAACATCACAATTCAGTTTTTAGAATCTACGGAGGTCAAACTTATGGCTCATCCACCGTATATCCCTGACCTTGCCCCGTGTGATTTTTTCTGTTCCCCAGAATCAAAGATCGCATGCGTGGGAAGAGATTTTGCAGCCCTGAAGAGGCTGTAGTGGCTTACGAGAATGAACTTTCAACACTTGAAGAAAAAGACTGGCTTCCAAAAGTGGTTTTCGAGGATGCAAAAGTGTGTACAGTGTAATGGTGAATACTTTGAGAAAATGTAACTGTTCAATTGATTTTAAGTATGTAAGCTATTTCACATCTCAAAACTTTCGTAGTGACCCTCGTATAACAACATGTTTATGTATGATTTTTTCCCTTTTCTGTGCACGTATTATTTCTATTTTATAATGTATTATGTTTATTTTTGTTATTTGCATGTTATTTATATGGAAATTGTAAGTGAGCAGTTCTGCTGTAATTTCCAGTATGCAATAAAAATTATTATTATTATTATTATTATTATTATTATTATTATTATTATTATTATTATTATTATTATTATTATTATTATTATTATAGAAAAGTACCTAAACATGAAGTATGGCTGATAATATGGAATATCATTGTATCTAGTTTGGGAAGTCAGTATTGGGAGCCTAATAATGGTGATGAAGAACAAGTGAAGACAGATCCAAGACTGCATTGCTGTGCAACCCGCTCGGGAGAGTAATACTCCCGGAAGTACGTTTTTTCACGCGCCATCCTAGCCAGCTGTTTTAAATTGGTCACAAAATTTATATAATCGAGGTCAAGGTGGAACAAAACAAGCCCTGCGGGGCTTCTAACCGGTTCCTACTACTACTTATCTGCACAAAAGTAAGTAAATTACTTTTTTAAGTATTATTTTCATCTCATTTTTATTAAAAAAAAGTGTTATGAAAATTTGAAAACAAAAATAAAAACTTTCCTAGGGCCAGGTTTGAACCCACGCCAAAAGTAATTTACGTTAACTGCACGTATCGCTAGCACGTTTTTTTTAACTTCCAGACTTTTTTCTATTTTAATCACTTCTCAGGACTACTAGACACGACAGGGACACGAACACAGAAACATCGAGGACAGTTAAAATTCCACCCTTGCTCTTCAGAAGGACTCGAACCCCCAATGGGCTTCACCTCACGATCATCAGGCTAACGCCTGAGACCACTCGGCTACACCCACCGGCTCACGTTCAGCCAGGAGAGCCGACGTCAGCAAGCGTTTGATTTCTCCTATATAAATGCTACGTGGGAAGAAATGTCTGACGTTCAATAATATTGATGTGGTAACCCTAGGCTAATAGGAATTTATGCTTATCGATTACTATTCAAAATACACCTTGCAGTGGTAAGTATGTTGTTCGGAATACTCCTCCGAATTTGCACTTCCAGTTACAGGCTTCCGTGTGACCATTATCATTGGTAACAAACAAACTGGTTCCCCTAATTTTTCATTAATTGTCTATTGAATATTGAAACTTCATTGAATCTGAAGCAAACACACAAAAAAGTTTCGTGGAATCTTCCTCAAAGAAAGACTCCGTGTCTCACAGCTGAGCATTGTGTTTTGGAACATTTTTCCTCCTTCAGGAAAAGCATCTGGAAAGCAGAAAGTAATTCCACATGCAACAGTGATTCTTGCATCTCGTTCAATAAATCTTTATTCATGTGTGTGTCAGCAAAGTTGTGAAATTTGTGAAATTCTAAATTTTAATACCAATGATCGCACATCGAAAGAGAAATGTGTTTTGGATGTATAATAATTTATGTGAGTGATAGTTGTTGCTGTAATCGTGGCAATAAATGTAGATAATGGAATAAGACTATCACGCAGCTACAGTATTATTTTTAACGTATGAGCTGGCAACACTACTTGCACTAGAAATGAAATTGTTGAGTTTTACGTCCCACAGTTATGCCGGTTAGGCTAAAGGAGACGGTGATAATGAGAAATGAGTGAAATGGTGGAATGAAGAAAGTGGGAGGAAACGGGAGAACCCCGAGAAAACCCACGCACACGGTGTTTGTCCACCACAATGTTCACTTGGCGGGGGCTGGGATCGAACCCGAGACGGAGGTGAACGCTCTACCACTGAGCCACCGCGGCCCCCCTACTACTTGCACTAGAGTAGGAGGGAGAACCTGCCTGTTGACCAGTCACAAGAAAAATTCTCTACAATACAAATTTAGTCTTTCGCCTATTTAAATGGTAGAAAAATGTATAAAATACTGAGCTAGTTACAATAGTCCTTTTTCGCTTTCTCTGATCAGTACAAATTTATTCCTTTATTTATTTAAATAGTACAAAATGGTATAAAAATAGAACACCCAAATTTATTCTTTCTTTTATTGGAGCAGTAAAAAGGTACATAAATTCTGAGCTAGTTAATATGGTTCTTTTTTGCTTTTTCTCGTTGGTACAAAAGGAAATAGGACACCCGAATTTATCCCTTCGTTTGTTTAAATAGTAGAAAAGGCATAAAATTCTAAGCCAGTTAGAAATGGTCCTTCTTCCCTTTTTTCTCGTTGGCACAAAAGTAAATAAGCCACTCAAATTTATTCTTTCGTTTGTTTGAGCTAGTTAAAATAGCCCTTTTTCGCCTTTTCTGGTTAGTACAAATTTATTGTTTTGTTTAATTAAATAGCACAAAGTGGTATAAAGTACTCAGCAAGAAAATGGATCTTCTTCGCTTTTTTCTGATTGGTATAAAAAGTAGAACACCTTAATTTATTCTTTCGTTTATTGTAGTAGTACAAAAGCTACAGAAATTCTAAGCTAGTTAAAATGGACTTTCTTTGCTTTTTTCTGCTTGGTACAAAACTGAATAGGTCACACAAATTTATCCGTCGCTCTGTTTACAAGTTATTAAGGGCTAAATATTTAACCTTTGATCTCGATGGTCAGTACTTTTGGGACATGCAGTAGTTGATGACCTGTTACTAAATGTGGAAACAGCACCTCAATACGTTGCTTCGTTTACAAGTTATTAGCGCTTAAATATTTGACCTTTGACCTCGATGGTCAGTACTTTCGCGACATGTAGTAGTTGATGAATGCTTGTGTAATTTCTACTATGTTACATATTGGTTGATAAAAGGGAACGAATACACATATTCTGTGCTGTATTAAATAGGGGTGTGCAATATATGTTCGTAGTCTTATGTAATCTGTGCTATGTTAAATAGTGGTTAAAAATAGGCCACACTCTTTTATCAGCTATGCTATGTTAAAAATGTTTGTAGCCTTTCTTGTGTAATATTTGCTGTGTTACATAGAGGTTGAAAAATACGTTCATTCTCTTAAGTAATTTCTGCTATGTTAAAATAGGGGTTCAAAAAAAGTGATCATAAAAGAGAACGAGTACACCCCTTAAAATGTGTCATAAAAACAGTTTACTATATCTGGTCAAATCTCTGCTTTGTTAAATAGGGATGGAAAATGTGCTCATAGTCTAATGCTATGTAGCATTTCTTGTGTAATATCTACTATGTTAGGCTATATAAGGGTTGCAGTATGCCATAGATGTGTCTTTGCTATGTTACATAGGAGTGCTGCTAAAATGTGCGTTTGTAGTCTTGTGTAATTTCAGCTATGTTATATAGGGGTTGAAAAATAAGCTATACTCTTTTATTAGCTCTGCTATTTAAAATAGGGGTTGAGAAAAGTAGTCATAAAAGGGAACGAATACACCCCAAAAAGTGCTCATAAAAGGGAACGAATACACCCCAAAAAAGTGGTCATAAAAAATAACGAGTTTTCGGGGGTGGTGGTAGATTTTCCATGGTTGGATGGTACGTGGGTCATGGCGTATCGTACGACAATGGACTTTCGAGTACTTCTTATCAGGCGGGACCTGAATTTTTCCAATATGGCCCAGATCGATCATTTTTACACTACTATTTTTATATTTAAAAATGAAATCAAATCTTTCAGTTCAACGTCCCATGATTATGCCGTTAGATTATGGGAGACAGATGGCAAATTAATGATAATGAAAGAATTGGTTTAACGAGATTGTTGGAGTAAACGAGACTATTCCGGGAAAACCCACGGACAAGATGTTGACCACCTCAATCTTACTTGGCCGGGGAGCGAACCAGGAACCTCACGCACTAGAAGTAAGCCCCTATCACAGAGCTACCGTGCCCAATATATTTATACAGATACATATCCCCTTTCCCCCTTACAAAGGAAATTTTCAGAAATGCAGGGATGTGGGTTCGTTTATTTCCATTGAGGAGTTCGTGTAGGACGTTTTATCTTCCTAACTTGACGGACTCGTGAAAATGTTTCACATTAATCATAGGAAGTGCTACTAGAACTAATTCATAACTCTTTTAAAATTGAGCTCTTTCGTGGCTAAGCGAACGCGCAATTGGCATAGGAGACCCGGGTTCGATTACCGGCGGGAGCTCATGTGGTTCGGATTCCAAGTTAATAAGTAGATCCCGTCTCATATAGTCTCGCTGCTGAAAGGGACGATAAACTCAAAATCAACTCAACTCTTTAAAAATTAAAATTCTTTCAGTAGTTATCATCATGGGCCTCATTTCGTAAAATTTGCGTTAACGAAACTCATATTTTACGTTTCAGTTTGCGTTAATCGATATTACAATTACTTAATGTAATGTTTGTATTGCGTTGTGATTCGCAAATTTTGCAAAGAACGATATGGAATGCCACCCATTTCCTCTTGCAAAAGAATGGAGTTGGCCAACCTGATAATATCTCATTGGGTCAGGTGACGTTTAAATAGGCCATCCAAAATCATAATTGTTGAAAAATTATAATTTGTTGAATTATCCGCTCATGTTTCTGCAAAATATTTGCCATGTAAGCGACAAGACAATAGTCTAGTTTGCAGAAATGAAGTTGAATGGGGAGCGAGGGTAAGTATGCGTGTAAAAAAAGTGCGAAATTCAAGCACAAACTTATGCTAAGCGGTCACTACAAACTAGTTGCTCCCGTCAAGATGACTTTGTGGTGGACAAACATCGTGTGCGTGAGTTTTCGCGGGGTTCTACCGTTTCCTTAAATTTTCTTCATTCTTGAACAGACATAATTTTCTATCACTATCATTCATTTCATTATCGCCGTATTTTGACCTCGGTGCATAAAAATGGAACTTAAAACTGAAAATATGTACACTCATGTCCAAAATGATTGTCGCATATCTATAACTGTCTTCGTGTTACAATATTATTTGATAATGGTTTTGCAGCGTACTTTTAATACTGATACTATGTGTATAATCGGGAAATGTATATTTGTGGTAAATTTCATAGGAAAAGAATTATATACGAAGCCTGTCTAAAAAGTATCCGACCTTAATTTTTTCCACGCAAAGTAGTGATTCTCAGGCGGCGCCACCGTGCACGGTGGAAGGAGGAACCTTAATGCGCATGCTTGAATTTTTTCACCGCGTTCGCGTGTGCCAGTCGTGAGCTGGTGGTCGCGAAGTGAGGTGCTGTTGGTAGTGTTCGTCGGATTTAGTGTTTCTCGCAAGATGACTGAACGAATTGAGCAAAGATACTGCATCAAATTCTGTCAAAGGCTGGGTGATTCTCAAAGCCAAACAATTCGTAAGATTCAGCAGGTGTTTGGAGAAGATGCGATGGGTGTAACACAAATTAAACAATGGTTCAACCGATTCAAAGATGGCCGCACATCAGTCGAGAGTGAGCAGCGTAGCGGCAGGCCACAAACTGCTCGGAATGCAGCTGTTGTTGAGCGGGTGCGAAATTTGGTGATGGCAGATCGCTGTTTGACAGTGCGGGAGATTGCAGAAGATGTTGGAGTGAGTAAAGATTCTGCACATGCAATTTTGCGTGACGATTTGAACATGAAACGAGTGGCTGCTAAATTTGTACCCAAGTTGTTGTCTCAGGAACAAAAAGACATCCGTTTTGACGTTGCACAGGACCTTCTGGACACCACCAACACTGATCCTGGGTATCTGAATTCCGTGATAACTGGAGATGAGTCATGGGTGTACGGGTACGACCCAGAAACAAAACAACAATCGTCTCAATGGAAGCATCCCGATTCTCCAAGGCCGAAGAAAGCGCGGCAGGTGCGAAGCAAAATCAAGGTGTTGCTGACTGTTTTCTTCGATGCCCGTGGAATTGTGTATCACGAGTACGCACCGGAAGGACAGTGACAAAGGAGTACTATCAAGATGTTCTCAGGCGACTCCGTGACGCAGTCCGGCGCAAAAGACCAGACATGTGGACAGCGAAGAACTGGCACGTCCATCATGACAACGCCCCAGCACATTCATCCCAATTGATCCACACGTTCTCAGCCAAACATGGAATAACAACCGTTCGCCAACCTCCCTACTCTCCAGACCTGGCTCCTTGTGACTTCTGGTTGTTTCCAAAATTGAAGACGCCTCTGAAGGGATCCCGTTTTGAGAGTAGAGAAGACATAATGTGGAACACGACGACGGAGCTGAACAACATTCCAAAAGAAGACTTCCAGCGGTGTTTCCAGCAGTGGAAGGATCGGTGGGCTAAGTGTGTGGAAGCACAAGGGGCCTACTTTGAAGGGGATTAGGGTCCCAAATCTGTCAGGTATTCGCAACTATTTTTCTGGCCAAAGGTCGGATACTTTTTAGACAGCCCTCGTATACGAAAATTAGAATGAATAAAACAAAATGTTGCTAAATGGACAAAAAAAGTTTTATTTTCCTTTTATTTTTCTTATTTACTGCTCTATTGACATGAAATTTGTCACATACATGTCTTTGCCGATTATACACATACTAACATTATAAGAAATATCGGGCGAATTCGTTATCAAATTATATTCCTACTACAACATATTTATAGACATGCGACAATAATTTTGGACATGAGTGTACAAACTAGTTTTGCATTTATTTCTGTTCAGGGTACGGCTAAGCTAAGCTGGATGGTGTGTGTGGGGGGGGAAGGGTTCCGAAAGAGTAGACACGTTAATGACAGTGGTTATACGCGCAACAGAAGATTAGTGGGGGGAAAAAACACATTCAACGTTTTCAGTTGGTTGATTTATGGTTAATTCAGTTGAACAGACATCATTTTCGACTTTTGACTACCGTATATAAACAGAACTTCGACTGAATCGCCTGATCATCGAATGTGACGAATATTCTGTCAATGAAATTGATAGAAGTTCTATTTTCTGGGGGTCGCTTTGATCTGATCGGCAAGCGAAGCTGATTCAATTGCCTAGTGAAAAGACTCATAGACAAAGAACACATATAGATTGTGAAGTCGGTGAAAAACTTCTAATATCACGTAAGCAGTACATAGTGGTACGTTTTACTTCATGGGTACTGTACTGGGTACTGTGGGTCCGGACCCCCAACCCAAATTTCGACTTTTGTGTAAATTTAGCCTAATTTTTGGGGCAATTTTACAATACAAAATACACTCATACAGAGTTTTGACCCCTCCCAAAATAAATTCCTGCATATGCTACTGCTGAGTATTATCACTAATTGTCATTACAGTTACTTTACAAGTACAAGTACGGTTACTTTAACGAAACAGTGTTCATGTATATCTACCTAGGTATATAGATTTATCTTAAACTGATATTCTAGTTGATTGGAATACTCGGAATAATTCCGTAAATTTTCAAATGTGTCAAACACTTAATCAGATAAGATAAAATTCAAGTATGGCTTTAGTTTATTAATAAACTGCAATGCCTTTCATTACCGCGTTATGTAATTTTTGTCATGTTGGTATATTCAATTGTATCGTACATTTGTCACCAAAAATCATTCCCTAGATAATTTTTATTTTAAAAAATTCGGATGTAAACCGCTTTAAGCATCGTTCTCTAAAGCCCGAAGAAAACTATATCTCATTTAAATTACAAGTATTCGAAGACTTGTTTTCGTTTTAAAGTTTGAGAGAAATTAAATCATGTTCATGTTTACTCATTTTCGTTGAATATAGTACAAAGGTGTTCATTCTATGATATTCAAATTATGTACGTAGTATTATTTACTCATAAGTGAGTAATTGATGTTTTTACGCTGTTTATGTTGTCACTGGCGAGTTCTACAGGGTCGCCACAAAGTCCCGTTACCCATGAAAATAAGAAATATAAACCATTAAAAGTACGTAACTAATTACACGGAAAAACTGAATGACATGAATAACAATGCTTTCGAGAAGTTTTATTGGGATAGGAAACATTAACTGTCCAAAGGATCAGTCTACGACCGTCATTCTCATGACAGAAGATAAAAGCTGACAGGTTCTGTGCTACATTTTGCCGAGCATTGCAGGCGTAACTTGAGTGAAAGCTTGTTTCACAGCTTCTGTCATTTCGGCAGTGGTATTGTAACGGTTTTGTGCAATGATGTCCTTTATGAACCCCCATAGTGCATTATCACAGTTGGCGAGGTCTGGACTTTGTGGTGGCCAGAGAAGGGTGCGGACAGATCTGGATTACGACGACCAATCCAACGTCCAGGAAAGAATACCATAAGATATTCGCATACGGTGAGGGCAGAATGGGCAGGTGCCAGGGGCGTCATTTAAGGGGGGCAGGAGGGGGCAATCGCCTCCCCCAAGAGTTTGAAGAATACATATACTTTAATCGATTGTCTCCTAATATAATAGTATAAAACGTGAAAGTCTTACGTTGGTGGTGCTCTTGCCCCCCTCAAGCGAAGTCTGAAATGTCGCCCCTGGCAGGTGCTCTATCATGATGAAACCAAAATGTATCTTTGATTCCGTGATTACATTAGCATTTATCAAGGGTTAACGGGAATTTGTGGCCATCCTGTATATTATTTATGTATAAGCATAAATACAATTATATGTTAAATGATAAAGAAAACCATAATTTAGAGTAATATTCAAAAGCTAAGGCGGCTGGAATTATGCTTTAAACTTTGTAGAATTTCATTGTGTGTTGATAATTATCTAGACTGAAAATAAATTGTAATTCTATTGAAAGACTAAAAGTATTCATCTTTCTAACGTTAAAACTACATAGAAGGGGTAAATTTAGCTGTAGATCTTTCCACATAAGTGTTTTGACACGATTTTTTTTTTCGAAACTCCTTGCTTTTTGGTTTTACGTCCTCATTAACTTATCCCCTTTAGTTGTTTGAATGAAAGTAAATTATTGTGATTTTTTTTCTCTCTATCGAGACAATGTGGACGAAAGGCATACGTTCTAGCTAAAACACCAGTGGGAAGAGCATAACAAACAATTTGCTCTCACTGAAAACTTCTACATTTCGTTTCAGAAAATGTTATATATATATTTTCTATATATATATATATATATATATATATATATATATATATATATATATATATATATATATATATATATATATATATATATATATATATATTCTATATATATATTGTACTATCGGTGCTAGTATAGTTTATGGATTTGTAGATTTTTAAACATTACAAAAGAAATATCACAAATAGCCAAAATTGTCGACCCAAAGTTGTTTTGTGGTTGAGTTGATTTTTCGTGCATAAAGCAACCTTGGGACGCAAGCAATTTATGGTAGCTAAAACTGTTCATTTCAACCAACGAATTTCCACTTTTAATTTAACTACAATTTATGGTTGCTAATTTCTTTGAATTCAACCAACCAATATTCACCGTATGACCAACGTTTATTTTTGGTGACTCATAACGTGAAAACTGATTGTCACTTTGGTTGCTTTTCCCGTGAAAGTTAATTGGTTGAGAACTACTGTGGCAAAGCGGACATCATCAACGTATTAGCAACCGTTGAAAAATGGTGATTCTACCATAATGCTGGAGAACATTGAATTGGTTACTACGGAAATACAATGTTATTTTAAAAGAACATTGTGTAAATAACCAAACGTACAATTATATGAAGAAAGTGGAATGTTTTATGCACACATTAATATATAGGGAAACCTCGGGAAATGAAGTGAAGTGAAGGCAGTGTGTTAACTCATGATGCGTAACAGATAGGACTTTGTAAAAGTTCTTAAACATAATGACGAGGGAAGAATGGTGAATGTAAAACTGTCAAGGAAGATAAGCATTTTGGTTATATGCGAATCTAGATTTTTAAAATTTACAGAGGAAATATGGGATTAAATTCTGTTAAATCCCTCCACGATTATGACAGTAAACCGAATCCATATTATAGTATATACTATCCATATTATAGTAAACCGAACAGAACCTAATCCAATCATATTTAACCTAACTTGTTTTATATGCTGGAGGCGGTTAATGGAATTTATGCTGAAATATGTAATGTTATTTATTTCATTATTTTCGTGTACTCGTATGCACACTGCCGCTAACGTGCCTGATCTCTACCCTTCCACACGGAGATAACAGTTTCACCCCGCCCTTAACGAGTAAGATGCAATCCTAGCTTTTAGTGGTCATCTAGCACTGGTTGGTTTTTGTTAGTATAAACTTCACAATATCGATAAGAAGGTTCGTTTTAAAGGGATATAGTAGAGTAGCGTCCGGTTACCTAAGTGTTAGAGAAGTATAAACCCAATTTGTTAAAATTATTCGAGAGTAATATCTCGTGTCTCCGTAAAAATACCTACTGGAGAGGACATTATAAAGTTAACACTTATGTTATTTCAACTGCCGTTTAATTACATACCGAAGAAATCGTGTATTTATACCTGAAACTTTTGAACTCTTCTGAAGTGAATCTGTACCTAAGAATGCAATTCTTTGAATAAGTCACTCTTTAAAGATACTAGGAGTACATTTCTTGAAGAAAGAAGGAAATATAACGTTAATTTATGGATCCACAAACGGTATTCCTCAAGTACGGCCTTATTATTTTAAAACTCAGGAAAATGAGTTAGTGCGCAAAATTAAGCTATGAATCAGGTATACAATAGAATCTTGAATTATTATCTGTATAATACATACTTCTTAAAGCACGAGAGAACTATATCCTGCAGTAGAAATTCGCTTTTGATAAGTTGTATAGGTGTAAGCAAACGAAAAAATCCTTTGCTTAAAACTTGGGTCATTTTCTCACTATTCAGTCACCATTCAGAAACTCATAGTATTTACTTATAAATAATAAAATGACAATGAGAACGAAAAAAGTATACCGGAAATTAGGAATTTCACATCGGTTAGTTTCGGGAGAAGCCATGGTGTAAATCATTAAAGCAGCGAATAAGATGGGTTCCAGAATCCAGCTTTCCTTTCAAAATGGTTATGCATTTTTGCTTGGAGACGGTCTGACAAATGTTGAGTATTATCCTGAAAAACGTATTTTATGTTTCTTCCAACTGTAGCACAATTTATAGCCGGCAACTTTTATAGCCAGTGGTGAATACTGGACAAGTGCCGTCAATCGAGTACTGGACCTATATATATACAGTGGAAGACAGTTGTGGTGATCATGAAAGCCAGAGATGATGCCTATGGTGCATACGGGAGACGTAAGGGTAACACTAGAGCCGTTTCCGCACTGGGAATCCACCTCGGGTTGACTCGAGTTACCGTGCTTACGTCAGTACGAAATCACTAGTGCTAAGTCGTGCTAAATCAGACCTATGCGTGCTTACTCGTACCGTTTTCGGTTCTAATATGTATGTATGCTAACCCATGCTGGAATTATCACAGTTGGCGAACATAAGCTCACCGGAAATAATACAATAATGTTATAACAATTATGTTCGTAATAACCTAATAATAATAATCAGTGACATTCCTATAGATGATTTGAACCCTCAAAAAAAACTATCGTGGTGGGGAATGTCACACAAAACAAAGGCATTAATGTTTTTTTACTGTAAAGTTATAGTGAGTACACACTCCAGAATACATTATTTTGTATTATACACAATTCACAATACATTATTTATCTCAAATATAAATTAAAATACTCAGTTGCAGTGCTTCCAGTCGAAATGATGCGATACCGAATTCAAATGTGAACTATGTACTACGGGATCCAAAAAATTCCGAATACGAATTACATCAACACATCTAAGAAAACTATCATAAAATTTTATGCTCGAAAATTCTTATTTGGGTTAAGTTTAGAGTTACCCCTCCGCTTTTTATAAAAATCAGGAAAATTTACAGGAGAAATGAGGTAAGAAATGATAATTTGAAGTTTTTATTTGATGTTTAGTAATGTAAGTTCGGCAGGAGAGTTATGTTTAATGCGAGAAAAGATATGTGGAAGTTAGTACTATTTGTCGGATGCGGAAGCATTCGCGGAAGGTTTCAGCAGCATGGTAGTTGTAAAATGTGGCGAATATGGCGAACAGGTGTAACGGATGCGCAAAAATAATTAAGAAAACCTTTTAAATGTTTGTGAAACACACGGAGTACTGAAGTTAAGTGAAATATAACAATTTTTAATACTTTAAGCACTGTTTTTTGTATGTTATAAAGTCCAAGGGCAACTTCAGACTGGAGGGGCAACTCTAAACTTAAGCCTCTTATTTTAAGCTCTCGAGAGAGTGAAAATATTTTCAGTTCTCATTTAACTAGATATAATTAATTTCTGTGCAGGTAAAACAGGTCGTCAAATTAAATTCTTACCTTTTCTTGCTTTAAATGATTCTTTTCATGACATTCTACCAGGGCCTAAAATTGAGTGGAGTACTCCACACTTTGTGGAACTGTAGGAAAGGAGTGTGGAACTGTAATTCTTAAAGTGTGGAGTGGTATTAATGTGAGTACCTTACTTTTCTCGGATTATACATTTCAAAGCATTTAGTGTGTCAAACTAAGTCTTACTGATTCAATACATTCATTATGCAATGGGGGGTTACTCAATTCCATATAACTGCCAGTATATGACATTAAGCCAGAGTTAATACGTATAGGTGTCTCCTAGATGGCAGGGAAAACCATTGCCAATTTTGAGGTGAAGGAACTTTTTAACTATATTAGTTTTCAAACGTTTTCGGTTGCATTCATATAGTTTTAAAATATGCAACTAACTGCACGTTTATCTGTTGTTTCAATAGGACATTACACTTTTCCGATATAATGAAATGTGTTGTTTTGTAGATAAAAATTACACAATCCTTTGAACCCGTTATAGAAATATGTACTACCAGAGATAACATACATCAATAACCGCCAAAAATTTAGCCGAAGCACAGCGTTACGAAAATCAGTAGAAAGAGTAATGTTTCCCAGAGTGACTTCGATAGTTACTGATAATGAAAACATGAATACAGGAGAACACAAAGGAATGTGGAAATTGTTAACTGATGAAAGAATTGCTTCAGGTGAAACGTTGCCTCTGTTGAAAATTTGGTATGCTGCCCATTGCATTAATTTAGCATGGAAAGTCACCAAGAATGTCCAAGAAGTTTCATCTCTCATATAAGCAGCATCTGGACTGTGTGTTTTCTATCACTCTTCAGGGCAGCGAACGAAAGGTTTAACGATGGTAGCTTCAGAAAATAACTTAGAAGTTTTGCACTACCCAGAATATTTTGACGTTAGGTGGACAAAATTTTCATTCAATATGCTCACTACTCTCCTAAAAAAATTGCTATCCAAGCTGCCTTTACTTGTAAACGGAAAGCCATGTATGTAATGAAGCCAATGGTCATCTGCGTAAATGGATAGAAGTAGATCGCCTCCATCTTCTGTGTCTTGTGACAGACGCTCTATATGTTTTCAAGAACTGCCAGCAGAAGTTTGAGAGTGATGAAATGTTTCTTTTGGACATAATAACAAATAAAAATAGAACTGTAGCACAATTGGAGATTATGAAAGAGAAACCTCTGTTAGGCGGATGGGAAAAAAACGTTTTTAAACGAACGTGTGCAAGAGAACGTCAACGGAGAAATACAGTACTCATTACATGGTTTTCAACTTCATCGTAACACACGTTGCAATAAATCCCATAACAAATATGTCAGTGAGAAAAGAGATTTTACTGTAGTAGGCTACGAAGCTTGGATTCCGAGCCTTTGCGTGTTTTGCAAGAGGATGTAACTGATGATGCCTTAAGAGAATGCCACAAAGTTATTTGTCTTGATACAGATCTTTTGCAGTTCGCAATGCAATATAGAGAGGCATCATCGTGTAGTATGTTGAAAGGTCTGGACGCTAAAAACCTTCTCATGAAAATCTGTGGAAATCAGACATTTCATGCTCTGTCAACAAGTCTAGCCCGATTTGTTGCTTTGAAACCATCTTCTTCCGATGTCGAAAGACTTATAAGTGACTACAACATATTGAAAACAGATAACAGACTGTCTTTAGCTCCCACTACTGTGAAAAATTAGCTTCACGTTAATATAAATATGGGTCCGTTGCAAGATTTTAGCCCAACCCCTGCTGGCCAGAAAGTAAAGGCGTTTTGAAGTTGGTAGAAAGTCAAAGGAACAGCCCTGGTATAACGGTGTATTTGCCTCGGCAGAAAACAGACTGAGACAGCGTGATGATCACGGAAAAATGACAGTGAAATTCTTAGGTAAGAAAAAGTGACTTTTTTCTTCCAATGTGACTATTTTTCTTACCGGTTTGTTTCCTGTATTTTATGGTTTAATACAATACAATTAAATATGTATCCTAATGTGCCTTTAATTTTGTTTGCTCTGGATGCCAAAATTTTCCTAAATAATAATAATAATAATAATAATAATAATAATAATAATAATAATAATAATAATAATAATAATAATAATAATAATAATAATAATAATAATTTTGGGGGGTCGCAGGTAAACATGATGTACTGGACAAAACACTGATTATATGTCTAAACAAATGCTGACTAAACTAGTTTTTCTATAATATATAAAATTTTTACCAGTGTGGAGCTGTGATTTCGTTGAATTTTAGGCCCTGTCAGTGTTACCACAGTCCTAGCCCTTGAGTGGGCTGAAAAATAGTACCAAATTGAAACAAAAAGGGCTGAATTCACTTCTTTATACCAATTGTAATACATGGCTCTAAAAGAGTAAAGTTCTAGAACACTCTTCCCCTCTTCCAAGAGTCTAAAGAAAGAAAGTGTTCCTTTTAAAAATTACTTCAATAAAAACATCCAAATAGGAGGATCCCGAACAACCATGGAAGTATATGAAGCTTTTCTCATACGTAGGAAGTATAACGTAAGCCGCAAATTAAAAGAGATAACAGTTATCATCTTCAGTATGAATTGTAAGGAAATCAAATGCGCCTCTATTTCAAAGTGACCAATAAACCTAAAGAGTATTATGGCTATATATGAAAAAATACATAAAACGATGAACAAATCAATCATCTTCGAGTTCGCGTGTAAACAGTACATTATAATAAAATATTAAAATACAAATTATCAGGATGCGCTCATCTAGCATCACTTATTTCCCGGTATAGTTCGAATTACGAATTTCGCACACAAAGTTCATGGCGTTATGCGATGCAACATCACAGAAAAAATGTTGAACATCATATTTTTAAAAGAGTCCAACACACAGTATGAGTAACGTGAGATGTAGGAAAAGTCTTACTGACACTTTTGAAAATGTGTATTTATATTTATTAAATAGTACTGAATTGGACAGAATTGTACCAACTTTTTCACAAAAGGGGCTGAAAATGCCAGCGTGGTACCAACGGGCCGATGAATGACAAAAAGGGCTGAATTTGGTACAATTGTACCAAGTGTGGCAACAGTGGGCCCTGCATTCTACGCTGATACTATTCTGTTGTATGTCCAAATATTTGCGTACAGATTGTTAATAGGCCTGGAAATTAACGTGTGGTAAAAAAATAATATTCATACTATAAGCCTGTACTTTTCTTTCTTGAATCGATTCCAAAATACATTTTACACTTTTATTTTCGTCCGATATGGAAAAATAATTCCGTACAGATTGATAATATTCGTGCAAAATAATGTCATAAAAACAATTATTCATGTGAAACACATATCAACGTGTACTAGGTAGCTACTAAAATCAATGATTGTACATATTCTGCATCAGGGCAAGGCAAAGCTCTTGGATTCGCGCATAGGAAGTATGTTGGAACTGACGGTGATATACGTAAAAACACATATGCAAAAAAGGTACCAATATGTACCCCTATGCTCAAAAAATACGCGTATACTGTAACTCATGATTTTTCGCATTTATTCCATTTTCCTTACGTTTATGAGTAAAATTCCGTTATTAGTATGTGGAGATAATATCCCCATGAGCAATTGTCCGCCGCACATCGTCGGGCCGATCGCTACTATGGCGATATACAAGCGGATTTCGAGCGGGAACGAGGCGGGACATCGATTCGGTTGAGTAACTGTAACCACTGGCGAATCGATGACGGTTTAGTCGGAGTACCCGTGAACGCGGTACTGCGACGGATGTAGCCTTCGGAATGTACACGGGTCGTGGCGGTTGTCCCTACTTACGGTCGTGCGGTAGTAACGGATCGGCTTTGCATTACCCACAATTCCTCACTCTTCGCGTGGTGAATGTCATTTGTTTTGGTTTTAATATGAACAGAAGAGAACTCGGTAACGTCTGCCGACCTAGGATATAAGAACAACAGGTGGCAGCACTGTACTCATGTAACTATTCTCAGACAGTTCGTTGGCTTACAAAACTATTTTCGTGACCGGTTATAGCAGAACATGTTACGTTGTTAGTTACTTGGCAAAATGTCAAATATACTGCCTAAAGCTTTGTTCATTGCAAACAATCAACTTCAAAATTAAAATTCTCACTGACAATTACGTGATACTTCAGATATGTTAGAAAGGTATTGCCTTCTACAGTAGGCCATCCTTGCCTCCTCAATATCTGCCGCTGATTAGACGTTCTCGTCAGTTTTATAGGGATTTCGTTGCTACTGGCAACCTAGACTCCTTGCATCATCACCGACAACTACAACATACCGTTCATAACTACCTTAGAGCTTACAAACTACGATGCTGGATAAAAACTTGCAACCATCTTGGTTCTCTTTCTCATCCAACGCAGTATTGGAAACGTTTCCGGCAACTCACTGGTCAAACTACACGAACAACTTACCCTCTGATAGACAACAATACGCCTCTTCATACCGATACTGATAAGGCAAATGCTTTTGCACACTATCTTCAAGGCATATTTACACCACTCACACCTGATTTGCCTCCTCGTCGTCATCCCGTCGACAAACTAAACCTTGAATCTCCGCATTTACAACCAAATATTCAACACACTCTTCCTGAGAACAATCCTCTTACTGAGCCAGTTCAAATTTCTGACATCACTTCTGTCGTTTCTCATAGGCGCAACACTGCTCCAGGCATGGACTCTATCACATATAGGCACGTTCAAGAAAGTCCCTACACTGTTTTATATTTGCTCTCTCTCATCTATACATTTATTCTTCGCACCGGCTATATCCCAGCTGACTGGAAGACGTCCAAAACCCTTATGTTTCTCAAACCAGGCAAACCGGCCCACAATGTCAGCTCTTACCGGCCTATTCAGCTAACATCAACTTTCTGTAAAATTTTGGAGCGTATCCTTGTCAAGCGTCTTCATTGCTATCTGGCACTTCACAACAGTCTTCCTCTCGCACAAGCTGGTTTCAGACCCTCCTTCAGCATCAACGACCAATTATTACGCCTTACAAATTCCATCTACAATCATTTTAATACAGGACATCCATCTTGCTTGGTTCTGTTTGACTTAGAAAAGGCATTTGACAAGGTTTGGCATCCTGCTCTTCTATATAAACTCAAACAGCTCAGATTACCTCTTCCATATCTTCGCTTCATTTTCAATTTTCTCACCTGTCGCCTGGCTTACGTCTACATAAATTGCAGCTCCTCATTTCCAATTTTTCTACATTCTGGGGTTCCACAAGGATCGGCTTTGTCACCATTATTGTACATTCTATATGTTGCCGACTTTCCTGCTGTTCCAGCCACAGTACAGCTATTTCAATATGCAGACGACACTGCTTTATTCGCCACTGGTAACACTATCCACCAACTCAATTTGGCTTTACAAGAAGCAATCAATACTTTTGTCGATTGGTGCTCTCACTGGCGCTTGAAAATAAATCCGACGAAAACTCAAGCTATTGTATTCCAATCTCCAACATGTCGTTCCCGTATACACCGTAACCCCAGGCTCTTAAATCTCACTGTTCAAGATGTACCACTCAAGCCTTCTCGTACTGCTAAATATCTTGGCCTTACTTTCGATCACCGCCTTAACTGGTCGGCACATCTGCAAGATATTTCAAAAAAGGCGTATGGTCGTCTAAATCTGTTGAAAAGTCTTGCTGGAACAACCTGGGGACTCTCTGCGACTACTATCCTCAATACCTATAAAGTTTTTCTGCGCCCTATACTTGTCTACGGTCTAACAGCCTGGTTATCTGCACCACCATCATATTATGAGAAACTACGCGTTCTTGAACGACATGCCTTGCGTATAGCTTTTCGCATTAAGCTGCCCAGTCCAACCCGGGACCTCTATGCTCGACTCACATTTCCGCATATCTTATACCATCTGGAAACACTTCGCACCAAATATATTACCCGCCGTCTGCAATCGAATCATCCACTTCTCCAGCAAACATTTGAAGAACACGCCCGTAAGCTCTCCCCTTCTGCTACTCTCATTCCTCCGCTTTCATTACTGCTTACTCTGTACCGTTACACCATTCCTCCTGACCATCCTGACAGCCAATATTACGCACCATACTCTTCAGATGCTCATCTCCCTCATATCTGGCCATCATATGCACCGTAACACCTACTGTTTTAACAGGGCACCCCTGTCTTCATTAATGCCTAGCGTCGCCCCTAGGCGAGAAGATAACACACATTCGTCTTACTAACCGAACCTCTGTGTTGTGATGTGATCTGCACTTCATTTCATCTTTCATCCAAACTTGATGCTTCTCCTCTATCTGTACCTATTGCACCTTAACAATGATTATGGTTAAAGGCCATAATGACCTATTAATTGATTGTCATTAAAGTATTTCCTTTAACCACCCATATCCCATCTGTATGTTGTTCTGACTGCCATAATATTTCTGAATCTCTTCCCCTACAGAGGGCATAACCCTCTTCGGGCAGTAGCTAGCTTTTGCTAGCGGACAAAAAAAAATTCTACAGCCGATTAGTGACCGCCAATATCACCCTGCATTGACTAATGTTCCAGAGTATCTCATTACTACGCTGTACTTCCACTCCCTTTACGTTACCGTAGCTACCATATATGTACACCCTGGACACCCCATCCCAGCTCATTCTTTCTCTACATCTCCAATCACTTTAAATACTATATCATCATGGCCGACATCAATATTCATAGCCGCCCGGATAATCAGAAACAAAGCTTCCTTGACTTCATTACTACTCATACCACCGGTCATATTTTTGATATACCTAAAGCAACCAGACCCATCACAAATACCACACCTGACGTAGTTATTTCTTCTAGCAATCTCTTCCAGCGCTGCACTCTCGAAGTGCTCGATTCTATAGGTAGTGATCACCTTCCCATAAAACTTCATATCGACCAACCACAGGCTCCTACTCTTCGTTTGCTACCTGAACCTCGTCGCGTTCCACGATTTGATCAAGCAAAGTGGGATGATTATCGCACCACTATTACTGAAGACTTGGTAACCATCGAGCCTCCTACTATCGAAGATGATCTCTACGCACGGGTCTCTGAAGTCACTCACTCCATTCATCACGCTTCTGACCTTCATATACCCACAACTGAAATCTCCAGGTACCAACCACGTCTACCGCCAAACTACCTACCTCACGTACATCGTTCTCGCGAATTCTTTCGTGAATATCAGCGCACTGGTAACCTAGAAGCTCTTCGTCATCATCACCAACTCCAGCGCACTGTGCGTAACTACGTCAAGGCACATAAGCTTCGCAACTGGATAAAGACGTGTAACAACTTAGCCGAAACTTCACACCCCACTAAGTATTGGAAGCGATTTCATATGTTAACTGGGAAGCTTACTCGCACACCATATCCGCTGTTAGTTAATAACCAACCATTACACACAGATGAGGAGAAAGCAAACGCCTTTGCAGACCACCTGCAGACTACCTTCACCCCGTTTTCACCTGATTTTGTTCAAAGACATCCTACTGATCGCCTGAATTTATCATCTCCATATCTACAACCTAGTGCAGCACACATTCTTCCAGACGACAATCCTCTCACAGTTCCGATTTCTACATCTGATATCGCCACCGTCGTAAATCGCAAGCGCAACACAGCTCCTGGCATCGACCGAATAACTTATCGTCATATCAAAGAGGCTCCTTATTGTCTCCTTCTGCTTCTTTCATATATCTACTCTTTTATTCTCCGGACCGGCTACATACCTTGTGACTGGAAGACTTCTTCCACTCTTATGTTTCTTAAGCCCAACAAACCTCCAGATTCTGTTGCTTCTTACCGTCTGATACAATTAACTTCCGTATTTAGCAAAATTCTTGAGCGCATCATTGTCATCAGACTGCATCACCATCTTTCTCAACATAATCTCTTGCCTGTACAGCAAGCTGGTTTCAGGCCTAATTTCAGTATCAATGATCAATTGCTCAGACTTCTCAATCTCATCACGAATCATTATAACACTGCTCGGCCTTCATGTCTCATTCTTTTTGACCTAGAGAAGGCTTTTGATAAAGTGTGGCATTTAGCTCTCATGTTAAAACTTCACCGTTTTAGGCTACCACTGTCCTACCTTCGCTTCATCTTCCATTTTCTTTCTAACCGCCTGTCTTATGTTACTATCAATAACTCCTCATCTCATCCGATTTTTATACATTCTGGTGTACCTCAAGGCTCCGCTCTCTCGCCTCTTCTTTACCTTCTGTTTGTAGCCGATATGCCAACCCTTCCTCCCACTGTTCATAGTTTTCAGTATGCAGATGACACTGCCTTTCTTTGCACAGCCAGAACTATTCAACAAATGAATTCTGCTCTCCGCCTAGCAATAGACTCTTTTCTCCACTGGTGCACTTAGTGGCGTCTTCATATAAACTCGACTAAGACTCAAGCTATAGTCTTTATACCACCTCGAAAACGTTCTCGAGTTCAGAAAAACCCCAATCTACTCAATCTCGAGGTTCACGGCACACGAATATCACCTACAAAACAGGTCATCTATCTTGGTATCATCATCGATCATCATTTAACTTGGCGGCCACATCTTCAAGCGATCATTCGCAAGGCGTATGCTCGGCTTAATTTACTAAAACGTCTAGTTGGTACCACCTGGGGATTGCAACCCACGACAATCCTTAATACATATAAGGTCTTCTTACGCCCAGTTCTAACATATGGCCATCCCGCTTGGACTGCTGCACTACCTTTTTTCTATCAGAAATTACAAGTTCTTGAACGACATGCATTTCGTTTGGCTTATAGAATCAAGCTTCCCAGTCCGACACAGGAGCTTTATGACCGTATCACTTTTCCCACCATCCTCTGTCATCTTGAACAGTTACGAGTAAAGTTCATTACTAACCGGTTTCAACAACGTCATCCATTACTTCTGGAAACTATGGACGCCGACCGCCACTATGATTTAGGATATAAATTTTCTACTTGCCCTCTATCCCTACTCTTCTCTTTATATCTCAAAACCATTCCACCAGACCATCCAGATCATTTTGTCGCTTCAGCTTATTCATCTGATCACCTTCCACTTCATTTATCACCTACATATGCTGCACTGTAACCTATTGTGCTAACAGGGCTCCACTTGTCTACATCACTGTCCAGAGCAGCCCCTGGACAAGAAGATAATCTGCTTTCGTCTAACTAACATTTCCTTGTGTTGTCCTGTGATATGCACTTCACTGTCATATTTCCTCCTGTCCTCATGATTATGAACAAAGTTCATAATGTCCGTTGCACTTGAATAAAAATGTAATAAAAGTCATAAACTGTCATTAAATACAATAAAGTAAATGATTTTTCCAGATTACCTTACTTCCCATAGACCACCTCCAATATCCTTCCTTCCCCAGTCTCTGCACTTCTCACCCCGGATAGAGGGCGTAACCCTCGCAAGGGAGCTAGCCTTCGGCTAGCAAACAAAAAATACTACAGCCGACCATATCTGCTGGATCTCTGCCCCTGATGTATTATATAATAAACTCGCCATCTCCGAAAGACATGCTCTCCGACTCGCTTATCGTATCAAACTACCAGCACAGACTGCCGACCTCTATCACCGAATCAACTTTCCAACCATACTTCCGCACTTAGAAACACTTCATACTAACTATATTACAAAAGTCATGCGGAAGGGAATCCGATTTTCCTAGATACCTTACAACAAGACATAATACATGATACGCCCCCACGTCACCAAGCCACTCCTCTACAACACCTTCTCACTCTATACCATAACACTTTAGACGACGATGACCCTCAAAAGGCCGACTTTGCCATTTACCATCCACCTCATCTTAGTCCATGCATCTATCCATCTCTGCACTAGTGTTCCATCAATGTTGCTAACAGAGGGCTTCATCTGTCTTCATCAGCCCTGTGACGCCCCAGTTCAGAAGATAACCATTCACTCGTCCATACTAACCTTACCCTTGTGTTTTGTGACGTCCACTTGCACTTCATCTCATCTCTCATAACATACCAATAGCCCGTCCTCCAGTTACCGCAATAGTGAATAATCAATGAAACCTACCTACTCCAAATTGGTGTCGCCAAGGATATATTAAATAAATAAATAAATAAATAAATAAAAATGAATGCTGCCCACAACTAAGAATGAATTGAAATAATATAAAATAAAACAATGCTCCAAACCCTCAATGCCCACTATAAATAAAGAAAATTCCCTATACCTATAATCCTCGTCCCGAAGAAAGAGCGTAACCCTTTGACCGGCTTAACCCCATAAAAAAAATCTACAGCCGATACTTAGCTGGTTTCCAGCTTTCTCACTAGAGGCATTTCTGTAGTGTCAAGTCTAGGCTGAGAATATTACACATTTGTGGACGCAAGCGTGGCAGTTCTGTTTTTGGGCGAGACAGTGAGAGAGATCAAGGGTTTCACCCGAGTGGAGGCTGCACTACCGTACACTTTAGTGTACTAATTTTTGGAAGCATTTGCTTCATCATTCATCACATCATCTGTATTGCAACCGACATCTGCTATACTCTCATATACAGCGTTCTAGAAATCATCTTGTCCGGCTACTATGGCCAGTGGACAACATCCTGGTCTTCCAGCTGCAGTTCCTACAGCTTCTATTGTCTCTACGAAGATAGAGAAGCGCAAGAGTTACAAGGACGCTTTCGTAACTTCAGATCACGATCAAGGATTAGTGGGAAATCCTATTGACGGCGACCCAGCATCTAATCCTAAATCTCCACCTCATAAAAAGCATCATGATGACAATATCAGCATCGCCAGTTCAGACGAAAGCTCTCGCCTTATGATTGTTGATAACATTCAAAAATTTCCTCAGAAACCACAGATAGAAATTCATAACTTTCTACTCCAGGATTATGATCCGGAACAGCAAACTCCTACTCCAGCAACTTCTCAAATATAGACCACGGTCTGAAATCACACAGATCATACAAACTCAAAACGGATATATCATTAAATCGCCATTACGTAACTTCGCAACAACAGTTAGAGACAAACATAGCTTTGAGATTTTTGGAAAAACAGCAAAACTCACAAAACTGAACGACAACCGTAAGAAACAAATGACACCACCCACATGAACTCCTATTCTATCTGTAGTCATCCGCGGTGTTGATCCGTCTTATAGTGACGAAGAAATCGAAGAGGAACTACACCACGAGGGATACACCTTCAAAAAATGCATTCGCATTAGAAAAAATCAAGAAGCTACTTATATGGTCAGGGTACTGACAAAGTAGCAGGAAACTATTGACGACCTGCTTGAACACGGAGCATTCATATACAAGCAAAGACATAGAGTGGAACCATCCAAAACATCGCCTCCTCTTCCCATACGCTGCGATCGATGCCAGGAATACACTCATTCTACACCAAAATGCGTAAATCCGTTTAAATGTGGCTACTGCGGTGGCCGTCATCCTACCCGCTCTTGTTCAAATATGCAACGGCCACCTGATTGTTCAACCTGTCATAAATGTCATCCAGCCTATAGCTATAAATGCAAAGCCAAACCTACTCCAGAAGAAGCCAAACCTGAACTAATAGTTCCACTTAGAATGCATGACGCACAGAATCAAACTTCCGAACCCAGCACATCTGATTAACCAATTACTATTAAACAGCTTCTTGCTTTTATTACAAAACAAGACATCCATCTACAAAACATCCATCCGTTTGCACGTCCCTTAGTTCTACATCACGTTCAGTATTCTGCTCAATCAGTCTTCCATCTTCAGTTCCAAGCGACTTACAATGGTCCAACTGCCTACTTTCAAACATTCCCATCTTCACAAACCTTCTAAATATCATCACAGTATGGACATTATGGGTATTGTTTTTCTGTTTGTTAACATACGCTCACTCTACACCCACAAAATACTATTTGAACAACTATTACTCGAAGACAAAGTCAATGCTTTTCTCCTTAACGAAACCCATCTGACTCCTAAAAAAATGCAAATTAACAGGGTATACGATCATTCGCAATGACAATACTTTACCAGCACGTCGGGCAAATGGCGGGGTAGCTGTTGGGTTTTCACCTCACATCCCATATCGTATCCACACTCCAGCAATTCAAAACCTCCCAGAAAATCTAGTAATCACTCTTTACTACAAATCCGATTATATTACAGTGGCCACTGTCTATGTCCGCCCAGGGCATCCAATCCCTCTGTCATTGTTTCAATACATATCGAATACTTTTCAGCGTTATATCATTCTAGCTGATATAAATTTCCATAGTCGTTCCAATAGAGACCAAACTCATTTTTTGAATTTCATTCTCACCAATACGACGGGCACTTTTCATCACCTTCCTAAACCAACCAGACCTGAATCAAACCGATATCGCTATCACATCTGCCTCTGTAACGCCACGCTCCACTATAGATGTCCTCGATCGTTTCGGGAGTGACCATGTGCCCATAAAACTCAGTATCAAATGCCGTACCCCCCGACATCTCGACGCACCCCCACCTCGCATGATTCCTCGATATGACAAAGCGGACTGGGAGAAATATCGAACATACCTTACTGAACACCTCGAAGGCCTAAATCATCCTACAACAGAGCCAGAGTTATTTCAATCATTAGAGACTATCACCAATCATATCAATCAAGCATCTGCACAATATATACCACAATCTCAATATGCACCACACAAACCTAAACTTCCACCACACTATCTTGCCATGGTAAAACGATCACGGCAGTTCTTCCGTGAATATACTCACACAGGAAATCGAGAGGCACTTAGACATCACCGAGCACTCCAGCCCACTGTTCACAATTATGTTAAAGACTTTAAATTAAGACAATGGATCAAAACTTGCAATTCTCTCTCCGAAACCTCTCATCCTACTCGATATTGGAAACAGCTAAACGCTCTCTCTGGCAAATATACCAAAACTTCATACCCGATCATCATCAATGACTCGCCTTTAGACTCTGATCTGGACAAAACAAACGCCTAAGCCACTTATCTCCAAGATATCTTTACACCGCTCACTCCCGAACATTAAGTTGGCAATCACCCAGTGGATCACTTCGACTTTCCTTCACCTCATCTTCAACCAAACAGTACTCATCCGCTTAATACATCGCGTCCTCTTACAAAGCCCATCACTCCAGAAGATATCAGCACAGCTATTGCACGAAAACGAAACACCGCACCTGGCAGTGATAACATCTCATATCGACATATCAAGGAAAGTCCATACACAGTATTATACATTCTTTCTCTCATCTTTATATTCATCCTCCGCATTGGCTATATACCATTACAGTGGAAAACTTCAAAGGTACTGATGTTTCTCAAACCCAACAAACCCACCGACTGTGTCTCCTCCTGTGACCTATACAATTGACTCCAGTCTTCAGCAAAATCTTAGAAAAGATTCTAGTACACCGTCTTCACACACATCTTTCCAGATATAATTTATTATCATCACATCAAGCAGGTTTTCGTCCAAATTTCAGTATTAATGATCAGTTTTTCCGCCTTTCTTAATTACATCACAAATCACTATAATACTTCCTGGCCATCTTGTTTAACACTCTTTGATCTTGAAAAAGCTTTTGACAAGGTTTGGCACCATGACCTTGTATATAAACTTCTCAACTTTCGTCTTCCTCTTACTTACATCAGATTCATATATAATTTCCTGTTCTGTCGCCTAGCACATGTTACCATTAATCATACCTTCTCTCATCCAATATTTCTTCATTCTGGTGTACCGCAAGGATCGTCTCTTTCTCCACTATTATATCTTCCCTATGTAGCTGACTTTCCAACTCTGCCCGATAATGTACATGTTTTTCAATACACAGATGACACCGCCTTCTTAGCGCTGGGCAAAACCATGCATCAACTAAATACTTCTATGCAATCCGCCATAGATTCATTTGTCCAATGGTGTAAAGTGTGGCGCCTAAAGATCAACGCTCTCAAGACACAAATTATAGTAAGCGCACAAAAGTACAGAGAAATCCCAAGCTCCTTCATCTCACAGTCAGCGATACACGTCTTCCACTCAGCAAAACAGTAACATATTTAGGACTTGTTTTAGACACACATCTCACCTGGAAGGCTCATTTGCAGCACATCACCACCAAAGCTTACAATCGTCTTAATTTACTTAAACGTCTTACAGGCACTACTTGGGGTCTCAGTCCAACAACTGTACTCAATACCTATAAAGTATTTCTACGTCCGGTCATCACATATGCTCATCTAGCCTGGATTGCCGCACCCCTCTTATTTTACAATAAACTGAAGATATTGAAACGTCATGCACTCCGCATTGCTTACAGAATCAAACTACCCGGTCCGACATACGAACTTTATCAACGCATGACCTTTCCACATATTCCACATATCCACAAAGGTGAAGTGCTACATTGCAGTGTTTGTGTGTTTAGCAACAAAGGCTATCCATCTCGAAGTTGTGAGTGATCTTACTAGTCAGGCATTTTTAGCTGCTTTGAGAAGATTCATATCTCGTCGAGGTAAATGCAAGCATATCTATAGCGACAATGGAACTACGTTCATTGGTGCCAACAAGGAACTTCAAGAAGTCGCAAAGTTGTTGCATACAGCTGACCATCAAGGAAGAATTAAGAATTTTGCAACTACTGAAGGAATCCAATGGCATTTTATTCCGCCATATTCCCCCAACTTCGGTGGTCTTTGGGACGCTGCAGTGAAGTCCTTTAAATACCACTTAAGGAGAGTCATGGGAATGTCATATCTCACGTTTGAAGAATTAACAACATTAATCACACAAATAGAAGCTTGCTTAAATTCGAGACCTCTTGTAGCATTATCCAATGATCCTAATGATCCAGTAGCATTATCTCCTGGTCATTTTCTTATTGGTCAACCATTGACAGCACTACCAGAACGTGACTTACATCAGGAGAAGATTAGTTCAATTCAAAGATGGCAAAGGATCCTACAACAATTTCAACAGTTTTGGAGAAGATGTTATATGGAATATTTGTCACAATTACAAGGAAGAAATAAGTGGAAGAGAAGCTGTGCCAACATACAGCCAGGTCAATTGGTGGTTCTCAAAGAAGATAAGCTACCTCCTCTATCGTGGAAATTGGAAGTCATTACTGAAGTGCATTCTGGACCTGACGGTTTGGTTCGAGTGGCTACTGTTAAAACTTCCAATGGTTTATATAAACGCTCAATTAGAGGACTTTGTGTTTTACCAAATAATGATGAATCGTAATGTCATTCATGTTAAAGTATATTTATTTCCTGTTCTAGTCTATTTTATTCGTTGTTATGTGAAGTTTGTTTTCTTTTTTTTTAAAAAAAAGGTCACTAGCCCTTTTTTGGCGGGCGGCATGTTAAGTATTATATTATGTAGTAATATTTTTTTAAAAACTGGAAACACTGTTTCTACGAAATTTAGGTTTCATTTGTTATTCAAGATGTAAAGTGTCAAAGAGAGACGGTGACTGCAAGATGGCGAACGTGAAATCAAACTATTATTTAACGTAGCGAATATATGTTGCCATATTTACTATTTAGTGTAGTTAATTATCTCAATATACAATATTAAGTGATCTGAAGTTCACCTACATACCCAGAAACTGAAGTGGAAGTGGGGAGGGTGTAAAAGTGAATTTGTGAAACCCAAAACTGTGAGGATTCCTAATAGTGACTGCATAAGCCTAACAGGAATCCTGAATTTTGCAATCGGGTGAGATCTCAGCAATACTTTTACGTTCTTATGTGCATGTTGATTTGGTATTTATGGTGGCAATAGTTTAATTTCCTTTTAGTGTTTAGGGTTAAGAGTTTAAGTGACATTGATTGTGTATTTTATGTGTATAATCTGTAATTCTTGTAAGTAATTATTAAGATGGCGGATAACCAATTTAATGATACTATGAACTTAGAACCAACAAACTCCAAAGACAAAGAAATATCCGACAATTCATCAGAAATGGAAATTACTGATAATGTAAATAACCAAACCATTTCAAAGCTAAAAAAAGTAAGTTTAGACAAGAAAGAATATAATGAGATGGATCATTTAAAGTCTTATGGTGATTTTGTAAATACAAACACTTCATTAGAAAATCGTTACACGGAAGAACATGTAGCACCGTATTATGTTTTCATAAAATCGAATCAAGAGGATCTGGGAACGAAACATGTAATGGCAATTAGCCGTAAACTCTATTTAGCTTCAGTAGAAGGTATTACTACTTTCAAAAAAATCGGAAAAAATTTATTAAAAGTCTCTTTTAATTCTGCGAAAGCAGCAAATGCTTTTCTAACTCACCCAATATTAAAATCACAAAATTGGATGGCATATATACCAAATTTTGCAATTTATACAACGGGGGTAGTAAAAGAGGTTGATCCGGAAGTACCGGTAGAGGAACTGCTACAAGAAATAGTTTCTGATGTTCCAATAATCTCAATTAAACGCATATACAGGTCACATGAAGGTAAGAAAATCCCAACTTCTACAATAATAATAACTTTCAATTCGCAACAACTACCACTCCACATTAAAGTTTTCTTCTTAAGATTGCAAGTGGAAACGTATATACCGGCTATAAGACAATGTCATTTATGCCTACGATACGGTCACACTTCCCGTACTTGTAAAGCTAAAAATTCCATTTGCAAAACTTGTGCTCAATCTCATGCAGCATCACAATGCTCTAATGTAATAAAATGTTTTCACTGTGGTCTACCGCACGAAGCGGATAATGTTGAGTGTCCGGAAAGGGCTCGTCAAAAACAAATCATGTCAATAATGGCTACACAACATATTTCATTCAATGAAGCAAATATGCAAGTTGGTAAATTAAATTCAGATTCAAGGAAATGGAATGCAAGTAACATAACTATCAAAGCATCGGAAAATGTCATCATCCACTCTCAGAACAGAGCTTCAGCTCAAACAATACAAAATAAAGATACAAATGCTGTAAACATCCCAAACTACAGAAAAAAACCTAAACTGACTGAACAAGAAACTCCTCCCTGGAAAAGGAGGAAAAGTACGGAAGAAACTAGTGGTAAATTTACTGTTAATAATGGGAAATACTTTGAACGCAAGGGTTACGATTTTTCATCAGCTAGTACGAGCGGACAATTGGAATCAGTGGCAACTGCTTATAGAAACAGACATACAATGATGGATCAAAATCCTCAACAATTGTGTGAATTGAAATGTATTACTAACGATAATAATCCACGTTGCCAAGAAAAATTCCCTTTGTACGTAACTCAAAATCAATGCAATTCTACGTCCTTTGAGCAATGTTTGAATACAGCAGTGGTTCCAATTCAAAAATCAAGTAAATATAATTCTCAAAAATCTACGGAAAATTCGGAAAAGAAAACCGATATAGATCCGGTAAACTCAAAAACATTATTTGCAATTAAACAGTTACTAGGTAACATACTAATGTCCTTAAATTGTAATGTAACAACTGAACATATGGAACAATTATCGCAGCAATTTTATCTGCTATTCAATTCAATACTTTCAAACTAATTCCCGTGCCGGTAAAAAAAAAAAAAAAAAAAAAAGTTTATTTTTTTTTTAAATTTAATTATGGAGCATAAACAAAGTTTGAAAATTCTACAGTGGAACTGTCAGAGTATTTACAATAAAAAATATGCAATTCTACATTTAATAAAATATTTTTCTCCGGACATCTTACTTTTACAGGAAACTTGGGCAAAACCAAAATTTTCTTTGAAATTATATAATTACAATATCATTGAACACTTAAGGGATGATGGATATGGTGGTTTAGCTACATGTATCAAGAAAAATATTCCTTTTCGTACTTTCAATATAGCTTTAAGTAATATATATAGTGATATACAAATAACTGGTTTTGAGATAAATAATACTAAATTTGTTAATATTTATATACCGCCTGATATTACTCCGCAACCACAATTCTGGAAAGAACTGTTAATAAATAACAAGATTGATTATTTGATGGGAGATTGTAACACCCAATCCTCAGTATGGGGAGCATCCAAAGGGAATACTGCTGGTAAAATACTTAACCAAACCTTAACTGAATATCCTTATCTTTGTCTAAATGATGGTACTGCAACTCGTATTACTATGGAAGGTAATAGTGTTCCTGACATAACTATCTGTAGAATTCAATATTACATTTTAACACACTGGTCTGTCTATTTTGATCCATTAGGAAGTGACCATCGCCCTATTCTGACGATCACTCACCCCTTTCTAGAAAAAGCATCTTCTAATCAGAATTCAAATAACAATGATTTCACATCCAAAATAAATAAAATTAGTAAAGAAATTAATTGGAATAAGTATCAACATTTTATTTCAGAAAACTTAAATAAATCTAATAATTACAATTACTCGATATCTAAGTTAAACCAAATATTAACGCAAGCTGTAGCGAGATCAAAAAATGAAGAATTGATACAGAGTCACAAACTGAAAAATTCCTTTAAGTCTATACCACAAGCCAAACCTAGTTGGTGGAACCGTGAAGCACAACAAGCAATTAATAAAAGAAAAGCGGCTTTTTTGCAATTTATTAGTACAAAAACTCCTCAAGACTTTAGACTTTATCTCAATAGTAAGGCAGTAACAAAAATCATCTTAAATAAAATTAAAAGAAAGCACTGGAAAGAATTTTGTGACAATCTATCATTTCAAACGCCTAGAATGAAAATTTGGAAATTTTTACATTCTCAACTCATTAAAAACTCTATAAAATCTGTAACAAGTACTTGGAATTCAACAAAAAACGATTGGATACATCAATTTCATGCTATGTTAACTCCTGATTTTGTTAATTCAAATAATTTAATAATAGCTAACTTACAAAATAAGCAAGAACTTAATAATGATGAGCTTTTTAAATTAGTAGAATTGGAAGTGGTGTTTAAAACTACCAAGAAGAACACCTCTCCAGGTATAGATGGATTTCAATACGTCCATTACATAAACCTACCGTTAGAAGCAAAAAGAATATTCCTAAATTCTTTAAATTCAGTTTGGAAAACAGGTAACATACCTGAAATATGGAAAAAATCGATCATCGTGCCAATTCTTAAACCTAATAAACCAAGTCATATTGCTACAAACTATAGACCAATAGCTCTACTCTCTTGCAGCCTTAAAATTTTCGAACAACTAATGTTAAATCGTTTACAATGGTACATAGAGTATAATCACTTGATACCAGACAATATCACAGGATTTCGTAAAAGTAGCTCAACTTTTGACTCTATCGGCCCTCTGATTATTGATATATGGAGAGCTTTCCAACAAAAGAAATATCTTATTTTGATTAGCGTGGATTTTCAAAAAGCTTATGACTCTATAAATCTAAATTTATTAATTTCCAAATTATATAAACTACATATTCCGCAACAGTTCATATTACTTATTTACAATTTATTATATGATAGACATGTACATATTAAGTTGAACAATTCTTATTCAAAATCTAGACGTACCTCTACTGGTCTGTTACAAGGTAGTAAACTAAGCCCAACTCTTTTTAATCTCTTCATGTTAGATCTTATTAATGTGTTGAATAAAACTACAAATACCTTCTTGTATGCTGATGACCTGGTTACATACGAAATAGTGGAAAATCTAAAAATTGGAGTGGAAAAAATACAACACAATATGCAAAATATACACCAATGGAGTTTTAAAAATGGATTGGATATAAATTGGGAAAAATCATCTTTTACAATTTTCACAAAGAAACGTATAAAAATTTTACCACAAATAAGAATTAATGGCAAACAACTAAAATTTATCAAACATTGGAAATATTTAGGACTTAATCTTGATACTACCTTATCCTGGAAGTCGCATCTTCAATATTTAACCAAAGAAGCAACTAAATATCATAATATATTGAAAAGTTTGAGTGCCAAAAAATGGGGTATACAACCTCATGTGTTGAATATGATTAATCAACAAACATTAACAGCTAGAATTTTATATGGTTCCATGTTTTATAACTCTAATTATACAATGTTTTACACAAAAATTCAACAAATTCATTATGATGTGATTAAGACAATATTATCTCAACCAGCTTTTTGTCCAAGGAATGCTATCTTAGAAGCTACAATGAATATACCGATAGAAATAAAAATATTCCAACAGACGGCAAATTTTTTACTTTCTCGGATGGCAAAAACTTCTTCAATTATAATTAAAAAACTAGGAAACATGGAAATTATAAATCAAAGTAAAAAACTTCCTTATCAAAAATCATTGCCATGGATCTATACTGTTTTTAAGAACATAAAAGAATTGCAAAATAGTATAGCAAAAGCTCCAAGTATACCAGCATACTTATTCAGCTACAATATAAACTTAATAAAAATTCCAGCTGTAATTCCACAATATATACAATATCATAAATTTGAAAATTTACATAATATATATAAAAATATTTGGCAATTTTATATAGATTCTCTACCTAAAGAATATATACTTATATTTACTGATGCATCAAAACAAAAAAATAATCAAGTCGGCGCAGCCTTATTGATTCCGCAACTATGTATACAGAAACTATACAAACTACCTTGTAACATGTCTGTATTTGAAGGCGAAGCCTTCGCCATAAGACAAGCATTTTTACTTATCAAAAAACTCAATCTTAAACATGCATGTATATGTACGGATGCTTTGAGTGTTATTACTGCACTGAATAATACAAGATGGAATATTCAAACTTCTTGGAATATTTTATTAATTAAAAAATTATTTCAATCATTACAATCCAATGAATTCAATACTATCTTAATGTACACCAAAGCTCATGTAAACATAGAATTTAATGAATCAGTAGACCAATTAAGTAAAGCTGCAGCTAATTCAGGCATCAAAACTAACATACAAATTCCTTACTATAATTTCAAAAATATTATCAAAAACAAAATAGAAACATTAACTACCCAATGGAAAAAGAAAAATAGAGAAGGTCCTGGCAAGTACTACTGGAGATTAGCGGATAATTTGGAATTTAACAATTGGAAAGTATTAAGTATGTGGTCCAGATCGAAAATTGTGCTATTTTACCGAATAATATTCAACACAGCTTTAACTCCAAAAAAACTGTTCTGTATAAGGAAAAAAGATACAAATATTTGCTGGTGCGGAAAAGAAATTGGCAATCTAAATCATTTAATATTCTACTGTGAACTATTACAGAACAAAAGAAAAGAGTTTATAATACATGTATTGAATAGCTTCTACACGTTCCCAATCACAGTTGAAATGATAATCACCTCAAGAAATTGGATACTTATTAAAAGACTCTTACAGTTTATACAGGACAATAACTTAAATCTATAAATATAAATAAATAAATAAAATGAAATGACGTATAAGGTGTTACATAGATATATCTAAATCACTTCAAATACTTGGAAAGTCTGGGAAATAACTATTGCCACTATAATCAATTTGTAACAGCATGATCATGAGAAATTGAAGAACTAACTTGAACGTTTTAACAAAAAAAAAAAAAAAAAAAACCGTTTAAACTCCCAGTTTTTTCCTCTAACATTCAAATGTGATACAATTCCATTAATTCAATCTTATTATGGACATTTATAGGGAACAGGCCATTTGAATCTATGTTTGGGCCAAACTACACGGCATTTTACAGATGCCGAATGGAATGGAATGGAATGGAGACGGTGCAAAGGCACGAGGCACGAACATTTCTTCCAGAATCTTAAGTTAAGTTTGTTATTTAAGTGCAATGAACACAGTGTAGTTATTATATGTACCTTGTGGTTTATTTTAAGTGTTAGTTAAAAACCAGCGATTAGTAAGGTACAATAAAAACTAAAAACAAGTATTGGAAGTTTCCATTGTTAGAAGACAGACCAGTTAAGTAAATCGCGAACATTTAAGAACATAAGCATAAACAGATGGGTTTTCTTCAGGATCAATGTAAGGAGCTTTGCTTCTAACTTTCATACCTTCCATCCGTTGCCTGTTTATATTCAGTAATTTGGCCTTGTACTTTTTAACGTCTGTGATATGTTTTGGATCGTGTGTCGCAGCAGCATGCGCTTCACTCAAACATTTATAGTAAAAATAATAAAGTTTTCGTTTATCTCTGCCTTTCTCCGAGGAAAACCAACGACAGTAACTCGCAACATGAGGTTTAAGGTACTGAAACCACCACTCAGTTATTGTTCGAAAATATTTTTGTTGAAGCACCCAATATTTCCATTTATTTTGAAATACCTCACAAAAAAGTTTATCATCGAGAAGAGATGTATTAAAATGCCAATACCCTCTACCTCTTTCAATCTTTAGACCTGGAGCTCGAAGAAAAACAATATAGGCTTGATGATCAGAAAATACAGTAGGAGCTATTTTCACAGAAATGAGATTTCTAACTAAGGTTTGTGACAAATATATGCGATCTATTCTTGATGCACAATTGTTACGGATATATGTAAAACCGTATATTAGGATTTTTATATATCCAACTGTCTTGAAGGTGTAAGATTCATTCAAAGAAGAAGGACTATACCCTGTACCAATTCATTCAAAGAAGGACTATAATTAAATCCTGGACTTTGATCTTCAGCCCTCAAGACACAATTAAAGTCTCCAGAAATGAGAAAATATTCATGATTTGGAGCTAAGCTCTCAGCTACATCAATAGCAAAAAACATGTTATGTGCATTCCTAGCTTGCGAACCAGACGGTGAATATAAATTTGTAATTTGTATGTTACCAGTGCTTCCATTGATTATCCTTCCTGTAGGGTGGAATAGAGTAGGTGAGAAATTTACATTATTTTTCACAGCTACTGCCGTACCAGTACCATTAAAATTGAAATTATTATAAACAGTATAACATTTCCCTAAATCCAAATATTGTAAACGGACTTCTTGTATTAGTTTCACGAAGGCCGACAGCAGCAAGCGTTTGATTTCTGCTATTTTAATGCAACGTGGCAAGAAGTGGATAACGCCAACCAATCAGAACTGTGTTTCTCGTTTCTACTTCCGGGAGCATTATTCTCCCGAGTTAGTCCTTCACGCTCAAGTTATCATCGTTTTCTTCTTCATTGTGGCCAGTGAATTGTGAATTAACGCAGACTCTTTCAACCTTTAACTCGCATATTCATACAGGTGGCTTAACCTGATCACATTTTAAAATGAACTGCCAACATTAACCAGTTGGTCAACCCAGTTCGTACTTGGAGCACCTCAACTCCAGGAGTTTTCTGTGTGTCGATACAGTCAACATGTTCGTTTAATTCGGTGTAGAATTAAGCAAAGGGGTACAAGCCAAGTAGCCACCTAAGGACTTGCGCAGCGGCTGGCCCCCATTTAGTGAAGTCCCGGGTCCGCTGACCCAGTTCGAACCAGTAGACGGTTTCCCGTAATTTTTGATTTTTATATCGTGCTCACAGACATTCACTACATGGGTACGTCACCTTGGATTTTTGTTGAATTGTCAGCGTAGCCCCAAGGAATCCACGTCATAGGATTACTTTCAGTGTTACCCCACAGTGCTAACCCCCATGTGTATTAGTTAGTGGTGTAAGAAAAATATTTGTGGTGAACCCCCAAATATAATATTTCATTCATTCATTTATATATACGTGATACAATTTTAAAAGGTTACAACATCGTAAAATGTGAAGTGTAATTTTATATTTGTGGAAATAGTTGAGTGTCTACATACATATCAGTGCTTAGTGTTGTGATTGTTTTTCCTCTCTATATTTGTATATAGTGCATTTAATAAATAAGCGTAGCAACGGCGCCAACTTTCCAAAATTTATGTGGGTGCATACCAATGGCGGAACGTGTTATATGTTTTCAGAGGAGTCTCGATATTTTTTGATCGATTTCCGTTTAGTTAAAATCTTTTATAAACACTGTCATAAAAGGCTATGGTGTGATAAAGTAAAATGCCCTGTCATAGCTCGCTCAATAACGCAGCTAACTTAAGCGCAAAAGAAATTGATTCAAACCAGGGTCTAAGTTTTAAGTTACTGTAATGAATATTCTCAACATAATTTATCGTAAAATTAAATATACACTTTAAACAATTTACATGATGCACAAAGATTGCAAGAGGTAATCATATCAACACGTTACTAAAAGAAAATACTTCATTCATACAAATTAAAATGAAAAATTCCTCATAAAAGCAAATACTGTTAATGGTATTGCAGAAAAAAACGTGCAAGGATTTTATTGTGAACATAAAATACTAAGTGACTAACTTAAGTGTGTTGCTTGGTTGCCTTTGCACGAACATATTGGAAACAAACAATTAGGATTTAGAAATTTTAACTTCCATTTCAATGTTTTAATTGCTTATTATTTTTTGATATTGCCAAGTGAGAAATATTTATTTTATTTTGTTTCTGTCAAACTAAAAATCTTCTAAGTGCTGCGCACTCACAAGATTATTTGTGTGGGTGCTGGAGCCCCGGAGCACCCACGTAGTGGTCGCGCATGAAGCATAGTATTACTTTATTTAATGTGTTTTCGTTGCATGTATGAATAGTGTTTTTGTGTGTCGTGGTCTGAGCAATCATCTGGGTGTCCATGAGGATTTCGAAACGACACATCCAAACCTCTCGGTACTTTATGCTCATTTCATTATTGAGACCTGAGAGCGATCCGAGAAAAGTTCTGTAATCCATTTTGGAAATGTTCTTTAATGTATTAATCAGGTAATTTCAGATCTCCTGAGAGTACTAGTCGGTGGGACAGCAGGGGTAGATCCAGAAAGCGCCTACATAATCCAGCCCAGTATTTTTCAGAATGTCGAACAACGTAAAATCCTTTCTGAAACAAGTAGTGTACATAGGAATTTGTGCATTTCCATATCTTGCAAATAAATGTGGATGGTCTTTGCATAAAAGTCATGTCCTGCGGCAGCAAGGAATGGAAACATCTCTCTCAGGGATCTAATGTACCGGTGCAGATCCCAGTCATCCCATTCTTTCAGCTGTTTATGAACTGTTTCAGAATATTAACCATTTGCATGTACTGTATCCACAGTTTAGACGTTCTACTTAATGAAGTATTTGTTTCCTTCCACGTTTCCACCTTCTTCCTTACTTGCAGAAAATCGACATTGACCTCAATTGTAGGAACATCAACCTTATCCTGTGTTTGGCCTACTGTCACATGTTTTTCTCCAGTGATAGTTTCTCTTGCTGTTGACTCAGATGTATCTTTCGCTGCCGGTGGACTTGCTGTTCCTTCTTCATTGGAGCTTAACAGCTGCTTGTACAACAGTTGCAGATTCTTGAGAATCCCATTGTAGTCAATGTTGGCGGTGATTTCATCGTTGATGATGCTACAAACCGAAGTTGAATTGCTCATCTGTGAAATGCTTGCAACTTCTTGCCATATATGCAATAATGGAAGTACTTCTGATGCTTGTAGTATTGTAAGTGCAGCATCTACAAGGATATGACTCCGTCTAGCGCATCCAAGTGTCTTACCACTGAGCATGTGTATTACCGAATACCTGCATATATCACATTCAACGTTTCCTGCAACCCCTGTAGAGTCTATGAGGTGACGTATACAACCATATGAACTCATCTCTGTGTGCAGACTTCCTACCAACAAAACAATGTCTTTCAGCTTGCTACTTTTCAGTTCGTTGGCTACAATTGTTTTTGCTTTCCACTACAACGGCTGGTCAAGGCAAATAGACCTCCCAATACAAGAGCACGTTTCGTGCGAAATCGGTGACTGTCACTGATTTAGGTAAACTTCTGCAATGTGGATAAGGGCTACTTGATCTACCCGTAAAATGCAACTCAGTCTTATTAGCTAGCAGGGCCGTCGCGTGAGTTGTAGGCGCCCGGCAAAAGATTTCCCAGGCGAGCCCAGAGTGTGTTATGAAAAACAACCAGAGTTTATTTTGCACTCCTAATTTTAAATATGAAATGTAAGATCATAATGTAAGATAATAAAAGTTGGCATTATGTCATTTTTTAAATTGAATGACATTTGTAGTTAAAACATAAAAATTAATGAAAACATTGTTTTGAATTATTGAAATCGAGTGTTATTCTTGTTTATTTTGAACTTGATATACATCAACATCTGTAGTATTAGAGTAGAGCATACAAATAACGATACAACCAATGTGTAAGTGATAACAAACTTTGTAATTTTCTGACTTTCGCTAAAATCCAACAAAATAAACTTTTCTTTCCTTGTGATTAACACATAAATTTTTCAGTAAATTTATCATCGGGAACACCGGGAAAGCCGGTCTGGAAATACCCCTCCGACTACACGTGGTCTGGCAGTACCCCTTGAAACTTTTTCTAAAAATTAAGCCTTAAAATTGCATTGTAATGCCTGTTTTAAAACTGTTTTCAGTTTAAACCAATAAAGGATAATCTAAATTTGGATTTTATTAAGATTTATTTTTCCATTTTAGTGGGGAGAGACCCTCGAGTCTCCTCCATGGCTACGTCTCTAATAGTTAATAAACACAGTTGTTGTGTGAAGTTAGTACATAATTCAAGGACTGAAAAAATATTTATTCTGTTATTGCTTGCAAAGCACGTGCGACGTTGTCTTTGTGATGCTAACCGGTTATTATCAAGTGGTGTCAAAATAAGCAGATAATTGTAGTATATTAGTTATTGTGGTATTACTTAAGAGCATTTCTTGCACAGAATATGAATAAAGTAATGTTATTGAATTCTACTGAAGTTTCTTCAGTTTGTACCAAACTGTCAGAAGTAAGTAGTAGCAGATCTTGGTCAGTTTTCCAAGATAAGAACTCTTCTCACATAGGGTTGGAGAGAGTTCTGGTTGAATAATCCTAGACGATGTTTTACATTACCGGTAATTTTACTTAGCCGTGGCCTGATCATTATTAAAATATCTGATTAAACATTATTATTTTAAAAAGAATTCATTTACCTCCATAATCTGAATTCCTTGAATTTTGTTGATTTGTCGTCCCGGCGCCCCTTGGTAACGGCGCCCGGGACAATTGCCCCGGTCGACCCGCCCACGCGACGGCCCTGTTCGCTAGTGTTGTATTCCAGCGAATGTTTGATTTGGTTTTTAGTAAAGATAACATTCTCACATGGGATGATGTTCAGTGATATACTTTACTAATATTATTATTATTTTTAATTTATAAGAATAATTCAGATAATTCTTATTAATTCAAGAAGAAATTTCATGTATTTAAAGAAAAAATATGTGGCTCGAGATTGCGTACTTCAATGATATAAAACACAACACTCTCACTATATAAAATGGTCTAGCTCACTTAGTTTCTAAGACAATGAAACCATTCCCATATCATTGGTAAGAACAGATTCTATTCTACAACTTTTATTACGGATGAGTTTTTGGTATCTATAACAGTTTCATAGTTATATACAAATTTCTATAGGTAAGAAACCGAATGTAACGAAATTTTGGGGAGAACAGCCGCCATATTTCAATATGGCGACATCATTGCAGGACTTTATCAGCTTTTCTCACTTATAATCTATTACCATCAATATGACCCAAAAACAAAGTTTCTATCTTAATTCTGTGAAGAGATATACCTACTGTTTTAAAGTTCAGTTTCGGTGGTTCAGAAGTAGGTGGTTCAGTTTCAATATGTAATATGGCGGCTCAAAATGGCGGGAAAATACACGTTGCATTTTGCTAAACTTTTGATATGTTGTTTAGGTTGTTCTTCTCTACCATAAAATCGAAACAGAGTTTCTGTTACAATTTGTTCCGGGCAAGGTACATTTTTTACATTACTTTGACTAGCCTAAATAGGTTTTGCCATTCAGATTTAAGCAAAGCGCCTGCCATGTTCGTCAATCCCCATACGTAGCTTCTCTACTGGTTGCCCAACACCGTAGTGTCGGCCTGCAACAATGTTAAGCTTATGGGCTCGAAACGGCCCCTAAAATGTTGAATAGAACAGTAACGACACGGTTTTTGAACATTTGAATGAGATCTGGACAATTTACACAAAATTTGGAATCGACCAGTGAAAACGGCACGTCTCTATCACTTGTGGTTTTCGAGATCTCATTGTCGAAGGGATTGGAGATAAATATATAAAACTAGCATTTTAATATATAGACTATCTGAACCTGCATTCTCTACGCAGCGCATCATTCACATACGAGCATGAATCTTCTTATCATTCCTCACAACATCTGTATATGTCCCTTTACAGACACAAATGAAAGATGTCTTGATAAAAATCGGTAACGGGTATCATAAAGGAGAGATTTTTTCCGATTATTTTTTTCAATATCTCGCACCGCTTGCAAGATTTGGGCCTATTTCTAATTTATGTAGGGAGCTTCTAATTTATGTAGGGTCACTGTTTTCTTTCTTCTTGCATGTAATAAGCAAATACGTTTCATATACCATTAATTACAATATCAGTGATATATTGTGTTCATTGGGCAAGACACTCTAAACAATAAAGATTTATCTCAGCCTGGAGAAATGGTTATCATTCCTTTCTCATTTATCATTTGTCCATGAAACTAACGTCTGAGAGGTATGCAACCCCTATACACAACTATGTTGTGTTGAAATATATAACTCACAGGATATGATGTTTTACTTTTTTTTTTACAATTTCAACACTTCTGGTGTACTCCCTAAAAGTGTAGTAAAGAAATAACGGCCATATTTTTTTTAAAATATTCAATTAGAACTGGACAATCTACAGAAAATTTGGAATCGACAGTGAAAACGGCATGTTTCTAGCACTTTTGGTTTTCGAGATCTAATTGTCGAAAGGATTGGAGACAAACATATAAACTTTTCTTTGGAGACAAATATATAAACCTAGCATTTTAATATATAGAAAAGCTTAACCTGCGCTCTCTATGCAGCGCATCATTCACGTGTGTGTATAAATCTACTTGTCATTCCTCAGATCTGCACATGTCCCTTTACAGATAAAAGTGAAAGACGTCTTGATAAATATCAACAAGGAGTACCAAAAAAGGGATATATTTCGATATTTTTTTCAATGTCTCGCAACGTTTGCAAGATTTGAGCCTATTTCCTGTTGGAGTTTCTAAATCATGTATGACCAGTGTTTTCTTCTCGCACGCAGTATGTAATAAGCAAATACATTACAGACACAATTAATTATAATGTCAGTGATATATGATGTTTATAGGGCAAAACACTCCAAACAATTAAGATTCATCTTAGACTGGAGAAATGGTTATCATTCCTTTCTCATTTATCATTTGTCCATGAAACTAACGTCTGAGAGGTATGCAACCCCTATACACAACTATGTTGTGTTGAAATATATAACTCACAGGATAGGATGTTTTACTTTTGTCTAAATTTCAACACTTCAGGTGTACCCTAAAAATGTAATAAAGAAATAACGGCCATGTTTTTTTTAAAATATTCAATTAGAAGTGGACAATCTACACAAAATTTGGAATCGACCAGTGTAAACGGCACGTCTCTATCACTTGTGGTTTTTCAGATCTGATTGTCGAAAGGATTGGAGACAAACATATAAACTTTTCTTTAGAGACAAACATATATACCTAGCATTTTAATATGTAGACTAGCTGAATCTGCGCTCTCTACACAGCGCATCATTCACATATGATCATGAATCTTCTTGTCATTCCTCATAACATCTGTACATGTCCCTTTACAGACATAAATGAAAGACGTTTTGATAAAAATCGGCAAGGGATACCATAAAGGGGAGATTTTTTTCAATATCACGCACCGTTTGCAAAATTGAGCCTACTTCCGGTTGGAGTTTCTAAGTCATGTATGATCAGTGTTTTCTTCCTTCTTGCATGCAGTATGTAATAAGCAAATATGTACATTACATACACAATTAATTATAATGTCAGTGATATATGGTGTTCATTAGGCAAAACACTCAAAACAATAGATTCTTCTTAGACTGGGGAAATGGTTATCCTTCGTTTTTCATTATCATTTGGCCATGAAACAAATGCCTGAAAGATATATAACTCCTGTATACAACTATGTTGTGTTAGAACGTATAACACATAGGAAATGATGCTTTACTTTAAAAAAAAATCAACCTTTTCAGTGTACCCCTAAAAATGTAATATAGAAATAACGGCCACGTTTTTTAAATATTTAATTAGAGCTGAACAATCTACACAAAATTTGGAATCGACCAGCAAAATCCGCACGTTTCTTTCACTTGTGGTTTTCGAGATCTCGTTGTCGAAAGAATGGAAACAAACATATTTTTTTCTTAGGAGACAAATATATAAACCTAGCATGTTAATATATAGACTAGCTGAACCTGTGCTCTTTCCACAGCACATCATTCACATATGAGCATGAATCTCCTTGTTATTCCTCACATCTGTACATATCCCTTTGCAGACACAAGTGAAAGAAGTCATAGTAAAAATCGGCAAGAGATACCATAAAGGGGAGATTTTTTTCGATTACTTTTTCAATATCTCGTACCGTTTGCAAGATTTGAGTCTACTTCCAGTTGGAGTTTTTAATTCATGTATGATCTGTGTTTTCTTTCTTCTTGCATGTAGTATGTTATAAGCAAATACATAAACTAAGTAACTCTATGGCCTATGGAACCCGGAGGTTCAATGCCACGTTCACAAAAGCTCTTCACTGACTTCTATCTTTACGCAATTGGATCCAGTTGCTACTTTGTATTCCTATTTCTGCGAGATCCATATTAATATTGTCCTCCCATCAGCGCCTACGTCTTCCTAATGGTCGTTTTCCGGCTGGTCTTCCAGTTAAGATTTTGAAAGCGTTTGTTCTTTCTTCCATCCTGACTACATGACCTGCCCACCTGAACCTCCTATATTTGATGACCCTAACAATCCGTATAAACCGTATAAATTATGTAGTTCCTCGTTATGAAGATTCCGCCATTCCCTATTCCCGTTTCTCTTGGGTCCGAATATTCGTGTCAGGATTTTGTAGTGATGAGCGCAAGAGTCTTGGTCTTGCAGTTTTTGCAAGAGTCTTGCATGCAAGACCAAGACCAAGACCAAGGGGTGCAAGACCAAGACCAAGACCATACCTGCAAGACCAAGACCAAGATCAAGACTCTTGCGCAAGAGTCTTGCACAAGTACGGTACTACTTATTTGTTTATAGAATGTAAAAAGGAAGGGGAAAAACCATTACATCTTTCACGTGAACTTCTTGGCTCCAGTAAAAATACCGCCGGAGTGAATGTGTTCCCAGTAGTATATGCAATCCATGTGAGTCGATCTGCTCCTGATAACATATAGCTACAGTATGTCGTTTTTTGAACCGGTTGTTCATGAGACGACCGACAGCATAATTCTATGAATTGTTACAAGCTATAATAACTTCAGTGTCTGATTTACTTTGGTCATCATTTGATCATTCACGACGGCCCATGATTGGATTTTGGGAAATCATACGAAGAACAGTTGTGTCCATAAGAAGTGGATAAGCAAAAATAAACTAGAGCATGTTATGGACACGGTAGCTCAGTGGCAGAGCGTTCATCTCTGGTACATGGGGCCCTGGTTCGATCGCAGCTTGCGCTATGTGAGCTTCTTTGGTGAACAAACACCCTGTGCGTGGGTTTTCCGGTTTCCTCGTACTTTCTTCATTCCACCATTTCTCATCATCACTGTTTCCCTTAGCTTCAGTGTAATAATCGTGGGACGTTAAAGTAGATATTTCATTTCATTTCAAAGCATATTAGTGGTGTTCTTCTTCCAAAACTAAAGAGAAATGTAGTATTGAACATCGGCAATTCCGTACACCATAGGTGCCGACTACATGGGTATGGCCTTGGCTCTGAGGTTCAAGCATCCGTTGGAAATTTTTAATGTGTACTTATAAAATTAATATTGAAATAACATTTTCATGACATTGACAAAAACTTAGCATGTGACCGCAAGTTTGATTTCATAGGTGGATGCTTATACGTTGAATAATTGTTTATCACTATAACTTATAGCCCCCTTAGGTATACGGCATATCTAGGATTCAACGATATAACATTATACAACAATAAATAATCTATATTCACAACTGAGAGTGATTTCGTACCTATTTCAAATAACTTGAAGTTTGATGCCGTTATTAGTATTTCTAATGTAGATCAAAAGTATTTATATAAAAATTGAGTTTACACAAAAGTCATAGACAGTTGAGTCGTTTTCGGTTTTCACTCAAATTATGCTAAAATATTGGGGCCGCGGTGGCTCAGTGGTAGAGCGTTCAGCTCTGGTATTTTGGGGTCCCGCGTTCGATCCCAGCCCCCACCAACTGAACTTTGTGGTGGACAAATACCGTGTGCGTGGGTTTCCTCGGGGTTCTCCCGTTTCCTCCCACTTTCTTCTTTCCACCATTGCCATTCATTTTTCATCATCGCCGTCTCCTTTAGCCTAGCCGGCATAATCGGAGGACGTAAAACTCACAAATTTAATTTCATTTCATATTCTAAAATATTAAGAGGTTTAATTATTATTATTTTAATTTTTTCTCTCTTTTTTGGTCAATATTGCTAAACATATCATCGTCGTCATAATAATGGGTATTCTGTCATTATTGGCAGGTCACTTGCTGCAGCTGAGAAGCTTCGATGACTGTAGTCCTCAGCTAGCCTCTTCGTCTTAACGTAGCAATTTTCTGTCTTAATATCTTTCTTCAACTACAATCTCCTTCGCCCCTTCCCTCTAGCACGTCCCTCATAATACAGTTCCTCCTCAGCCAATGTCCTTCTCTTAATTACATCTAAAATTCTTCTTTTCTCCCCTACTGCTACTATTTCTAAAACCTTCGCATTCGTTTTCCGTTCAACCCAGCAGATTCTCTCCTTTTTTCTCCATGCCCACATTTCGAAAGTCTAATTGTTTCATCGTTTTTGCGTAATGTCCTTGTTTCTGCCCCATACAGTACATATTAGAATCAGTAAAACAAAATTTCAATATTTAATTGGGAGTTTGTTCAATACAAATCGTGGTTGGAAAGAAAAAAATCTGACGCCTTTAGAGTGTAAAAATAATTTTGCAATTTCTGGTATTTCAGTAATCTATGCCGTCTTGGTTTTCTTTCATGCGTCTCACTGTCAGGGGTAGCTTCCCCAGTTTGGGAACCAGTGGAGTATTGGATCTGTTAAAACATATAAAAATATTACGAAATGTTGTGATTTATCTTATAAGTAGTGAAGCGTGATCACTCATAAAAAAAAAGAAAAGTAAAGGTCATCGCCTATGTTGTACAGTATCATCACACTTACACGAAGGTAAAATATATTACATTTAGAAACATACATTGTATTTCCCTCACTATTGACGCAATGTAGGATTTATTATCCCTTATATCCAGAGTAAAATTTACTTATGAAAATCATAGATTTCTTAAAAGCAAAACTTGCAAGACTCTTGCAAGCAAGACCAAGACTGGGTGTGCAAGACCAAGACCAAGACCAAGACTAGGTGTGCAAGACCAAGACCAAGACCAAGACCGAGGGTTCCAGTGCAAGACCAAGACCAAGACCAAGACCACCCGGGTCTTGGTCTTGATCTTGCATTTGCTCATCACTAGGATTTTGTTTTCAAATACTTTCAATCTATGTTCTTCGTTCCAAGTAGGAGACCATATTTCGCAACTATGCAGAACAACAGGCATGATTATCGTTTTATACATTTTAAAATAAGCTAATACATTACACATACAATCAATTATAATGTCAGTCATATATGGTGTTCATTGGGCAAAACACTCCAAACAATAAAGATTCAACTTAGACTGGAGAAATGGTTATCCTTCGTTTTTCATTATAATTTGGCCATGAAACAAAACACCTGAGAGATATGCAGCCCCTATATTCAATTATATAGTGTTGGAATGTATAATAGATAGGATATGATGCTTTATTATTATTTTTTTTTAAGTTTCAACACTTCCAGTGTATCCGTAAAAATGTAATAAATAAATAATGGCCATGTTTTTTTTTTTTTTTTTTTTTTTGAGTTATACTGCTAGTAGATGATCCAAGAAAGCTTGAACAAGACTCTTGTTCAAGACCATTCAAGATTATTTGATGAAAAAGACGTCAGCACTGACGTCATTTTTCTCTTGAATTCAATAGTTTCGTTCAAGAAATTTCGTTTCGGTCCTGTTCTAAACAATCCAATTCAAGAGCATTCAATAGCCAATCAGCGCTCGAGTTTGAATGCAGGAAAATACAAAACAAGTATGATGGCGTCGTGAGACAGAGTTGCAGCTGAATAAATATCTTTTCGTTACTCTTTTCCACAATTATCTGATATTCCAAACAAAGTTAATATTTGTGCCGGAAGATATTGTTAGTATTTTTTCTTGATAATATTCACGATTTATATAGTTATAATGCTTACATGCCCATAAGTTTTGTTAAATTTTGAGGCAATGAGAAGTATGAGTATTAATTTGAGAAATTAATATACAAGAATACCGGGCGTAGATTAAGAAAGAAGAGTCCATTAAATAAAAAAATATATAACTGACTTTTCTTGATTTAATAAGACTTTTGTACTGTTATTAATTTCTGATAATATCAAATAATTGCGTACAGATTGATAATATGCTCGCAAACTGAAGTATCCTGTAAATGATTACATGTTATCCTACTGTAATCTAATTATTTTATCACGAAATCCTCACGTAGTATTTGAGAAGTTATTTCTGAAGGTTGAGGTTGCTTTCACGCGTGCAGATTAATTTTACTAGTGCTTTCCCGTAAGGTACAAATTTGCATCCTAACATATGCTACATATATATGCTATGCAAAAATAATAATAAATAAATAAAATTGAGATGCTATTTGACAGTGTCTGGGCAGGAGCATTGAAGGGAGTCCACGGGAGAGTAGTCCGTACGGAGCAGGCGCGTCATCGACGGAGGTTATAGTACAAGAATAAGAATCATGTATAAATTAGAATAGTGCAACAAACCCTTGACATCGTATTCACTCATTTGAACTGAACTATAGCCCCTGTAATGATTTGATACTGGTAACATTAAACTTCTAAACATAAAATACTGTTTTCCTACATTATACAGGCATGTTTCGACAGTGGGAATTATTACGGTATCTCAGATAATTCTCCTCCATACACACTCACACATTTTAATAGTAAAATTACTATTCGTTTGACGGGTTATTCTTAACCAGTACCAAAACAGGGATAGATTTGTGAAGAAAGTCTGATGCAGATATGGGCGGTAAGTCCTGTAGCTGAAAAATATTATCATTGCTTCGTTTGGTTTTCTGTGATTTCAGCCTTTTCTTTAAACAGTCTTCGATGCCAAATCATAAATAACATCAAAAGGCAGTCATTGCCTCGTGATACACACAATTTTAGGAAACATTTCCATTTTTCTTTTTGAGTGTGGTTCTGTCATCAGCACGCCATTTGAAGAATCAGATTTTATTTAGAAAAAAAAAAGCTTAGTATAGGGAACGATTTTATACCAAAGCAGCACTTTACTTTTTTAACGTCACCTAACCTAACTCGCATTTAATGTAAAAGGGACAAACTACTTAGTGAAAATTCGATGGGATTGCTGCAAAATCAATTGACTTCTTTTCTAAATTATTTAATATAATCTATTAAATTACAGAAAGTTATGAAAAATATGCTAATATTATAGCTATTCATGCGCAGGTCTGAACTATATCAGTACGCAGCTTCGCTTTCATTTGTTTTCATAGTTACAGTCTCTTGTTTTGGACTGCCATCTATTAACAAGAATATAAAACAGATTCAATATCTCTATGATCGTGTAAAATTGTTTCAAGTCCGTTCGAGACTCTTGTTCAAGTGTCTCGAACAATACTCCTTTGAACGTGTAAATTTGAGGTATTGAATGGTCTTGTTCAAGCTTTCTTGGATCGTCTACAAATAGCATTAGAACTGGACAATCAACGCAAAATTTGCAATCGATCAGTGAAAACGTCATCTTTCTAGAGCCTGTAGTTTCCGAGATCTCACTGTCGAAAGGATTTGTCACAAACATATAAACGTCCACAAAAGTATAGTTGAAAAAACTCCAGAGATGGCAGCACAATTCATTGGCATTTATTTCCGAGAAGACTTATTAAGATGCAAAGGCTTTGAACAATAATTTAAAAGGATAAACTTTGTGAAAAAGATCTCTTTAAGTAATTTGTTTAAAGTACACCTTTTTGAACATATTTGTCTTTGTTATAAACGTGAAATCACAAATAATCGTAAATCAAAGGTTTGAAAGCTAAAGTTATAAGTTGGAGCTCAGTAGCTTTTAAGCGAACTCGACTCAGAATTGAGGATCGATTATCGATTCAAGGTCTGGGAACGATCAGTAACGCTCTGCGAGCTTTTTCTACCATTTTTGTTCATTTTGGGAGGATTGTTCTATTATAGACAATCGACATCCCCTTGCAGTCCGTATTGTTGACTCAAGTGGGAGCCCGTGGCCATCATCACCTATTCATCTCCTCACCTTTTTGTGGAGGGCCAGTGCTTGCACTGACCGACATCTCCGCGAGGACGTATTGCTGCCTCAAGTGAGAGCCACAGTGGGCTTCCTCTCCACATCTACTTCTTACGATCGCCTCGAAACACTCAGTTTGCTCAACTTAATACACGGGCAACACTCCTTGAGTGCCCCGTTTTGCTAGTATAACTGTCTTCTCTCGTTTCCATCATGCATAAACTACCAGGAGTATGTCGACCACCTTCTTCAAAACCAGAACCTAAAGAAAAACCTCATTTCACCGACCTCTCCCGCAAAACACGAACTTTATCAGGATCATCTGACAAATCAACAAGTTCCGAAAAACGAGCACGCTCAAGATCTCCAGTTTACACTTATCAGGTGCCAAACCAATCTTCTACTACAGACCAACTAACTGACATGGACTTGGAACATGTTCCTACTGGACCATCCGGATCTGCTTCTACCAAACCTACCATCCATAATTTCCTGCTCACGAAATATGATACTAAATTTAGAACACCAAAACTTGTCTATTTTCAACTTCAAAAATATATGCCGAGAGCAGATATTGCTGACATCATCTTCACCCGGAATGGGATTATTCTCAAATCTCCGGACGTCATCTTCTCTACAAAACTTCGAAATAAGGCATCTTTCGAAATTTTTGGCCCACAGGCCACTATGCAACGCCTTTCACCTTCCTCCAGAAAACAACCGCCTATTCCTCGGCGACCTCCACAACTCTCAGTCGTCATCCGAGGTGTACCTCCAGACTACACTGACGCAGAAATCGAAGACGAACTACGCTATGCTGGACATGAAATCACCAAATGTATTCGAATCATCGGCCAAAATGGACCTACCTATATGGTACGAGTGCTCACCAATTCTAAAGATACCATCGATGACCTCCTTCTTTACGGTGCTTCCATCTATTGTAAAAAATATCGCGTAGAACCTTCTAAAACTCCAGCTCCTCTATCCGTACGCTGTGCACGTTGCCAAGCATACAATCAACATACCACTGCTCAATGTACCAAAACTCCTATCTGTGGATACTGCACTGGCAATCACAATACCAAATCCTGCCCCAATCTACAAGCCGCTCCTAAATGCAATACCTGCTCCGAAACTCATGCTATCTATTCTTACAAATGTAAGGCTAAACCGCAACCTCTACCAGATAAACCCAATCTAACTGTCTCTGTCCGTACAAACGACGAATCAACTCCTACCAATAACTCCATCAGAGACCCAATCACCATAGAGGACATGATACGATTTACTACCATCGTTCTTCAAAATGTTCATCCTTTTCTTAGAGACTATATTCTACTACAAATCACAAACACTGCCAAGTCTCTTTTTAAAGTCCAGCTTCAAGCCACCTACTCAGGACCTCACGTACACTTCACTTTCCACCCAATTGAACCTCAACATGACTTGGACTCTTAGATTTATGGTTTTCACCTTCTTGTTCTTAAATATTCGATCCGTCTTAAAACACAAACTCGTTTTCGAACAACTCCTACGTGAAGAACAAGTATGTGCCTTTGCGCTCAATGAAACATTTCTTACACCCAGTTTACCATTCAAAATTCCTGGATATCAGTTATTTCGTTATGACTGTGCCAGAAATGTCCTCAGAGCGCAAGGCGGAACAGCAATAGGCTGCTACCGACAGCTTCCTGTCCGCACTCATACTTTACCCCACAATCTCCTCCAGCCTCTACCAGAACACAATCTTAATACAATCTACTTTAAATCCCTAACCATAACAGTAGCTACTATCTATGTTCGTCCAGGCCATCCAATTCCCTATGACTTCTTTCATTACATCAACAATCACTTCCGCCATTATATCATTATGTCAGATATCAACTTCCATAGCCGGTCGAATCGAGAACGTACACACTTCATAACCTATGTCCAAAATCACCTGACAGCTGAAATCAAAGACCTTCCTTCTGCCTCAAGACCAATCAGCGATACAACCCCTGATGTCATCATAACCTCTACTACGCTCAATATCGCAAACATTCGTGTTCTCCCGCCTTTTGGCAGTGATCACGCTCCAATTTTGATCGATATCACCTCACCTATACAACCCACACGACAGCCTGAACCTATCAAATACTATGACTATCAGCATGCTGACTGGAACGCTTACCAATCAGATATTACCAGAGTACTGCATTCCGTACCTGCTCCTACTTCTGAACAGGATCTTTACCATCTTACCGACAAAATTCAAGAGACAATCTTACAAGCAGCTCAAGATCATATACCTGTTAAGATGCGTTTCCCTCATAAACCGCCTGTACCACCTCAATATCGTCAAATCATTACTGCATCACGACAAGCCTTTAGGGACTATCAACGAACTCGAAATCCTGACGCACTTCGCCTCCATCGCCAATGGAACAGAATGGTCTCTAATTATCTCTCTGCCTATAAGCGCCGACAGTGGACGCGAGCCTGTAATTCTCTTTCCATTAAATCCAATCCTACTCAATATTGGCAAAAATTCAAATTACTTACTGGAAAATTCCAACGACCTACTTACCCTATCATGCTCAATACCCATCCTCTTCACACCGATCTCGAGAAGGCAAATGCTTTCGCAACTTATTTTCAGCAAATATTCACTCCACCACCTCAACTGGTTAATAGACCAATTTATCGTCGCATAGCACGATTTTGTGACCCACAAAACCGATTTCTCCAACCTGATTGTACACATATGTTGGAACCTGATAATAACCTAACCTCTGAAATTCTTCCTGCAGATATCCAAGCTATCATCCATCGAAAACGCTCAACAGCTCCGGGCTTTGACTCTATCACGTATAAGCTAATCAAGGCGGCTCCCCCAGTACTTCTACAGCTCCTAGCATCTATCTAAACCTTCATATTACGCACAGGCTACTATCCACCTGATTGGAAAGTCTCCAAGGTCCTTCTCTTCATTAAGCCCGACAAACCAATTCATGATGTTTCCTCATATGGGCCTATCCAACTGACTTCTTGCCTTAGTAAAATTTTTGAAAAAATTCTTGTTACACGTCTTCATGTTCATCTCACAGATCGTAATATCATTCCTACTCACCAAGCAGGCTTTCGCCCTGGCATTAGTCTGAATGACCAATTACTTCGCCTCAGTAACACCATCACCAATCATTATAATTCTTCTCACCCATCTTGTCTTCTACTGTTCGACCTAGAAAAAGCGTTTGATAGAGTATGACATCAAGGGTTGCTATATAAACTTCACAAATTTCACTTACCCACTAGCTATGTCCGCCTTATACATTCCTTCCTTGCCAATAGACTCGCATATATCCTCATAAATTCTACCATATCTCATCCTATATTCCTACACACTGGAGTACCTCAAGGCTCTGTTCTCTCCCCGTTACTGTATATACTGTACGTAACAGACATGCCACCCCTACCGGCGAATATTCACTTATTTCAATATGCGGACGATACCGCTTTTTTGACTCTTGGAAAATCTATTCAACATATTAATCGCACTCTACAACCAGCCATAGATGCTTTTATCAACTGGTGTGACATATGGAAACTCTCCGTCAATGCCTCCAAAACCCAAACCCTCATTATTCAAAAACGTCCTTCCAAAATCCGTCGAAATCCTAACTTGCTACGTCTTTCAGTTCAAGGCACTCCCCTATTACCAACTTCCAATGTTAAATATCTCGGAGTGATCTTCGATAGTAAATTGACTTGGAAACCCCATTTGCAGAAGATCCAAACTCAAGCCACTAAACGCTTAGCTTTACTGAAAAGCTTAGTAGGTACCTCATGGGGCCTCCATACCCAAACTGTTCTTACAACATACAAATCGTTTCTCCGACCGGCACTCACTCATGGCCATACTGCATGGATATCTGCCCCACCACAACTGTATCAGCGACTAGAAATCATTGAACGCCACGCTTTTCGACTAGCTTTTCGCATTCGCCTTCCGTCCCCTACCGCACTACTCTACGAAAGAATTACCTTTCCTACCATTCTTCAACATCTCGAACAAACCCGCTCCAAGTACATCACCAAAGGCATTCAATCAGGTAATCCCCTTATTCTTGACGCCATTCATATTGACATCCTGCTAGACACACCTTCTCAATATCTTGATACCCCTCTTCAACATCTTCTAACCATGTACTCCAATACCCTTGATGACAACGATCCTACTAAACAAGATTTTGCCATCTACCACCCTGACCATTTATCACGGCACATCTATCCATCTTTGCACTAGTACTCATCATTGTGGTTCCAGAGGCTCATCTGTGCTCATTAGTTCTGAGTTGCCACAGAACAGAAGCTAACCCTGCATTTGTCTCTACTAACCATCTTCCCTGTGTTTTGTCTTGTCTAATTGCACTGCATTCATCTATCATCTCATTATCCCGTGGATGAACTCCTAGCTACAATTTCTCACCGCTTATAGATACCTAAATGATGCCCTCCATATTTGAAGAGTACGATATATGAAATGGATGTCCTGAATAAATAAAGAAATAAAGAATATGTAAACCCAACTACATGAATCAATGCTAACCCCAAAATAAAATGCACTGAAAATGAATGAATGAATAAATAAATAAATAAATAAATAAATAAATAAATAAAAATAAAACACTTAGCCCTCACCTTCTCTCACCTATCCCTTAACTTTCCCTTCATCCCCTTCCCGAAGAAAGGGTGTACCCCTTGACCGGTTTAACCTTGTAAAAAAAAAAAAAAGCTTTTAAGCATACTTCGCTGGTTTCCAGCTTTCTCATTTGAGGCATTGTTTACAGTGTCAAGTCCTGACTGAGGATATTACGAGCTTGTAGACGCAAGCCCGGCAGTTCTCAGTGTGGGCGAGAGGGTGAGAGAGATAGAGGGTTTCACTCGAGTGGAGACTGCACTATCGTACACGTTAGTGTGCATATTTTTGGAAGTTTAGCTTCATCATCCATTTCATCATCTTTTCATCTTTCGTTCAGCATACTGATTTTCAATCATTGGTTTTCCATCCACCATCTTCATTGGCCACTATGGCCAGCGGACAACACCAGTCTCTTCCTGCGACAGCTCCTACACCATCAGGCCTCCCTGCGGCTGCTCATAAAGTAGAGAAACGAAAGAGCTATAAGGATGCGTTTGAAACACCAGCAGTTGTGACACCACGACCAGATGAGAATACCAGGATTACGGACAACGGCAACATAGCATCTACATCTACATCTCCACCTCACAAGAAGCACCATGACGATAACATTAGTATTGCTAGTTCCGACGATAGCTCCCGACTCATGATAGTAGACGGCATCCAGCAACTCTCTCACAAACCTCAACCAGACGTACATAACTTTCTTCTACAAAACTTTGATCCAAAACTCCGCAACACCAAACTGTTACTTCAACAAATTCTTAAATACCGACCACGCACAGAAATTTTACAAATTGTTCAAACACAAAACGGCTACATCATAAAGTCACCTCTACCTCATTTTGCTACAACAATACGAGACAAGCACAGTTTCGAAATCTTTGGCAAGACAGCAAAACTTACAAAACTCCACGACCAACGTACCAAACTACCGCCGCCACCCAGACGATCTCCTACACTATCTGTGGTCATTCGCGGAGTGGATCCATCATACAGCGATGACGAAATTGAAGAGGAATTACGTCAAGAAGGGTACGTGTTCAAGAAATGTCTTCGCATCCGTAACAACCAAGGAGCTACTTACATGGTGCGGGTCTTGACCGAATCACAAGACACTATTGATGATCTATTGGAACACGGGGCATACATCTACAAGAAACGACACAGAGTCGAACCATCGAAAACTCCAGCCCCTCTACCAATACGTTGCGACCGCTGCCAGGAGTATACACACCCAACATCAAAATGTACTAATACTTTCAAATGTGGTTACTGTGGTGGTCCCCACCACACCCGAACCTGTCCAAACATGCAACAACCACCTGACTGCCCCACCTGTCACGAACGTCATCCTGCTTATAGTTACAAATGCAAATCGAAACCTGTTCCTCAAGAAGCACAGCCTGAATTAGTTGTTCCTCTCCGCATGCATGATGCACAAAATCAAACTTCTGACACTCATACTACCTCAGATCAACCTATAACAATCAAACAACTCCTAGCTTTCATCACGCTCACGCTTCAAAACATACATCCGTTCGCACGTCCTCTAGTTTTGCAACACGTTCAATTCGCTGCACAATCAGTTTTTCACCTTCAATTTCATGCAACTTACAATGGACCTACGGCCTACTTTCATACTTTTCCATCTCAGCAAAGCCTTTAAATTCCATCCTGTCATGAGCATTATGGGTTTAGTCTTTCTCTTTCTAAATATTCGTTCACTCTTCACTCATAAACTACTTTTCGAACAACTCCTTCTCGAAGAAAAAGCAAATGCTTTCCTACTGAACGAAACTCATCTTACTCCGAAATTGCAATGCAAAATTCCAGGCTACACATTAATCCGCAAAGACAGCATTCTACCAGCACGACGTGCAAATGGTGGCGTTGCTATCGGCTTCTCACCCCATATCCCATATCGCATACATACATGTCCAGCACAGAATCTACCAGAACATCTCATAATCACCCTTTACTACAAATCAGATTACATCACCATAGCAACAATCTATGTACGACCAGGCCACCCAATCCCTCTGGGCTTCTTTCAATATATTTCAAACTCGTTTCAGCGCTATATCATCTTAGCTGACATCAATATTCATAGTCGTTCTATCAGAGACAAAACGAATTTTGTGAACTTCATCACCACTGCTACAACAGGTACATATCACCAACTACCAAAACCGACACGCCCAGAATCAAATACGACCCCTGACGTAGCTATTACTTCAGCTACCTTAACACAGCGCACAACACTTGAAGTCTTAGACCCATTAGGAAGTGATCATGTACCGATCAAGCTATTCATTCAATGTCGCACTCCTCGACCTCTTGATGCAACTCCACCTCATATGATCTTAAGATATGATAAAGCAGACTGGGAGAAATATCGTTTATATCTTTCAACACATCTAGAAGGACTTGATCCACCTACTACCGAAGACGAACTATATCATCTATTGGATACTATTACACGCCATATCAATCACGCTTCAGCACAATATATACCACAATCACAATATACGCCATATAAGCCTAAACTTCCGCCGCAATATCTTGCCATGGTGCAGCGATCGCGACACTTTTTTCGGGACTACATTCATACAGGAAGTCGAGAGGCTCTTCGCCATCACAGAGCTCTACAACGTACAGTCCAAAACTATGTCAAAGCCTATAAATTACGTCAGTGGGTAAAAACCTGCAACACTCTTGCAGAGACATCCCACCCGTCACGTTACTGGAAACGCCTCAACGCTCTTTCTGGCAAATCAAATAGAACGTCATATCCACTCATTCTTAACGACAAACCTCTTCACTCTGATCTCGATAAAGCAAATGCCTTTGCCACATATCTTCAGGATATCTTCACACCACTTACTCCTGACCGTCCTGTTCATAATCATCCGGTGGATCAATTTGATTTTTCATCTGCTCATCTTCAGCCGAACAGTAACCACCAGCTGAATATTCATAAAACACTAACAGCGGCCATCGCTCCTGATGATATTACTTCAGCCATTCGAAGAAAACGTAATACAGCCCCAGGTATAGACGCAATCTCTTATCGCCATATAAAGGAATGTTCATATGCAGTTCTCTACCTTCTCTCACTAATCTATACTTTCATCTTACGTTCTGGATTCATACCATCACAATGGAAGACGTCTAAAATTCTGATGTTTCTCAAACCTAATAAACCAGCCGACAGTATTTCTTCATATCGACCTATTCAATTAACGCCTGTGTTCAGTAAAATTCTCGAAAAAATCTTAGTTCAACGACTGCATATTCATCTTACTCATTATAATCTTTTACCACGGTCGCAAGCTGGATTTCGCCCAAATTTTAGTATCAACGACCAATTACTCCGTCTTCTCAATCACATCACCAACCAATATAATACATCACGACCATCTTGCCTTACCTTATTTGATTTGGAGAAAGCATTTGATAAAGTATGGCACGCAGGACTTATGTACAAACTTTTGAGCTTCCGGCTTCCTCTTGCTTATATTCGATTCATCTATAACTTTCTGCATTGTCGCTTGGCATACGTATCTATTAACGACACATTCTCTCATCCTATATTCCTTTACTCTGGTGTACCCCAAGGATCTTCACTCTCCCCTCTGCTTTATCTTCTTTATGTGGCTGACTTACCACCATTACCTCCGAACGTTCATGTTTTTCAATATGCAGACGATACAGCGTTCCTAGCACTTGGTAAAACTGTTCACCAACTTAATATTCCAATGCAGTCCGCTATAGATTCGTTTATTAACTGGTGTGAAAAGTGGCGCCTCAAGATAAACGCTCTAAAGACCCAGACTATAGTTTTCTTGCCGCCCAAAAAACGCACAAAGGTCCACCGAAACCCCAACCTACTTCATCTCACAGTCGAAGATACACGTATTCAACTCAGTAAATCTGTCAAATACCTCGGCCTCACCTTAGACACACATCTCACTTGGAAACCACATTTACAGGACGTGATTACAAAAGCTTCAAACCGGCTCAATTTATTAAAACGTCTCACGGGCACTACCTGGGGTCTCAGTTCTACAACTGTGTTAAATACTTACAAGGTCTTTTTGCGTCCAGTTCTGACGTATGCTAATCTAGCTTGGATCGCTGCACCACCATCCTTCTATAACAAATTAAAGATCTTAGAACGCCATGCACTCCGCATTGCTTATAGGATAAAATTGCCAAGTCCAACATGCGAATTGTACGAAAGAATCCCTTTTCCACATATTCTCTTCCATCTCGAATCTCTCCGTCTCAAATATATCGATAAACACCTGCATGAACGCCACCCGCTTCTCATAGACACCATGAACGCCCACATAGACTTTCCTATTTCAACTCCCATTGTACATACGCCGTTATCTCTTCTTTTCACGATTTACCATTACACTCTACCTCCAAACCACAGGTACCTCCACTTAGCAGAAGAATTGAAGACCGACGACCCACAGCCTCTCATCTGTCCATCATACGCACTGTAATACCTCTGTTACTAATCTGGGCTTTCCCTTGTCTTTCATCAATGCTTGGAGCAGCCCCCAAGCGAGAAGATTAACCAGCATCAGTCAACTAACATAACCCAGTGTTGTGTTTGTGATTCGCACTTCACCACATCATGCCATCTCATCTTCACCTCATGATTGTGATCTAAAGATCACAATGTTCAACCTACCAATGCTAAAAATCAATAAATAAAATAAAATAAAATAAAATAAAATAAAATAAAATAAAATAAAATTCTCTGTATAACACCTTCCTTCATTCCTATACCCCTTTTCTAACCCAGTAAGACAAACATCCCATAGACCAACCACCACAACTTCTATTTCTTCCCATTGTAATGTTACCCACTTCCCCATAGAGGGCGTAACCCTCGAGCGGGTAGCTAGCTCTGGCTAGCAAAAAAAAATTCATTAATGCCCCGTCAAAAAAAAAGCTTTTAAGCATTCCTCCGTCCGATCCTTACTTTTGGGCATACCGCTTGGTGCAATGCTTCTGTTTCTTTCTATGAAAAACTCAGCATACTGGAACGACATGCTATTCGACTGGCGTATTGAATTAAACTTCCACACCCAACGTGGCTCACATACGAATATATAGACTTTCGAAATATCACCGAGCATCTCGCACAACTTCGCCTGAGATACATCAGCTCTCGCATCCAAACAGGCCATCCACTTTTCTTGTACATCCTTCACACCGACGCTCTTACTGACGCAGCCTATCGATACAAGCATTCACCTTTAAATATTTTTGTATCTCTATATGTTAAAGACGAGCACCTTCCTGCGGCTGAAAGGGAAATATATGATATATACGTCATTGATCATCATATACCGCATCTCTTTCCATCTAAGCACTAGATCCTCACCATTAACAAGGGCTTCCCCATATGTTCATTAGTCCCGAGTCGCCCCGGGACAGAAGATTTAACCCTGCATCTGTCTCACTAATCAAATTCTGTTTGTGATGTGTTAGCACTTCACCTCATTCATCATCATCATCATCATTGTTCTTTATTTTATGTATTTGAATGCCTATTAGCACCTTAGCACCTCAATCATACATCTGCACTCAACTTCAATATAAATTGTGATTTATTATGATTACTATTCCTTATGTTCATACTTTCTGCACTTAGCCCATCTTTATTTATCTTATCATCAATAGAAATCCCTCAAGAATCTATGCCAAAGAGAGGGCGTTGGGATTATATGGCTTTTAATTGCTATTGTAGCATTTTAATAGATAGATAATAACAATAATTGAAGGTGAGAGGATCTCTGATACAGTATGTCACGAATCCATCAAATTAGGAAGCTGAATTTCGGTTATATAAACTTGTCTTTAAAAATAAATAGGTATGTGTCCCAGCGTTTTTGAGAATCCCTATTTTAAGGGAGAAGGGATCATTTTCTATAATTTTGTTCTTCACATTGAAAGCGAAGTTACTTGTAGTTTGTGATCACATCAAGGGGTGACGGTTGAGCAGTTCTAAATGAATTTTGGAACATAGTACTTAAGGGGTTTAACGTTTCAGTCAAATATATAGTAAGTACATCATGAGCCCGTCAAGCTAGGAAGATGGAACTCCCTATATATATATATATATATATATATATATATATATATATATATATATATATATATATATATATATATATATATATATGCTCATTTTAAAAAAAGGAAACGCCTCTCCTCGTTTTTGAAAATTTTAGTTTTTAAGGCTGAAGGAGGATATTTTCAACATTTTTTCTTCTCGTTAAAATCGATGTTGCTTGAAGTTTGTGAACGCTTCACGGAATAACATATTTTTATTGTTACACTTTCATTGATACGTGAAGTGATTTATTTGTGGATTTTGTAGAAGGGGGTAATATTTATGCAAGATTGTGTTCCGTATAACAGAACAACTTTAGTGGGGTTGGGACTACGTTATTTTTAAACCTACCTACTTTGAAATTATGGTACTGGTTTGATAGGAGACACACAAGTTCATCATTTTTTAAAATATTTTTAAAAACAATTTTATGATAAAGACGGATAGGTATGTTAGATAAGATTTGGTTAGGTAGATTAGATTGCATGCGTTAGTTACCTTACTACAAGGTGACCAGACGTCCCGTTTTAGCCGGGACTGTCCCCTTTTTTCAATCATTGTCCCGTTTTTTTATTCTCAAACGGGACTCCTAAATGTCCCGTTTTTAAGCAAAAATGACCCAAGTGTCCCGTAATTATTATTCAAAATATAAATGGTCAATACAAACTCTACACTCTTCCGTACCAACACTCATCGGAAAAGTTCATTTAAGTGGAACTCAAATAAAGCATATCCTGACAACTGCTGGGTAGAAGTATTTTCTCATTTCTGTTCTTATAACGTACCGTACTCAAATCTTCTAAAACTTGTGAAGTTTCTTCTCTGTTTACACGGAACTAATGCTCCAACTGAACGTGCATTCTCGCACATGAATGCTTTGTAGACAAGTGATAAAAACCCAACTGTTTACAGATACTTTGGAAGCTGTGCTGATCAGTAAGATTAATTTTGATCAGTCTTGTACCAATTTCTACAAATTGTTAAGTGTAAACAAACAAAGAACTTTTAAAAAAGATCCATTCATCCCAAAAATGCCAGTGAAAATTACGCTATAGATGATGTAGTGAAAGTAGATGATATAGTAGAGAATAACAGATATTCAATAATGAGGTAAGTAGTTTATTAGTAGTTAAAAGTATTGTTGGGTAGTACTTAAGTTAGAAACGCTGTGTTATCACTCTTACTTGTGTATTTTGTAAAATTGAAAACACTGCTGAGTCCCAAAATGCAATCTGAAAATCAGATATTTACCCCACCCCCCACCCCGTCGCTGATTCGTATGCGTCCCGTTTTTGCAAGTAAGAATTCTGGTCACCTTGCCTTACTACTTTCTGTCCTACTGCTGAGGACAAGTGTAGAGCATCCAGTGAAAGCCCTATAGTTGCATTGCAATCTGCATACGTTGTCATAACAAGTGTCACACTCCTACGTAAAAGGGTTTTGCTATGACAAGTAATTCTTTAGGCTGTTCTAATTTGGTCCTTTAAGACCAAATTCCCCGCCCGAGCAATAAATACAACATAAAGTAAGAGTTTACTTTGGGCAGAACAGTGATAGGTACACATATGCTTGAGCCTAATTTTATTAAATAGAAGGGGAAAGAACGTGCCTGAAGTTGGCCACCCCACCTCTCCCAAATTACACCAAACATTGCACATCGTTAGTGCATCGTTAGTGCACTTAAACGAACTAAGCACTAACGTTAGTGCTACCATATTTTGGGATTTATTCAAGATTTTTGGTGGGGGGGGGCCAACTTCAGAAATATCAAATTCTATACAAATAGAGGTAGAAACATGGAGTTAACGGCAATCGTTAGTGCATCGTTAGTGCACTTAAACACACCAAGCACTAACGTTAGTGCTACCATATTTTGGGATTTATTCAAGATTTTTGGTGGGGGGCCAACTTCAGAAATATCAAATTCTATTCAAATAGAGGTAGAAACATAGAGCTAACGACAATCGTTAGTGTATCGTTAGTGCACCTAAACGCAGTAAGCACTAACGTTAGTACTACCATATTTTGGGATTTATTCAAAATTTTTGGTGGGGGGGCCAACTTCAGAAATATCAAATTCTATACAAATAGAGGTAGAAACATAAAGTTAACGGCAATCGTTAGTGCATCGTTAGTGCACTTAAACACACTAAGCACTAACGTTAGTACTACCATATTTTGGGATTTATTCAAGATTTTTGGTGGGGGGGCCAACTTCAGAAATATCAAATTCTATACAAATAGAGGTAGAAACATGGAGTTAACGGCAATCGTTAGTGCATCGTTAGTGCACTTAAACACACCAAGCACTAACGTTAGTGCTACCATATTTTGGGATTTATTCAAGATTTTTGGTGGGGGGGCCAACTTCAGAAATATCAAATTCTATACAAATAGAGGTAGAAACACGAGGTTAGTGGCAATCGTTAGTGCATCGTTAGTGCACTTAAACACACCAAGCACTAACGTTAGTGCTACCATATTTTGGGATTTATTCAAGATTTTTGGTTAGATGCCAACGTTAGAAATATCAAATTCCATACAAATTGATGTAGAAACATGCGTTTAACAGCAATCGTTAGTGCTTCGTTAGTGCATTTAAACGCACTAAGCACTAACGTTACTGCTACCATATTTTGGGATTTATTCTAGATTTTCGGTAAGGTGGGCAACTTCAGAAATATCAAATTCTATACAAATTGACGTAAAAACATGCAGTTAACGACAATCGTGATTGCATCGTTAGTGCACTTAAATGCACTAAGTACTAACGTTAGCATTACCATGTTTTGGGATTTATTCAAGATTTTTGTTGGGGGGCCATCTTCAGAAATATCAAAGTCCATAGAAACCTTTAGTGCTTTCTAGAAGCACTAACGATCCACTAATGAATGGCATTAATTTTTTGTTAGTGCATGAAGTTGGGGTAAATTCCCGTGCCCTCCAAAAATATTGTACTTGTAGCACCTACACTAATGAAGTACTAACGTTAGTGGTTGGTGCACTAAAAACCACTAACAATTGCACTAGAAGATATCATTACTGCTTTTGAATTTGGCGGAAATTTGATGTAATTAAAAATTACCAATAAATTTCTTATGGGAGTTTCGTGACATGTAATTGTCCATAACTACCCTAATATTGAAGTACTAACGAAACTGTTAGTATTTTCTAGAAGCACTAACGATTGCACTAGAAGAGAGCATTAGGGCTCTTGAATTTGACGGAAATTTGATGCAATGTAAAATTTCCTATAAATTTATTATGTGAGTTTCGTAACAGTAATTAGCCATAACTAAAGTAATAGTGAAGTACTAACTGAACTGTTAGTGTTTTCTAGAAGCCTAACAATGCACTAACGAATGGTACTAAGTTTTTAATTAGTGCTTGAAGTGGGGGCGCTAAGTTCACTCTCGCCTCAAAATGTATTTTAATTGTAGCAACTATACTAATGAAGCACTAACCTTAGGTGTAGATGCACTAAGAAGCACTAACAATGCACTAACGATTGCTCTAGAAGAGATCATTAGTGATTTTGAATTTGGGCGAAATTCGATTCAATAAAAAAAATTGCCATAAATTTCTTGTGAGTCTCGTGATATGTAATTGGCCATAACTACACTAATAGTGAGGCACTAATGAAATTGTTAGTGCTTTATAGAAGCACTAACGAATGGCACTATTTTTTCCGTTAGTGCTTAAAATGTGGGTGCGAAATTCACTCTGACTTCCCCAAAGGTTTATTTACTTGTAACACCTACACTAATGAAGCACTAACGGTAGGTGTTTGTGCTCTAAGAAGCACTTACGATGCACTAACACTTGCACTAACAGAGGTAATTAGTGCTTTTGAATGCGATGGGAATTTGATGTAATGAATAATTCCCCATGTGTTTCTTATGGGAGTTTTGTGACTTATAATTGGCTGTATCCACACTAATGGTGAAACACTAACGAAACTACTTGTATCTTCTAAAGATACTAACAATGCACTAACGAATAAAACTAATGTATTCGTTAGTTCTTGTAGTGGGGGCTAAGTTCACGCTAATTTCGAAAGTTTTCTTTACTTGTAACATTAGTGCTTCCTAGTGCACCAACACCTAAGTTTAGTGCTTCATTAGTGTAGGTGCTACAAGTAAAAAACCTTTGTGGACTTGGTTCCCACTTCAAGCACTAACGAAGAATAGGTCCATTCCTTAATGTATCGTTAGCGCTTCTGCAAAACACCCATAGTTCCGTTAATGCTTAACTATTGATGTAGATACGACCAATTATATGCCACAAAGTCTCATAAGAAATTAATGGGGAATTTTTCATTGCGTCAAATTTCCGCCAAAATCAAAAGCACTAATGACCTCTTCTACTGAAATCGTTAGTGCTTTATAGTGCACTAACACCTAACGTTAGTTCTTCATTAATGTAGGTCCTACAAGTAAAAGAACCTTTGGAAGCCTTCATGAACTTGGCGCCCCCACTTCAACCAATAACGAAAAAATTAGTGCCTTTCTTTAGTGCATCGTTCGTGCTTCTAGAAAATCCTTTTAGTTTTGTTAGTGCTTCACTATTAGTGTAGTTATGGCCAGTTACATCTCAGGAAACTCACATAAGAAATCTAAGGGACTTTTTCACTATGTCAAATTTCTGCCAAATTAAATAGCACTAATGATTACTTCTAGTACAATCCTTAGTGCATCCTTAGTGCTTCTTCGTGCACCAACCTCTAATGTTAGTGCTTAATTAGTGTAGGTACTACAAGTAAAATATCTTTGCTGGTCACCATGAATTTACGCCCACTTCAAGCACTACCAAAGTAATTAGTGCATTCGTTAGTGCTTCCTAAAAATACTGACACTTTTCATGGAATTTGATATTTCTGAAGTTGGCTCCCACCAAAAATTTTGAAAAAATCACAAAATGTGGTAGCACTAACGTTCGTGCGTAGTACATTTAAGTGCACTAATCACGTTTTAACGATTGCCGTTAACTCTATGTTTCTACCTTTATTTGTATACAATTTGATATTTCTGAAGATGCTCCCGCCCCACCAAAAAAGTTTAATAAATCCCAAAATATGGTAGCACTAACGTTAGTACTTAGTGCTTTTAAGTGCACTAACGATGCAATAACGATTGCCGTTAACTCTATGTTCCTATCTCTATTTGTATAGAATTTGATATTACTGAACTTGCCCACCCCACCGAAAATCTAGAATAAATTCCAAAATATGGTAGCACTATCGATAGTGCTTAGTACGTCTAAGTGCACATAAAGATGCACTAACGGTTGCCATTAACCGCATGTTTCTACCTGTATTTGTTTAGAATTTGATATTTCTGAAGTTGGCAACCCCAACAAAAACTTTGAATAAATCCCAAAATATGGTAGCACTAACGTTAGTGCTTAGTGCGTTTAAGTGCACTAACGATTGCCGATAACTCTATGGTTCTACCTCTATTAGTATAGAATTTGATATTTCTGAAGTTGGCCCCCCACCAACAATCTTGAATAAATCCCAAAATATGGTAGCACTAACGTTAGTGCTTAGTGCGTTTAGGTGCACTAACGATGCACTAACGATTGCCGTTAACTCTATGTTTCTACCTCTATTTGTATAGAATTTGATATTTCTGAAGTTGCCCCCCCCCACCAAAAATCTTCAATAAATCCCAAAATATGGTAGCACTAACGTTAGTGCTTACTGCGTTTAGCTGCACTGACGATTCACTAACGATTGCCGTTAACTTTATGTTTCTACCTCTATTTGTATAGAATTTGATATTTCTGAAGTTGGCCCCCCACCAAAAATCTTGAATAAATCCCAAAATATGGTAGCGCTAACGTTAGTGCTAAGTAGGTTTAAGTGCACTAACGATGCACTAACGATTGCCGTTAACTCTGTATTTCTACCTCTATTTGTATAGAATTTGATATTTCTGAAGTTGGCCCCCCACCAAAAATCTTGAATAAATCCCAAAATATGGTAGCACTAACGTTAGTGCTAAGTTCGTTTAAGTGCACTAACGATGCACTAACGATTGCCGTTAACTCCATGTTTCTACCTCTATTTGTATAGAATTTGATATTTCTAAAGTTGGCCCCCCCACCGAAAATCATGAATAAATCCCAAAATATGGTAGCACTAACGTTAGTGCTTAGTGTGTTTAAGTGCACTAACGATGCACTAACGATGCGCTAAGTTTTGTGAAAATATGTCTGCATAAAGATGGTTGGGGGGGCTAACTTCATATGAAGTTGGCCCCCCCACTAAAAATCTTCAATATCTCGTAAACGCTGATAGCACTAACGTTAGTTCTAAATGCACTAACGTGCACTAACGATGCACTAACGATGTGCAACGTTTGGTGTAGTTTGGGAGAGGTGGGGGCCAACTTCAGGCACGTGGGGAAAGACCCTACTAAATGTCATTCCTCATTATCATAAATAAGTTTTAGTACCATTTTGCTCCTTGTACTTAATAAAATTAGATTCAGGGGTGTGTACACCTAAGAATGTACTGCTAAAAGTAAACTTTTGGCCAACAAAACATACTGACATTAAAATGAATCCAGAATTGAACAAAGACAGGGTTAAGCTGAAGCATGATTTACAGCATGTTATCTAACACTGTCTTTAGAAATTAACAATACTTTCACACCGTATCTCACTTTAGCAATACGTAGAATAGTGTAGCAATACGAGGTTGTTTTACATCAGATACCGTCTTTTTCACAGTTGGTTTGTTGATAGTAACATGATATCATGACGTACATTTTTTATCCAGCTGATGGCATACTTTTCTGCATTGAACGAGGTAATATCTGGTCCATTAACGTTTATGAATATAATAAATTCGAGGGTTTTTACAGATAAATTGTTTCTAGTATCAGTATGTTGGAAGTTTAAGCTGGAAAAGCCTCTCTCACACTCTGCAGAAGAAACTGGAAGAACAATGATTTCCATGTTAAGATTTTGTAGATTTGGGCTAATTTTATGTTTCATCTTATGCTCTCGAAATTCCTGCAGAATTTTGGCTGAATCATCAGAGGAAAATTTTAATTCTTTTTATTTTTATTTTTATTTTTATTTTTATTTTTATTTTTATTTTTATTTTTACTTTTTATTTTTGAAATTTGCATTATTTCTTTGTCGCCGTTTAACTTTCTTGCAGACCATTCTTCTCGCCAATTGGATTGTAGCAAAACCTCGGCCCCACTGAACGTTTCGAGCGTATGTTATCTGCTAGACCCTTGCAATCTTATTTTCTGGTGCTTCTCAAGAGAATTGTCTAAGGGTTTTGCCAGTGAGATTCCACAAATCTGACCAGTTTCTTCAAACTGACGTAATTGTTCCATGGACATGCCCCTTTTTCTATCAACGCTTCCAGAACATTAACAGTTTTTCAATTTTGCTTATTACCTGTACAAGGGATGCAGACCTTTCTTGTACAAGGCTAAGGATATGTAGAGGTTCCAGAGCATCTCGGGTCATGGACATTTCATAAACAAAGTTCCATTTAATAAGTTTTAAGTACAGATCTGAAAATATTGCACGCTGCAGTAGTAGGCTCCCGCGTTGGCGCGAATGACTCATCCTCACTCTCTTTTATGACCGGGGTTAAAGTTCAATGACCTTGGCCCAGGGTCAATGACCTAGGGGTACATACGACCATCCCCTCTAGATTTTGGCAGGGGTACCATGGCCCACCCCCTAAATTTTGGCAGGGGTACATAGGACCACCCCCTTAAATTTTGGAAATTGCCAAATCTAAAAATTTGGTATGGTAGCGTAGGACCATAGTATGTACCTCGATCAGTATTAGGGGTCTATGTCGTTCCCTTTCATGGGTAAAAAATTGCCAAAAATTCAAATTTCGGAGGTTTTTGACCTAATTTATCCCCTTGGATGAGGTGTTATTACCCTATATAGTTATATGGGCGTATACAGGGGTCCATTACCTTTCATAAGACATGGGTATATTAATGCACCCATTGAAAATTTTGGGAGGGGTACCTTGGCCCACCCCTTAAATTTTGGAAATTGCCCAATTTATACATTTGGTATTATAGTATAGGACCCTAATATGTATTATGATAAATTTGGATGGTCCACCTCGTTCCCTTTTAGGGGTACAAAATTGCCAAAATATAAACGTAAGCAATACGTAGTACCACGTGTTTGGTTTTGACCTAATTTATCCCCTTGGATGAGGTCCTATTACCTTATATGTTTATATGAGCGTATACAGGAGTCCATTACCTTTCATAAGACATGGGTATATTGGTGCGCCCCTTTAAAAATTTGGGAGGGGTACTTTGACCCACCCCTTCAATTTTAGAAATTGCCCAATTTAAACATTTGGTATAATAGTATAGAACCCTAGTATGTATCACTATAAATTTGGGTGGTCCACCTCGTTCCATTTCATGGGTACACAATTGCCAAATTTTAGTACAACAACGTGTTTGGTCTTTTGACCTAATTTATCACATTTGATGAGGTGTTATTATCCTATATCGTTATATGGGCGTATACAGGGGTTCATTACCTTTCATAAGACATGGGTATATTAATGCACCCCTTGAAAAATTTGGGAGGGGTACCTTGGACCACCCTTTAATTTTGGAAATTGCCCAATTTAAACATTTGGTATAATAGTATAGGACCCTAATATATATTACTATAACCTCGTTCCCTTTTAGGGGTACAAAATTGCCAAAATATAAACGTAAGCAATACGTTGTACCACGTGTTTCGTTTTTTACCTAATTTATTCCATTGGATGAGGTCCTATTACCTTATATGTTATATGGTCACGTATGGGGATTCATTTCCTATCATAAGACATAGGTACATTTGTGCACCAGGGAGGGGTACTTTGACCCACCCCTTTAATTTTGGAAATTGTCCCTTTTATATGTTTGGTATTATAGTATAGGACCCTAATATAAATTACTATAAATTTTGGTGGTTCACCTCGTTTCCTTTCATGGGTACGAAATTGCCAAATTGTAGTACAACCACGTGTTTGGTTTTGGCTCAATTTATCCCCTTGGATGAAGTCCTATTACCTTATATGGTTATATGGTCATGTATATATTGGTCCATTTCCTATTATAAGACATGGGTACATTGATGCACCCCGGGAGGGGATTCGGTATCATAGTACATGCCTCAACATGTATCATGATAAATTTGGGTGGTCCATCTTGTTCCCTTTCATGGGTAAAAATTGCTAAAATATAAACATAAGCAATATGTTGTACCATGTGTTTGGTTTTTGGCCCAATTTCTCCCCTTTGATGAGGTTCTATTACCTTATATGGTTATATGGTCATGTATATGGGTTCATTTCCTATCATAAGACATGGGTACATTGACGCACCCTTTAAAAATTTGGGAGGGAGTAGTAGTGGTAGGCGTTCGCCCGAATGACTCATCCTCATTCTCTTTTATGACCAGGATATTTGAACTTCGTTCCCTTTTACGGCTAAGATGAGTGCTTTGGTACCTCGATTCTGATTGGCTGAGAGAGGTCACGTGACATTAGGCCCCGCCCACGCGGGAAACTCAAATTTCCAGGTCACGTGGTATGACGTCATGAGTCACCCCGACCTCACCCGGGATTTTTGAAATTTGTTCCCTTTTACGGGTATGATGTGTGTTTTGATTGGTTGATAGCTGTCACGTGATCTTAGACCCTGCGATATTTGAAATTCGTTCCCTTTTACGGGTAAGATGAGTGTTTATGATTGGCTGACAGAGGTCACGTGATCTTAGGCTCAGGGATTTTTTAAAATTCGTTCCCTTTTATGGGTAAGATGAGTGGTTTGGTACCTTGAATTTGATTGGTTGATAGAGGTCACGTGATCTTAAGCCCCCTGTGACTTTTGAAATTCGTTCCCTTTTTACGAGTAAGATGAGTGCTTTGGTACCTCGATTCTGATTGGTTGATAGAGGTCACATGATCTTAGACCCGCCACACGGTGAACAGAATACGTGGGAAAACCCCATCACTCATTTGTTTCCATGTTACGGGTAAGATGATTGCTTTGGTACCACGATGTTGATTGATTGATAGAAATCGCATAATCTTACACACCCACCCCAATGCTAGACATTCAGAGTGCTATGACGACGACCCACCCTAGACCTGGATTTTAGAATTTAGTTCCCTTTTTATGGTTATGCGTAAAGTTCCCATGAAGGGTTCAACCTCCTCCTTAAATAACCCTTTTTGGTATCATGATATTGTACTGAAGTTTACCTTAAATATTATCATTCTCTTTGACAGATAAGATGATTACCAGCTTTTTTTACCTTGATGGAGATCCTGTCCTTGAATTAGTAGCCTATGTCTCTGGAAGTAACAATGGTGAAAGAGGGGTGTCGCTTGTAGATTTCTTATAACACATTGTTGTGAGTTTAAGCGATTTTTTAAACGCTCAGTAAGCGCTTCATTAATGGAAACAGTGTTGCCAGATTTTTTTTTACCTAAACTGCTCCGATTCTTTTCGAAACGGTTCCGCAGAGTGTAAGAAATTTTAAACTAAAAATTTTTTCGAACTAAAAAAAAATTTCAAAACTAAAAAATTTTCAAACAAAAAATTTTCGAACTAAAATTTTGAAACAAAAAAGTTTCAAACAAAAAATTTTCGAACCCAAAAAAAATTTCGAACTAAAAAAATTAAAAATTTTTCGAAAAAATATTTTAAACTAAAAACTTTCGAACTAAATTTTCAAATCAAAATTTTTCGAACTAAAAATTTTAAAAAAATTTCGAACCAATTTTTAAAAATAAGTTTCGTACTAAAGATGTAAACCACATTTGAAAATTTTCAAATCAATTCTTGAACTAAATTAAAAACCAAATTTTGGACACTAAAAATTCTTTAATTATTTTTCGAACAAAATCATGTAAACCAAATCTTGAATATATTTTTCACCTTAAATTTTCAAGATTACCATGATTTGAAAACAAGTGTTCAGGGTTTCAAGAAATAATAAAACACATTTTTTTTTCAACTTGTTGTATTTTAACGAAAAGTATGTGGTCTTCCTATACATGTTTATTAACATAATAAATACAGGATCTAGTTAATGAATATGTTGGACTCGTCATCATCTTCGAATCTTGTAGCCGTATCCTGTAAAGAAAAAGAAGAAACGACGGATTACTTTAAGAATTTCTTTTTTCTGAAACAATAAAAATGAGTCAATATTGATAAGAGAGAAATAAAACTTACTCGTAAATGATGGATGTGCTTAGGCTCATCTTCCTCCTCGGGTACAGGATCACTGCATTTTTTCACCGATGGTGGTGTTGATGGTTTACGAACTCTTCTAGGTACTGCATTTTTCTAGGTGTTGCTGCTTTATGGTCAAGGTTCCCCCCTTCGGTACGGGATTCTGCATTTCTTCCACTGATGGTGTTGGTGGTGATTTATGAACTCTTGTGGGTACTTCAGTTTCTTCTTCTTGGTGTTGCTGCTTTGTGGTTAAGGAGGGAAAGAAGAAAAGGAAAAGGAAAAAAGAAATGGCGGCCTTATTGGGTATTTACAGTTTTTTCTTCTTCATCTTCTTTTTCCAGTTCCATCTTCTGTTTTTTAACGTACCCGTACGGAACCGTATCATAAGAATTGAATTCTTTAAATCGACGTTTTGTGTACTGGATACTGTACATTTTTTCTTCTTTGCGTGTGACGATGGTATGGTCTTTGGTCCTGCATATCTTATGGGGGATAGTGATGGTGACTTGTCCACGGCATTGATTTGTAATCATTTCTTTTAGCGTGTTGAAATTTAATTGCTGTCCTGCATTGTAATTTAATGTAAATCCTCTAATTTTGCATATGTAACTGGTGACGTTGGTATCCGGATTGTATATTTCTAGGCTGTAATTTTTCGGTCCTCCACTGACAAATGTCTTGATGTACGCTCGTGGTCCGTAAGACTCCATCTCATTCGATAAGCATCCCAAGTACGTTGAAGGTTCAATGGTTGGCTCCCCGGGCTTCTCCGTAAAAATCACAGAATCCGTGTCGAAATATAAAACACGTTCCTGCAACATTTCCAGGTACTTGTACAGTTCCAGACGTGCCTGACATGTTGTAAATGCACCTAACACGACATTGGTGTTTCGGTTTTGAACAGGCACATGTTCATTGTACTCCCAGAACGCATACAACATCGTATCATTGATGGGTACAATTTGATGGAGTTTAATGTCGGGGGAAGTGAGTTTTTCATAAAATTCTTCCGGCCGATCAATAATTGTGGTCTGGCTAAAGTTTGTACGCTGGCAAAGCTTTCCCCATAGAGAGTTCCCACAAAGCTTAGATAAACTTCTTCGTGCAGGATTATTTTCAATTTTGGACGGATCCAATGCAATACCTTCACGCTCCAGGACGGTTTGTATGAATTTTGATTTGTCTTCTTCGGTCACACAGGAACTGGGCCAGCCAGACGCTTCCATTTTTGATTTCAAAAACGTATTGATATATTCCGTGAACAAGCCACCTGTTTTCGTGATGGGATCATATTGTTCAATGTCATAGTCCCAAATTTCAAAAATTTCCACCGGTTGATATCCTAATTCTATTGCTTTCTGGATTTCATATGATACCCATGTTCCAGTGAGGCACCGCTCCTGATCGTTGTGCGTACACGTTGCTGTAGGGTCTGGGTTCATTTCTTCGGCACACGCAGCACACAGTGGAAAGAGTAGTTTCTTGTTACATCGGTAAGGCAGGAGACCATGATAAAGATGGCGACTTGGTAATATCGACATTTTGATTAGACCATTGACTTTATTTATTGATGGTATATTTTCATCACCCTGTAGATAAATTCTAGGATGGCCTACAGGGTATTTATCACACTTATTTATGTAAGGATAAAGCGAGACAATATCGTAATATTTTATTACTTCTCCCGCTTTTTCATCGACTTGGTGGTACAATTTCACGCAATTGGTCCTTCCTCCAAAAAAGCTATCTCTTGGATTTAATGGTCTACGGTTCATGTACGGGTGATTCTTCAGATACGTCGCCATTGCAGGATTTTGTTTTAAGAACTGATTAAATTCGCACTCCCACATTTCATGTACAATGTACCCCAATTCACGCAGTCTTGCATTTTTTCTTTGCGTTCGTTCATAACGGAATTCCATGGTGTCTTCTGGATTGCTGTAGATGGGCTGATTACGGCCTGTAGTAAAACATACTTTACACCCGTGATAAAAGCAGCCAGCATGCTCGTAGACGTGCTCCTCTAACGTCTCAGGATCTTGGTAGTAGCCATCAACATGGAATCCCGCAATAAACACTTCTTTTTGTCGGGCCGCATGTAAGATTTGTTTTCCTTCGGTTTTTTCAATGTAGGCCAGCCATTGCATTGCAGCGATCGATTGGGTACTTCTCCATCGATAGCCATGTGCCGGTAGAATTCCAATGGTGTTGGGTTTGAGGAAATTCCGGCGGAATACTAGATTGGAAGCACTGGCAATCGTGATCGTCTCCAAGAAGGGATTCACTTTGGTTTCTGTTTCAAATGACGTCATAAACGAAACGCATGCTTGTCGCAGTACATTAACATCTTGAATACAATACTTGAGAATTTCTTTCTGAAAATCAAACGTGTCATTACGATGATCGTTGTACCAATGCATGAACTTGTTTCTGTCTTCGACGGCCATTTCATCTGCACCATAATACTTTGTTTCTGGAAGTGGTCCAATATACGATTGATTCTCCTTGGTGTTGAAGAAATGCGGGAAGTAGCCTTTGGTTGCGGGTAAATTGAACGCTTTTGACAATTTACTTAATGCCATAGGTAGGAAGTTCAACGAGTCAATGAACGTCAGATTATTCAAGGTTAAACTCAGTATCTTGGTCCCATTTAATATGACGTCAGGTCTCCATTGGCATTGTTCTACCATGGTCTTTAGGATGAAATGTCCATCGTAGCCCTTCGAGTTGTGCGCGACACAGAAAATCCTATTTATATTGGGACGACGTTCCCGCAAGTACTGAAGAAAATCATAAACTGGATCCTCTCCTTGGAAAATATGCTGGCGCTGACCACACGTACTGCAAGACTGCTCGATATTAGCGTTTTCAACACATGCATAACATACTTGTTGTGCAACCAATAAATTTGGAATGTGTACATACGTATTATCGCCAATATTCGTGTCCTGCATAGATTCTATATCATAGAATATCAACAAGGCTTTCTTTGCGTGCATGAGTGAAGGAACACCAGGTTTCAAGCATTGGCGATCGGGAAGCATAAAACATTGATGGGATCCTGGAACAATCTTCTTACAAACATTGCAAAAGATCTCATTACAATCATGAAGTCGTTGTCCTGTATGCACAAAAGAATATACTCTGTAGCATCTAGTACATTGCTTCACCATTTTGCATACAGGTTCCCCTTGATGATATACAATATTACGATGATTATTAAAACATTGTTCGCCGTAAAATTGACGATTGCAGTCGTTGCATAATATCAGCGTTTGGTTTTTGTCGCATAGAGGTCTCTGTAAGCATTTGGAGCACGTTACAGGACAATTTTTCACATGTCTGTTACGTTCACTGTATTTTTTATGGCACGCTTCACAGTAGAAATTGGTTGCAAAACAAGCAGTTAAAGATTGGATGATATCAAAATGGCCAGCCAAACAAATCAAATTTATGGGAGTGCGATTTTCATCGTTGGGCCCCTCGTACATGATATCATGGCCTGTGAAACTGGTATACACTGTAATTTTATATTCTTTAAGGTATGCCTGGAATTGTCGAATTTCATTTACACTGGCACCATGATCCAAATTGACTCCTGCATTTGCACATAACGCATCGACTTCTTGGTCCACAACATATTTCGATTGGCGTTGATACTGCTTATAACGTTGCACATCTACATTCTTGTATGCCTTCAGTCCAATAGCAATAACAAGGGCGTACGCCAAACACCTTGAATCTTGATTTCTTACACGTACAATCCCTCGCTTGCTACGTAACAATTCTTCATTTTGAAGTACTCCTTGCCGCAAACCGCCGCCGTAGCCACGTGGAATATCCACACGATGAAAATGAACGGTGAATGGTTCGTGCAGGAGAAATGCATTGTTACTTTGTAACACTCTTTCGAACGAGGCCCACATCGTTTCCAGTGTCAGGTTTCGGGCTTGGCGAAAACTCACCCAAAATGGTTTATTCGTATTCCGTGGTGATATTACTGATAAACCAACCATCGCCTCATCGTCGACATTGACTAATAAATGGTCCAGCATTGCTTGGAAACTATTATGTACATACTGTATGATATCGGTTCCTACGGGCGGTGCGTTGAATTGAATTTCGAGCATTCTGCCCTCGATGTTAAATCGTCTATAATGACGAGTGATTTCATTGCGAACAGTAAAACCCGATTCGGCCATGGTTAATAAAAGGAGAAAACAAACAAACAGGTACGGTAAAACAAATATGTAATGTGGGGAAAAAAGGAATTATGCAGCGTGAATTTACTACAAAAGAAAAGAAGAAAGAAAAATCTTAATCATCTGATAACATTCATGATAAATTCTTAACTAAGCAATTCATGTAAAGGTCCTGAGTTTGATTCCCTGGCGGTGGCGTTCAGAATCTCATTATGAAAGCACATGTACTAGAAATCAAAGTTTTTTAAAAAAAATAATTATGTTACTGAAATGAGTGTTTTATTGCTGTCAAACTCGAGACCATTACATCAGCATGTAACTGACCTACCATTCTATAGTGATAAAAAGAATGCATGAAATGAATAAATGTTTCATCAGTACTGAGATGTGATAAAGCACGCGTAAGCATTTTTTTTTCCCCACTCACAACGACCTTTAAATGATGCGTTTGCAAGTTGAAGAGATTCATCAAGCATTAACGTAACACATACGTAATTGTCGAAACAAAATCTGTATAGCGTATTTTTTTTTATTGTGACTAAGCGGTTAGCGTACATGGTTCGGACGTGGAAGGTCCTGGTTCAAGCCTCGGTGGATTTGCTTTTCCACGTCGGTGCATGTCAAGCCTTTTCTGAAATTTAATATTCTCACACGTTATCATACATTCTTTTCAAAACTAAGCTAAATAGTTGACGTGCACACCTCATAATACATAAACGTACATAAATCGTCTATAATGTCGAGTGATTTCATTACAAACAGTAAAACCCGATTCGGCCATGATTAAAAAATGAAAACAACAAACAGGTATGGTAAAACAAATATGTAATGGGAAAAAAGGAATTGAGCAGCGTGAATTTGAGTTGATTTTTTGATTTTTTAGTTTAGCGTCCCTTTCAGCAGCGAGGCTATATGAGACGTGGACCTACTGATTAACGTGGAATCCGAACCACATGAGCTCCCGCCGGGAATCAAACCCTGGTCTCCCACGCCAAAGGCGCGTATGCTAACCGCTTAGCCCAGGAAATCATAACATTCATGATAAATTCTTAACTAAGTAATTCATGTAAAGATCCTGAGTTTGATTCCTGTCGGTGACGTTCAGAATCTCATTATGAAAGCACGCGTACTAAAAATCAAAGTTTTTTTAAATAATTATGTTACTGAAATGAGTGTTTTATTGCTGTCAAACTCGAAACCATTACATCAGCATGTAACTGACCTACCATTCTATAGTGATAAAAAGAATGCATGAATGAATGAATGTTTCAACAGTACTGAGATGTTAGAAAGTACGCGTAAGCATTTTTTTTCCCACTCACAACGACCTTTAAATGATGCGTTTGCAAGTTGAAGAGATTCATCAAACATTAACGATACACATACGTAATTGTCGAAACAAAATCTGTATAGCGTATTTTTTTATTATTGTGACTAAGCAGTTAGCGTACATGCTTTTAACGTGGAAGGCCCTGGTTCAATCCTCGGTGGGGTTTGCTTTCACACATCGGATCGCTGTCAAGCTTTTTCTGAAATTTAATATTCTCACGCATTATCATACATTCTTTTCAAAACTAAGCTAAATGGTTGACGTACACACCTCTGGCCCAGGTTCAATCTCGGGCGGTTGCTCGAATATCACGTTAAACTGAAGGGACGCTAATGCTTTCAAAGGGTATCGAACCATATTATTATCAGGCATAGTTTCTGAAATTTTGTAATGCATTCTTTTCAAAACTAAGCATACACATTTTTCTGGCCATGGTTCAATTCCCGACGGGTGCTCGCTCAAGGGACGCTAAACCATATCATTTATCGTGCTTACTTCTAATGTGTGGGGATCCTGATTCGTACTCCCACTTTCCCATTCCACTAATTTCTTCATAGTCTAAATATTTCGTACTAAAAGTAAAACAGTGTATGAGTGATCCGCCCACAAATATAAAATAAAAATGATTTTCGAATCTTGTGTGAAAAATAAAATCTCACTGAACTTACCTCAAATTCAATGAACACAAAGTCGGTGCAGTAAAGCTTCTTAAATGAAGACACTTTTCAAGAACAGACCTTATCACTCGATAGTTGAGAGCGGTGTAGGATTTGAAAAATGAAATTTAGATTTTTATTTAGATCGCTGTGAAAACGACGTCACCGTCAGCCAATCAGAAACGAGGAAATTTATAAAATGACATCACAACGAACCAATCAAAACGCTCGCTGCTTTTCGTCATGAATCACGAACCAAAACGATGTGTAACAATCGATCGTGACGTCATTCACGTTTCTCAATAGTATCGCAATTCCGATCCCAAAATGCTTTCTGTCAGGATCATGTCACTACTTGTCGTAACTGTGACGACATTTCATTTTCCTCATATTCCATACGAGAATGTCAATGTTTGCTTTTTTTCCATGAATCATGCTGACACGTTCGTAGTAAAACTAAAGTAATGCGATCCGCTGACGTTTGCATTTTCAATCATATGTGCTTCTATGTCGTCACACAAAGAAGTCTATCAGCATTTTATTTTAATCCACGTTACACTGTCAGATTTATTTTCTTAAAGTATATGTGTATCCTTTTCAAGAACCATGGTTCGAAACCCACTAAGCACTATTAAAACCGAATTCATTCATAGCTAATCAGTTAGGATACACATCTTTGGTTTGAAAGACCTGAGTTCGATTCCTGGAGAAACATTTCTTAGGATTTTTCTAAAACTTGGTTTCAATTTCTAGTTCGAAAATTTTAAAAGTTTAGTTCGATAAAAAGTTTGATTTGAGAAGCGTTACACTGTCAGATTTATTTTCTTAAAGTATATGTGTATCCTTTTCAAGGACCATGGTTCGAAACCCACCAAGCATGATTAAATCCGAATTCATTCATAGCTAAGCGGTTAGGATACACATCTTTGGTTTGAAAGACCTGAGTTCGATTCCTGGAGAAACATTTCTTAGGATTTTTCTAAAACTTGGTTTCAATTTCTAGTTCGAAAATTTTAAAAGTTTAGTTCGATAAAAAGTTTGATTTGAGAAGCGTTACACTGTCAGATTTATTTTCTTAAAGTATATGTGTATCCTTTTCAAGGACCATGGTTCGAAACCCACCAAGATCGATTAAAACCGAATTCATTTAAGCGGTTAGCATACACATCTTTGGTTTGAAAGACCTGAGTTCGATTCCTGAAAAAAACATTTCTTAGGATTTTTTCTTAAACTTGGTTTAAATTTCTAGTTCGAAAATTTTAAAAGTTTAGTTCGATAAAAAGTTTGATTTGAAAATTTTTAGATGTGATTTACATCTTTAGTTCGAAACTTTTGTTTTTAAAAATGTTTTAGTTCGACAAAATTTTGTTTCAATTTTTTTTAGTTCGAAATTTTTTTGGGTTCGAAAATTTTTTGTTTGAAACTTTTTTGTTTCAAAATTTTTTAGTTCGAAATTTTTTTTGGGTTCGAAAATTTTTTGTTTGAAACTTTTTTGTTTCAAAATTTTTTGTTTGAAAATTTTTGTTTAAAATTTTTTTAGTTTTGAAATTTTTTTAGTTCGAAAAATTTTTTAGTTTAAAATTTCTTGTACTCTGCGGAACCGTTTCGAAAAGAATCGGAGCAGTTTAGGTAAGAAAAAAATCTGGCAACACTGTTTCCATTAATGAAGCGCTTACTGAGCGTTTAAAAAATCGCTTAAACTCACAACAATGTGTTATAAGAAATCTACAAGCGACACCTCTCTTTCACCATTGTTACTTCCAGAGACATAGGCAACTAATTCAAGGACAGGATCTCCATCAAGGTAAAAAAGCTGGTAATCATCTTATCTGCCAAAGAGAACGATAATATTTAAGGTAAACTTCAGTACAATATCATGATACCAAAAAGGGTTATTTAAGGATGGGGTTGAACCCTCCATGGGAACTTTAAGGTACCAAAAAGGATAACCATTAAAAAAAATCCAGGTCTAGGGTGGGTCGTCGTCATAGCACTCTGAATGTCTAGCATTGGGGTGGGTGTGTAAGATTATGCGATTTCTATCAACCAATCAACATCGTGGTACCAAAGCAATCATCTTACCCGTAACATGGAAACAAATGAGTGATGGGGTTTTCCCACGTATTCTGTTCACCGTGTGGCGGGTCTAAGATCATGTGACCTCTATCAACCAATCAGAATCGAGGTACCAAAGCACTCATCTTACTCGTAAAAAGGGAACGAATTTCAAAAGTCACAGGGGGCTTAAGATCACGTGACCTCTATCAACCAATCAAATTCAAGGTACCAAACCACTCATCTTACCCATAAAAGGGAACGAATTTTAAAAAATCCCTGAGCCTAAGATCACGTGACCTCTGTCAGCCAATCATAAACACTCATCTTACCCGTAAAAGGGAACGAATTTCAAATATCGCAGGGTCTAAGATCACGTGACAGCTATCAACCAATCAAAACACACATCATACCCGTAAAAGGGAACAAATTTCAAAAATCCCGGGTGAGGTCGGGGTGACTCATGACGTCATACCACGTGACCTGGAAATTTGAGTTTCCCGCGTGGGCGGGGCCTAATGTCACGTGACCTCTCTCAGGCAATCAGAATCGAGGTACCAAAGCACTCATCTTAGCCGTAAAAGGGAACGAAGTTCAAATATCCTGGTCATAAAAGAGAATGAGGATGAGTCATTCGGGCGAACGCCTACCACTACTACTGAGGGGTATCTTGGCTCATCTATTTGGTTTTAGAAATTATTTAATATAAACATTTGGTATCATAGTACAGGACATCAATATGTACCACTATAAATTTCGATTGTCCACATCGTTCCCTTTCATGGGTAAAGAACTACCAAAAATCAAATTTCGGAGGTTATTGACCCCTATTTAGCACGTTATATGGCTATGTACAGAGGTTTATTACCTTTATATGTTTATGTTTCCTTTTAAATTTGGGAATTATCAAATAACAAAATTCGGTAAACGTTTTCTAGGACCCATTGGTGTTCCTCTTATGACCAAATATTCAAAATTTAAAGGTTATTGACCGGCTTTATTATTGAATAAGTACAGGATTTATTACTTTCTCATAAGACACAGGTGTATTTGTGTACCAATCTTAAATTTTGGGAGGGGGTACATTTCTTATTGTCATATCAATAATTGGTAATTGTTCTTAAAATTGGATAGTATCTCATTCATTGGGTAAATCATTGTCAAATATGAGTATGATCACGTGATCAGTTATTAACCTATGATGGGATTAGGAGTCCAGAACATTGGTACATTGAAACTTTGTAGGATAATTTGAGAATTGTCAAATGAAATTACGTCATTGGTTTTGATTATTCCCACCAAATATAAACGTAAGCAAGACGTTGTACCACGTGATTGTCCTTGATGAGGTAGTGTACAGGGATTCATTTCCTTTGTTGTGGTACTTCTTAAGTTTGAGTACACACACTTTTAGAAAACAGTTGGTTCTACTCAGGTAAACAATTGACGGACATTATTGACCTTATTGAACATATAATGATATGATTAATTCTAAGACTTAGGTATATCAAGAGAAGTATTCTTTAAATTTGGGAATGGTGATAAACAGAATTTTAACATAAGGCGCGAAATTTGAAACAATACATTGAACTTTAGTCACAGCTCATAGTCTAAGATCATTGGTGGTGATTGATTTGAAATCTGATAGCTAACCTTATTGAATCTTATGACTCATAGACGAAAGGCAATACATGCTACAACAGTTTGAAATTTAATCATAAGGTGATGTAATCTGACACTAGCAAAGTTATTGTTAATGCAATTTGATTGGCTGATCACTATCTTTCCTGCAATCTGATTGGTTGATCACTATCTTTCGTGCAATCTGATTGGTTGATGATTTTCAAATCTTTGCTGCATTCAGTTTTAAGTTTTGTTTAACATTTAAAAATCTTGGTTTCGTTCAACATTTTGCACTCACTGATAAATATGATCAAAACCGTTTATTTGTTAATCGAATAGTTAAAAACCGGATAAAGTTTGACGGTTAACCGTGAAACGTAATTTTTTTTGAAACTTTTTGTTTGAAAATTCTTGCTTTCAAATTTTTGTTTGAATTTTTTGTTTCAGAATTTTGTTTGAAATTTTTTTGACAACTTTTGTTTAAAAATGTTTTGTTTAAAAATTTTTCGTTTGAAATTTTAAAAAAATTTTTCGTTTCAAAATTTTGTTTAAAATTTTTTGTTTGAAAATTTTTCGTTTCCAATTTTTTTGTTTAAAATTTTTTGTTTCAAAATTTTGTTTGAAATTTTTTTCGTTTCAAAATTTTGTTTGAATTTTTTTCGTTTGAAATTTTTTGTTTGAATTTTTTTCGTTTCCAAGTTTTTTCGTTTCAAAAAATTTTTTGCAAACTTTTGTTTCAAAGATTTTTGTTCGAAATTTTTGTTTCTAAACTTTTTTGTTTGAAATTATTGTTTGGAAAATTTTGGTTTGACATTTTTTAAGTTTGTGCACTCATTAGTAAAGAACCGGAACTGTTTAGAGCAAAAATCTTTGACAACATTGTTTTTTCATGATGCAATAGTACACGTCAGAACATGATAATGCAACGTCATCAGTTTTGCATCATATATAAGTATCGTTCGAGTTAGTATTCATGATAACGTCATCATGGCTACTTGTCTGCAATTTCTAAACACACGTGATGTGATGAAATCATTTACCAAGATTAATGATTTACAACAGAATATACCTTATAGAATCTTAGCTAGCCAAATGATCCCTACAAAGTTTGGATTAAGAATCGTAGTGAAGCTTGAAAATGATAAGAATATAATTTTACCAGCAAGATATTTACCCATGGAAGCATCAAAACAAGAAGAACTGTTACGTTTCTTAAATACTGGATCTGTATCTTTATGTTACAAAGGATTCTTGGGTCGAAGTCATCAATTTGAATTTAGTACACAGCCAGATTCGTCAACAATTGTGATGAAATCAGGAATTCAAACGTCAGCACATTCCTTTGACGTCAGACATAGTTGTATGAATTTCGTTTGTCAGCATGACGTCAGGAACTGTGATGAAATCATGAATTCAAACGTCAGCACATTCCTTTCCAATGACGTCAGCCGTAGTTCTATAAATCAACCAATACACTGTCATCCCACGAAATCATTTGAGCAAGTGCTTTTCAGGAAGAAAGATGTGTACTTCTAACGATAAAGAGTTCATCTTCGCAAGCTATTATCCAATAAATATATTTCAAACAAAACATGTGATGATTGGTATCAGTGCTAGAACATTTGAACCAGTGATTCGATTGGGCAAAGCAGAACAATTTGGTGTACAACTGACTTGTGAAGAATGGCAAATATTATGTTCACGAATCGATCAAATAAATGACTATTTTCATGATGAGCTAAATGTGACCATAGTCAAATCATTAGGCTCAAATCATGAAGTGGTGATGCGTACAGTCCTCGAAGAGAAGATGGTGCTGTTACGTAAAAAGAGTACATTCCATGTCCCTCGCAACATGGTGTATCTAACGGAAACAGAATGGAACAAATTCATCAGCGTATTTCAGTGTGTTAAACAGGCAGTGGAAGTGTGCAACAAAACAAGTATATTCCTGAAAAAGTACTATTTTGAAAAATGTGTCATGCATATTGTACAACATGTATCTAGATATTGTGATGGTTGTCAACATCGTTCGTGGGTGCATACCTGTATTGATAAACAGTTTATTTGTGATCAAATGGACATTGAGTTTCCACCAATTGATATTGCAATAGACCTTAAAAGATTTCAATTGGAATTAAAATTATATGCTAAAGACAAACTAGTGCAAGAAGTTCAAAATACATTGTATCGACAATATCCAGAACCACTATCTGGTATGGATGTATGTGGAGTATAATAAAATGATCCATTTCAATGATTTGTGTTTTTTCATTTCAAGTACAGCCCCATGTTCTGAAGTGTACTATTGCATCACAATGTTGTCAAAGATTTTTGCTCTAAACAGTTCCGGTTCTTTACTAATGAGTGCACAAACTTAAAAAATGTCAAACCAAAATTTTCCAAACAATAATTTCAAACGAAAAAGTTTACAAACAAAAATTTCGAACAAAAATCTTTGAAACAAAAGTTTGCAAAAAAATTCAAACACGAAAAAACTTGGAAACGAAAAAAATTCAAACAAAAAATTTCAAACGAAAAAAAAATTCAAAAATTTTTAAACGAAAAAAATTTCAAACAAAATTTTGAAACAAAAAATTTCAAACAAAAAATTTGGAAACGAAAAAATTTCAAACAAAAAATTTTAAAAATTTTGACACGAACTTTTTTTTAAATTTCAAACGAAAAATTTTTAAACAAAAAATTTTGAAACAAAAGTTGTCAAAAAAAATTCAAACAAAATTCTGAAACAAAAAATTCAAACAAAAATTTGAAAGCAAGAATTTTCAAACAAAAAGTTTCAAAAAATTTACGTTTCACGGTTAACCGTCAAACTTTATCCGGTTTTTAACTATTCGATTAACAAATAAACGGTTTTGATCATATTTATCAGTGAGTGCAAAATGTTGAACGAAACCAAGATTTTTAAATGTTAAACAAAACTTAAAACTGAATGCAGCAAAGATTTGAAAATCATCAACCAATCAGATTGCACGAAAGATAGTGATCAACCAATCAGATTGCAGGAAAGATAGTGATCAGCCAATCAAATTGCATTAACAATAACTTTGCTAGTGTCAGATTACATCACCTTATGATTAAATTTCAAACTGTTGTAGCATGTATTGCCTTTCGTCTATGAGTCATAAGATTCAATAAGGTTAGCTATCAGATTTCAAATCAATCACCACCAATGATCTTAGACTATGAGCTGTGACTAAAGTTCAATGTATTGTTTCAAATTTCGCGCCTTATGTTAAAATTCTGTTTATCACCATTCCCAAATTTAAAGAATACTTCTCTTGATATACCTAAGTCTTAGAATTAATTATATCATTATATGTTCAATAAGGTCAATAATGTCCGTCAATTGTTTACCTGAGTAGAACCAACTGTTTTCTAAAAGTGTGTGTACTCAAACTTAAGAAGTACCACAACAAAGGAAATGAATCCCTGTACACTACCTCATCAAGGACAATCACGTGGTACAACGTCTTGCTTACGTTTATATTTGGCGGGAATAATCAAAACCAATGACGTAATTTCATTTGACAATTCTCAAATTATCCTACAAAGTTTCAATGTACCAATGTTCTGGACTCCTAATCCCATCATAGGTTAATAACTGATCACGTGATCATACTCATATTTGACAATGATTTACCCAATGAATGAGATACTATCCAATTTTAAGAACAATTACCAATTATTGATATGACAATAAGAAATGTACCCCCTCCCAAAATTTAAGATTGGTACACAAATACACCTGTGTCTTATGAAAAAGTAATAAATCCTGTACTTATTCAATAATAAAGCCGGTCAATAACCTTTAAATTTTGAATGTTTGGTCATAAGAGGAACACCAATGGGTCCTAGAAAACGTTTACCGAATTTTGTTATTTGATAATTCCCAAATTTAAAAGGGAACATAAACATATAAAGGTAATAAACCTCTGTACATAGCCATATAACGTGCTAAATAGGGGTCAATAACCTCCGAAATTTGATTTTTGGTAGTTCTTTACCCATGAAAGGGAACGATGTGGACCATCGAAATTTATAGTGGTACATATTGATGTCCTGTACTATAATACCAAATGCTTATATTAAACAATTTCTAAAACCGAATAGATGAGCCAAGATACCCCTCCCAAATTTTTAAAGGGTGCGTCAATGTACCCATGTCTTATGATAGGAAATGAACCCATATACATGACCATATAACCATATAAGGTAATAGAACCTCATCAAAGGGGAGAAATTGGGCCAAAAACCAAACACATGGTACAACATATTGCTTATGTTTATATTTTAGCAATTTTTACCCATGAAAGGGAACAAGATGGACCACCCAAATTTATCATGATACATGTTGAGGCATGTACTATGATACCGAATCCCCTCCCGGGGTGCATCAATGTACCCATGTCTTATAATAGGAAATGGACCAATATATACATGACCATATAACTATATAAGGTAATAGGACCTCATCCAAGGGGATAAATTGAGCCAAAACCAAACACGTGGTTGTACTACAATTTGGCAATTTCGTACCATGAAAGGAAACGAGGTGAACCACCAAAATTTATAGTAATTTATATTAGGGTCCTATTCTATAATACCAAACATATAAAAGGGACAATTTCCAAAATTAAAGGGGTGGGTCAAAGTACCCCTCCCTGGTGCACAAATGTACCTATGTCTTATGATAGGAAATGAATCCCCATACGTGACCATATAACATATAAGGTAATAGGACCTCATCCAATGGAATAAATTAGGTAAAAAACGAAACACGTGGTACAACGTATTGCTTACGTTTATATTTTGGCAATTTTGTACCCCTAAAAGGGAACGAGGTTATAGTAATATATATTAGGGTCCTATACTATTATACCAAATGTTTAAATTGGGCAATTTCCAAAATTAAAGGGTGGTCCAAGGTACCCCTCCCAAATTTTTCAAGGGGTGCATTAATATACCCATGTCCATGGTGGAAAGACTACAAGGTGGATGCAATGCAGTGCTACATTCTTGTCGCTCTCGCGCATGACGTCATCTTGGTCCCAGACGCGGCCAGCGAGAGTCGGATGAACTTTTAACAAGCGCTTGCTCGCTGCTATCTTACACGCAAACTTCTCTTCTATTTATAGTGATCTTCAACGAAGCAAAAATTTTAGTACAAACAATAATTATATAAACGTAATGTAATTAATGCTTAAGCTAAGTGAATTCAAAGGAAGATATTTACAATAGCAAAAGAAACAGCAATATCAGTTCATATTGAACAACTTTGAAGCTTGAACAAGCCAATTATACTCACTACATTTTCTGCTTTCTTTATTTCTTTCTTTTGTTTTTTAAACATCTGAAGTAATACACTCGATATGTATAGGCCTGAATAATCTATAACACAGTGTGTCGTTAATGCATTTCATTATTATATATTTATGTATGCTCAAGTATATTTTCTTAACACATTGATCGATCTTGATTTACTATTATTATTATTATGCTTGAAAGAGTATTCTTTACTGATGATCCCATATAAATTTTGAGAATATCTCAAGGGCGAATTCATGGTTTTCGTAAACAGAAATGCACGTACGTATATTTTCGTTATGCTTGGACACTTTTTTAAAGAGGTTGCTCCCACGTAAGTTTCGTCAGAATCTCAGGGGAGGTTAAAAACTTTATTGAGCACGAACGCACGTATTTAATATTTTAAACATTTTTATTTTTGAGCTATAAAAAAATCATCTTATTTGAAGTCGCTGATCGCTTATTTATAGAATTTATATTTAAACTAAAGGTTTGGTGAAACTGACAGTTCTCTGAATATTAGTGTCAAAATTTACGCCATATCAAACTGTATTATTAAACATTTGTACGAAATAAAACGTTACATAATGTGTTCTAAAATATATAGAAATAAATATGTATATACAAAGCACCTCAAACAAAAAAATTGCAACTTGACTATTTCAAGCAAGAAACAAAGTACTAGGCGTAGGTGAAGACGATGTAGGGGGGTTACAGCTAGACTGGAAAACATATAAACCATAAAATTACATAATTTTCTTAAGTTTTTTCTTTTCTGTCCCGGGAACTAAAGAAGACACAAGATAAATGTAAGTGAATGATTATGTGGAATTTGGTGGAATGAGAATGCGGGAGTACCCCGAGAAACTCACGGACACGATGTTGTCCACCACAAACTCACTTGACCGAGAAGCGGACCAGTATCCTTTGCACCAGAGGTGGGCCTTCTGCACTGAGCCACCGTGCTTCGTTGATTGGTTGAAAATCTACCATATTTTAAAATTTACTGAAGTCATTCTTAATTTTGTAATTCTGGAGGGGCCCCCTAAATATGTATATGTAACTATCCAAAGTTATGATTAAAATGAACAAAAATTTCAAAATCTGAGTGTAAAAATGTCCCGACAATGTCGCCCTGACATGGTAGGTGGATACTTATTCTCTTGATCTAATACATTGTTATACATCTTTGTAACCGTTAATCGTTATTATGAACCTTCCATTCGTTAGTTAATTTGAAGTGCAACGTCCCGTTTTAGCACCGAGGCTACAGGGAATGTAGACCTCCAGAATGAAATGGGACCTGAACTACTTTAAAGCGTTCAATGCTCTCCATTTGCGTAACTCGAGGGAGGTAAGCCTCCTAGATCATCGTGCCTTTTTTCTCGAGTTACATGCCTACCTCTGTGAGGAAAATTTTGTCTCAATATCTTAAGTAGAAGGAAATGATGATAGAAATGATCACCTTTGTCGGTTTCCCTCAGTCATGATTTCGAATCCGGGTCTTGCCTGAAAGTTCGTCTTTTTAAATCGTACTATTGGATTTTTGTATGCAGAATCAACACAAGCTACTGTAGCCCTATATACTATTATTACATACTATTAATACTAAAAAGAAACTACATAATGAAATCGCTTTTTTATAATTTAATTTAACATTGCATTTATTTTTTACTTTTATGTAAAACTTACCATATTTTAGGTTTATTTTGTCCTGTCGCCTGCAAGCTAAAATCCATTTCTGGAGACATTCCCCCTCTTTTTGAGGAAATCTAAAGTATTTTATATTAGTTCCCTTAGTTTTTCTGTAATAATTACTACAGCCGTACACTGCACAGTTAGGAATTCTCGATATCATTTAAAAGAACAAAATAACAAAGAATTTCCACTTGTCACTTAAAGCAGCGCTTTTTCCCGTTGTCTCTTGCAAACCAGATGACGTCACAGCCACGACAGCGCTCCAGGCGACATGCGCATGCAACCACCTAGTAGTCTTTCCACCATGCCCATGTCTTATGAAAGGTAATAGACTCCTGTATACGCTCATATAAACATATAAGGTAATAGGACCTCATCCAAGGGGATAAATTAGGTCAAAACCAAACACGTGGTACTACGTATTGCTTACGTTTATATTTTGGCAATTTGGTACCCCTAAAAGGGAACGAGGTGGACCATCCAAATTTATCATAATACATATTAGGGTCCTATACTATAATACCAAATGTATAAATTGGGCAATTTCCAAAATTTAAGGGGTGGGCCAAGGTACTCCTCCCAAAATTTTCAATGGGTGCATTAATATATCCATGTCTTATGAAAGGTAATGGACCCCTGTATACGCCCATATAACTATATAGGGTAATAACACCTCATCCAAGGGGATAAATTAGGTCAAAAACCTCCGAAATTTGAATTTTTGGCAATTTTTTACCCATGAAAGGAAACGACATAGACCTCCAATACCGATAGAGGTACATACTATGGTCCTACGCTACCATACCAAATTTTTAGATTTGGCAATTTCCAAAATTTAAGGGGGGTGGTCCTATGTACCCATGCCAAAATTTAGGGGGTGGGCCATGGTACCCCTGCCAAAATCTAGAGGGGGTGGTCCTATGTACCCCTAGGTCATTGACCCTGGGCCAAGGTCATTGAACTTTAACCCCAGTCATAAAAGAGAGTGAGGATGAGTCATTCGCGCCAACGCGGGGGCCGTGTATGCTGATGATACAACTGTCTTAACCATTGATAAAAATTTAAAAAATATTCAAACTAAAAACACTCAAATGTTAGAAGCGTGTTCAGTATGGCTAAATTGTAATAGGCTGCTATTAAATGAATCAAAGACGGATGTTTTGTATTTTCATCTTAATAACAACATACATGATTTGAATGAGTGTCATTCTGTAAAATTGTTAGGAATCCACTTGGATCCAAAGTTAAACTGGAACATACATACTGAAAATCTATGTAGAAGACTATCTAGAGTTATATATTTATTACGTAAACTAAAAACTGTTGTTAGTGAAAAAATACTTCTGTCAGCTTATTATGCTTTCTTTCATTCTCTATTGCTCTACGGTATATTATTATGGGGTAATTCAACTGGTGCTCAAACTGTTTTTAAATGGCAAAAAAAAGGCAATAAGAGTGTTAAAGGGATTACGTGATAATGACTCTTGCAGACCTTTCTTTAAAGAGATGCAAATCATGACAGTGCCCTCAATGTATATCTATAGCTGTCTCATGTATATTAAAGAAAACTTGGAAAATATCAGTACCCGAAATAAAATTCATTGCTATGACACAAGATACGGAGACGACCTCGATACATCATATTTCAGGTTAAATAAAACACAAAAGAGTTATAAATACACTGCGATGAAGATTTATAATCTTCTACCTACAGAAATTCGTGGTATGTGTTGTAGCGCCCCAAAGGGCCCAATCCCTGGCAGGCTACAGCTAAGTTTGATTGCTCAGTACCGGAGCACTGAGATGATAAGTATATGGTAGGGGTCGCCATCTGTGATCAACCTATAACACAGGAGAAGAATAAAGCAAGATGCTAACACAGGAATAAACTGCGCTAAAGTAATGCGATAATAACAAAACAAGGAAAAGAAAAAAAAAACTTTAGTACAACGGCAAACGAATCCAACATGTGCGAGACTGCCCCCTGCACACCCTACGAGTGCACAGAAAACAGCCCTTCCCTTGTGCTGTGATTTCCTTACCTATGCGTATCTCATGAGAATGCAGAAGCTGAAAGAGGAAACAGTAGTGTTGATCTCACAAATATAACACTTATGGTAGGGTGTTGACATTTATTTAACTGAAAGAATTTTCACAATTTAAGAGTAGTCAATCTTGCTAAATATAACAACAAAATTATATTGAGATTACGATTGCGACTGATTTCTGAGAACCAGGGGCGGATCCAGAGGGGGGCGATCGGGGCGATCGCCCCCCCCCCCCACAAGAGGAAACTTTCTTATTTTATATATAAATAAACCCATCCATAACAAGTTTGGAGCTCTTAAAAGTAGCAGTATTACCGCCGACCGCCCCCCCCAGAAGTCCGTCCTGGATCCGCCCCTGCTGAGAACCCTCTGCAATGTTATACTTTGTGACTTATTCAGATACATAACTGAATAAACTTACACCCACAATATGACTACACTTGAGTTGAAAATAATGATACGTGATTAAACACACACATCGAAAATATTGGAAAAAAAAAAATATATATATATAATAAAATGGCATAATGAGTAATTTATTATGACCTTAACAGATAATAGGATAAATGACTCGAGCAAAATATAGACTTACTTACCACGACTAGTCGGGTTTACACCAATTATGTAATACTTAAAAATGCAACATGACATACTTATGAGAAACTACCATGGCAATAATGAACCCCAAAGAAACATCATGCTAGATAGAGTTTCATTACTTCGCGTATAAACATAAAACAAATGACTTGTCCTAACTGAATGAGGACATAAAAGTGGGCTAAGGATGGACAAATTAGACAAATGTAGTTGTGAAACATTATAAATAGACCGGACAACGAGTTGCTACAAACCAAGCCTCGGTCAAGATGCTAGGTACAAATGAACGTCATAATTACGTAGACATAATGATCTGATTAACAAAAACCCATGTAATCGTCATGTAGTGGCGCACTCGAACAGAAATTAAAAGGGAAAGACCATAAAGTGATCAATATGAACTGACAAAAGTTAATTCCATGGTGACCTTAACATAGCAAACCAAAAGGACAACATTCCTGATCAACTTGTGCTGGATGGCCAAGTGCCTCTTAAATACGGAAAACGTATTCATGTTTCAGACAGTGATAAACTCAATGAATAGCGGTTAACTAGACATTCATGTAGCTAGTGGTATTCCTATGACATACTTCAGCATTGATAAGTGCTAATAGACATTTGTAGAAAATACATTCTTAAGACGTGCATCAGCAAATCCACATAAGGGTGCTATGCAAACACGATCCCGTGAATCAGCAATAGTAAAGATAATTCTGTACAAAGCAGAATTATGGTTAGCCTGCTACGAAGGCGGGCACTCATAACACAGGGTACTTACCCCTTTGACAGGTATTAAACAAGCAGAAATTATTATACCTTTCACAAATGCACTTTCTCGTATTAACGGAACACATTCCTATAGGAAAATAAATCACACACGATGCACAAAACTTGGACAAAATAAATGATCACTGTTGTGGAGAGGTTCCTTTAAATTATATGGCCTAGAAGATTAGACACAAGAAGATTTCTTCATTTTTGCACAACCCGGTCTGGGCAGGTGGGAGCTGGTGTGCACCCAATCCATGACGCTCACTGGACAGCTTGAAAAACGATGATAATATGCTTATTTATGATTATAAACTGAAGTCTAACTGATAGGTAGTAAGATTATAACATCATAACGATAATATAGGAACTGAACACTTTGTGAGGATTACAGATAGTGGATTAACGAAAACATATATATATATATATATATATATATATATATATATATATATATATATATATATATATATATATATATATATATATATATATATATCAACTCTTATTGATTAACACTTCAAGTGTGAGCCTATGCACAAAATTCCACTTTAACCACTTGAAGCGATGACAGGTTCTTAACTTCTTGAATAGCCACCCAAAAGTGATGGATCACATAGATTACGAGGTTACGTGCGATTAAGTGGCTAAACAGCATGAGCAAGATTAGTATGAGCAAATGATAAGCCTGTAGCCATACTTGCCACTCAAATAACTCACAATGATAACGATGTTCTGGATTCCACTCCCAGAGTGTTATATTATTACAGGCGAAGTTACTATAAACTCTTGATGCTTCCATATTACATAAAGGCACGGATATCACTGAATAGTACAGATGAAGAAAGTGCTTACTTTCGCCTCGCTTCACGGACATTGCGAATGAGTTGGGGGCCCCGCTGCTAAGGATTTAGCTGGACATTAAGTACATTAGTTTAAGCTGCAAGTTAAAAATACAGGCCACTAAAAACATGATGACCAGGCCGCTTTGAGAATGGTTCACACTAGATATCAGAATATGATGATATAACAGGATGCAGTCCAACCTAAAAACGTGCACCTACACAAAGATGGCTCACGTGGTAGCTAGGGCGAATAAGTATCACCCAACTCCATTCAGAATTTTATACTATGCAGATTAGTGGCACATATGAAAAACATGTGAAGCAGTTCACTAGAGTATGAAGTAGAGCAAACACACTTTTAAATATGACGATGGCCAATGTAAATAGAGATTTGACATAGTTTTTGTTAACACACAAAAGTTAATGTTACCATTGCGTCTTCTTGTTCAGCTTCGAGTACCCAGAATCCCTTGCGCGAACCCGCGAACATGATGTTTCGGCAGGGTTGCCAAATACAAAAGGATTACAAGAGATAAGTAGTAACTTGTACTAATGATACAATTGTAGAATCGTTTATATAGGGGCGTTACAGTGTAATAGAAACTTCGAGAAACACTGTAAATCTTGGCTCATTGAAACAGCTGTGTATAGCGTTTTAGAATTTGAGAAAGAGTTAAAACATAAAAAGTGACTAGTTATGTACTTATATATTCAATGTATATATTTTGTATAATCTCTTGACGTTGTCTATTGCAACAAATATTGTTTAACGACAATAAAAATATTCTATTCTATTCTATACTACTGCTGCTGAAAGCTTCTCTGCAAATTTGTAGAAGCTTCTGGAAAGTGTTCCACTCCCGCAGGATAGGACTACCGCAATGCTTCTACTAGACGGTATGAACAGCCTAACCACCGTACATAAAAAACTTTAGTAATATTATAGAAGCGAATACTTAGTTCTCGTGATATTAATTCGATTTCTCCCCTGTTTTCGGGGACATTGAGTAAACACCATGCAATCACTCTACAAAGCTTTGAAAATGAACCATATCTGAAATCGTATTTACAACGTTGTGAACAGCCAGTTCCAGCTTATGACTCGTGCAGTGAAACACAATAAATTGATGTCTAATTGTTGCTGGAGTAAAGAAACAGCACCATTTACTTCGCCTTGCATGTTATTTGCGCCATCAATACAAACTGTATAAGTCTTCCCTGTATAATATCATTTTGGAAAGATTCATACTTTCATATATTTTAATTATGGAATCACAAACCTCTCTGCCTTTGTTACCTATAATTCAAATAAACCTAAAAATATATTGCTACACACCTGATTAACTACAGTACGGATATACACAATGAGAACAGATTTATGAGACACAGTGGATGATTCGTCCATCATTAGCGCGAAGGGTTCATCGGAATTCGCAAGATACTGGGTCATTTTTCGTTCATTTCTGTAGCTACAAAGTCAAGAATATTTGAACACGTAACATCAGAGTAGAGAACTTGTTCGAGGTTCATTCCATTTATTAATAAGATGCACGGTAAACGACAGATGATTTTGCGCAATAACATAGGCAATTCTAAATATCACAATTGTCTTTTTAACACGAATTTCATTCACAATTAAAACGAAAGCCTCTTACTTTCTTACTTTGTGTACCGGAATTACTTGCCTTTTAATCGTCAGGAGCTTTTCCTTTATTAAAATATAGTCTAATATCCATTTCCTTATGTTCTTTTTAAGGTGCTTGTCAACGAAGAAACTACCAATTCACATCTACATTGACTGCTCACTAATAACTGAACATGTTCTATTATTATTATTATTATTATTATTATTATTATTATTATTATTATTATTATTATTATTATTATTATTATTATTATTATTATTATTACTCTGCTACTCAGATGAAGTATGATAATCAGTGAAATCAGCTGCAATATTTTTCTTCGGGAAACAATTCTATAAACAAGACCAGCATAGCTCGCGACAATAAACGGCCTATGTTTAGCAGAAGGGGTCCAGCTCTTTTCTCTAAAAAATGTTACAATTTTGGTAATTTCTGCTCGCATTCGGTTAGTTTGGGGTAGGGTTGGTTAGTTTAAGTTAAGTTAGGCTAGTTTAGGTTACGTTAGGTTAGTTTAGTTTATGTTATATTAGTGTAGGAACCCCGCATAATTTTCCAAAAAAATGATGGAATTTCGTTTATTTCTACTAATATTACGTTAGGTTAGATTTGTTTACGTTATGTTACGTCTAAGTACTTGTATCACTCATTTCTCCTGTAAATTTTGCGTTTTTTAGTGCTTCTGGACCCCTTGTACTAAACATACCCCCAATAAACATACTGAAAAAGTAAAGAATTGTTACTAAAATATGGAGTTGAATTATTGTACTTTAAAACAGATTGTATAGCCTAAGAAAGGTGGAAAATATCTTCCAAGGCTAGGAAGATAGAATTAAACCTAGAGACTGGGAAACCAAAACTTAGAAGGGGGGAAATTCACAGGCTTCCCTGGCTACAAATAAATCCCTGGATACGTGTATCGTTAAGAGTGAATAGGTTCAATTATTTTAAATAAACCTTTTCTCCCAGTGCGAAGAATGGTATTTCAGCTAGTATATAATATTTGTTTCTATTTAACTAATCAAAGTTTATTTATAGTTTATTTTACTTATCAAAGGGCGTTATTCCATACCGGTATACGCAAAAACTGAGGAGCACCAGGTAACTCAGGTAATAAAAAAATATAGTGTAACTGCTATGCATGTTATCGCAAACTCAAGCGCTGATTTTGCGTTGCGTTGACGCAAACCTGTAGGTTTTAAGACAGAATCTATGAGCTCTGAGCGTCTTGAAAATTGACCTTGCTTTTCAAGTGATACATACAGAAGAAGAAAGTAATTCCACTGGGGGGTTAGTATTCTGTGAATATAATGTGACTTGGAATGACAGCTGAAGGAAGCTGGGTAGAGAAAGTGTTTACGTTTTGAGCAGGCTGCAATAGAAAGTAAGTAATTCACTACAAGATAGTGAAACTTGTGTATTTGATTCTTTTCAAGAGCAGGGAATCATGTATTGTGTATTAATGTTCAATGTTTCAAGACTTAGTCAATATTGAATATATTGGAAAACAATGGGCGGCTCTTTGCGTAGGTGGTATAGCATGTCTGAAATAGTGTACAATTTTCAGGTTAAGAAACTCAGTTGAATACTAGACAAAAGCGTCATTTTATAGACACTGAGAGCAGACAATAGCATCGGATTAGTAGGCAATCCCTGAGCATTACATGGGCTGTTGGACGTAAATAAAGGATGTTTGAAAGGTGTACAGTATCAAGTGAATTAGCACTTGAAACGGTAGAAACAATAAAATAAATGATCCTGTTACGTGTAGTTTTTCAAACCATTCCACTGAAGGTACAAAGAAGCAAAAATCATGTATGCTAAGTTAGTATTGATAATTCGAATCGGCACTTCGTAAAGCAATGAATGTATGCAATGGCAGGTTTCGTCAAGACGAAAGTGCTTATTGTAATTTATTGTAAAAGTACTATACTTACTGAATTTACGGCTTTGTATTATTTCTTTAGAGCAATATTGATACTTTCGTCAGCTTATACTTTTTAGTGTTGGCTTTGGCGTTTATCGACAATAAGGGTTGGGCATAAATTGAGAATATCCCAATGTAAAAACCTGTAACCCCTTTAACAGAAGACTGTATATACTCCAACATTTTATATTCATTTTTTTAGATACTTTAAGTGATTTGAAATGGAATCCATCTGTGCCTCCCATACTATTTAATGATCCAGTTCACTGCTCCGATTATAAAAGATTTGAGTATACGTGCCACGGTAGTCGGAGCAGTGAAAGGAACGTTATCCAATACACAATTAATTACTAACCGATAAACTTGCAGAATACATGTATCTTGTTGCTTTCATTTTGTAACAATTAATTTGGAAAACAAAAATAAACGGAGTATGTTTAGTACAAGGGGTCCAGAAGCACGTAAAAAACACAAAATTTACAGGAGAAATGAATGATGCAAGTACTTAGACGTAACATAACGTAACCAAATCTAACCTAACATAAACTAACCTAATATTAGTCGAAATAAGCGAAATTCTATCATTTTTTGGAAAATTATGCGGGACTCCTACACTAATATAACATAAAATAAACTAACTTAACCTAACCTATCCTAACTAACCGAATGTGAACAAAAATTACCGAAATTGTAACATTTTTAGAGAAAAGAGCTGGACCCCTTCTGCTAAACATAGGCCAAGTAAACAAACCGAAACATAAAGGTAACTGTAATATTGAAAGCTAATGTCCATACAATTAGATATTTTGTAATTAAGTAGTCGTAGCACGTACCATAAATATTTTCAATCTGTATGGAAAATAGAATATGGAACATAATATGAATTAGGTCGATATGGTATTTATTGAAGGTATGCTTTTACTTGAAATGACTTTATATAGAGTAATGGCAGGGCACATCTTACCTCTAATGAGTGATAGAAGTGATGTTTAGTAGTCTGCGTTTCATTGTTTTTATTTAATCTGTTTAGAGGGATGTGAGGCAATTGTCAGGATGTCAGGTAAACGTAAACCTTAACTGCTTATGTCTGTTTAAATTTTGATAAATATCATAATTTGCTTCTATATTTAGCCTACTTGAACTAAGAAGAAAATTCTCAACCTTTTTTAGAAAAATTTTAGATTTTTTCTTGAACTTCGAACTGCCAGAATTGCTCTATCCCCGAGGAAATCTTGGGCAGTCATGTCATAAGATTGTTTTAGCTATTTAGAATTAGGTTTTATATTTTTTTTTCTGTCTCTCTATATATAAGGAATTCGTAAGGAAAAATGCCAGACTGTAGAAACGGCTCTTTAATTTTTTTTTATTTTTTTTTTTTTCATTCTGCAGAAACAAATATGAACAATGTAACTATGAAAACTTACAAATAGACTAAAACTCGTAGGCCTCAATTTATTTAAAACATTTACAGTCCTGCATATTTTGGAAAACGTAAATATCCTACATTATCAGGTACATTAGTAGACTTGCTAAAGGCACAACGCAACTAGGACTTGTAAGTAAAATTTCGAGTTCGAGTCGTTATACCTAGAAAGCCATTTCTACATTTTCACTGTCTTCTATCCCCAAAGCACAATGTTTGTCAGCTCTCTGCGACAGCTTACGACAAACTTTCCGCAAGCATTTTAATAATAGCATAGTAAAATTATAACCTAAAATTTTTAAACAAAAAGTTTTTATAATTGTATTTTTCTTTATCTTAATTTTATATTGTTTATATATTTTTACTTATAGCCTTTTTATTTACGGAGAACTATACAGGGGGCTTATACGGCTGTATAATAAATGAATAAGTAACCAATCAAGAAATCCTAACATATATTTACTCAAAAAGCATTTACAGGTACTTTTTTTTCATCTTAAAATATGGCAATGAATCATTTAAGTGTCGTTGTATCCTTACAACTTAGGATATCACCTCTTTAGTCATTAACTTGTCATCGGAAACAGGCTTGAAATCATGTGATATTGACTACCATATTTTTGACAATGAAGCAGTGTCAAAAACTTCCTGTTTCCCTTGCAACCAGCAGGAGGTCCGTTTATCTGAATGTAAGCCAACATATTAGTTGTGCTGATCCTTCAAACGATCAATGGCTGCAGGGCCCTTAGTCATAATATTGCTAATTGGAAACCCCCAGCTTTCACAAATTGCTGCAGACACTGGGGTGTTGAGTAACCACTTCAGCAATTTGATTTTAAAATGGTGTTTTTGTTGAAAGTCCGTTACTACTTGCTTGAATTAATATTTGCAATCTACTGTCTACTGTTGCTCTTGCATAGTTTAATTTTTCAAACATCCAGAGCAGCACGTGTTTGTAATCAAAAAATAGTTTCATTTTTATTAACTGTTGTCAGTATGATCGAGGGTTGGCAAAAACTTTTTTTTTTTTTTGAAAACCAAAAACCCGTTTTTTTATTTTTTTTATTTTTTATTTATTTATTTATTTTTTTTTTTTTTTTTTTTTTTTTGGGTGGGGTTTAAACCAGGTGTTTTGCTTTATGTATTTATATTACATATGAACAGAAATAAGTTTGTTTCGCCTTGATGTTGGTATGCAACAACAGGGTTATGCTAGAAGGGATCACATAAGCTTAAAGCGGAATCCAAACCGCTTCCTGGCTTACGTCCGAGAGAAATTGTCTTCAATTTGGATTCGAAGCCGGGACTAAGTGCCCACAAATGCGATGAGTCTGTCGATTCACTCACGAAGGACTCCTGATAAAAAGACGTTGTATTGATCTTAACATACTTGCTAATATAATTGTCAAGAGTCCTGTTATTGCTTTGCATGAAAAATTTTAAGGTCAGCGTATCATAATCAGTACGCTAAAACTGAGGTATTAAATTACAAATTTAGTAAGTAGATATCATTCAATAAAATTAAAACCAAGTCCAATCCAAGCTAATGTTGAAGTCGATAAATTTTGCCAACGTCTATCAACATATTTAAGGAACCTTTGCTTCTTTATAAAACAGGCATTCAGGCAAGCAGAAATGTACAATTTGGTTTCGTTTCGTGTGTTTAGGCTTAACATATTTCTGTAATACCGAGGTTGTCAAGAATACTTTCGCTTAAAGTGACATCCGAACCGCTACTTGGTTTATACTTAAAAGAAGCGTTGTAGTTCGACAGAGAATTGAACATGAGACACCTTGATTATAAGGTGAAAAGGCGATAAAACTAATGCAGATGGTTTGATATGTGGAAACGTCATCACGAAGTTCAAATTATTAAAAGCTTTTTTTTTTCTTCTTTCTTTCTTTTTTTGGTTTAAACTTTTTTACCAGCTGGTTTAAACCAGCCAACCCTGGTATGATCATGTTGTACAATACATCAAAAGAATCAGAACGTTTGTCATTAGCTTCATTATTTCTTCGAAATATAATGTAATCTAAGTTAAACAAAAAATCTGCTATTTTAATCACTTTCTTACAGTGATTTTTGGGTTCATCTGTACCCCATAGCAGAACATGCCGCGATCTGCGATGTCATCGCAGAAAATTTGTCGCGCCTGTGCAGAAAAATTGCCAGAGAGAAAAAAAAAAATAGACAACAGAAAAGTATAAAAACATGCCTTCTGTGTGTAGATGTCTTAAATGCACAGACGACTCGCATAAATATAGTTTGAACTGGTTTTTACGTCACGTAAAGCGTATTCTTAACAATCACAGGTGTTTATTCTGCAGAAATTTTTTGCAAATTCCTGTAGAATATTTTTGACTTACAAAAGCTCATCGCAGAAAGAAAAAGAAAGTCCTGCCATCGGGCATGTGTATTCAGGTCAGTCAGACATTCCTTGAGTGACATTAGGAACTTCAAGAACTTACATTTTACAATTTCAAGCACTGCCTCGCTGCCAACTGCAATAGAAAGTGATCTTAAACCTTTGCTGCTCATAGAAACATGAGGTAAAAGTACCCCTTTAAAAGTACTACTATCCATAATAAACTCTCAAGACAATTTTGTGTGTTTGAAGAAGGCTTCTGGTAGTTTGCTAATAATTTGACGGAAACTATTCCTGAAGTTGGCGGAGGAAATATCATTTACATATCTAATGATGATATCTTAACTGTACTTGAGTATTTTCCATGAACTGCACAATCTGGCAAGGTAAATGATGGCTGGACTAAACTTCCTTTGATAAAGAAGACAAAATGGAATGTCAGCTAGTAGAAGATTAATGAAATTATTTGTTTTTGAAAGCAGCTGTCTCTTAGGGCAAAATATTCTGAACTCTTGTCTACTGCACAAACTAAACTTCTGTAGTCTGCGTAACAAGGTTTAAACGCACACTCAGAGTAGCTTGCAAATTTCATGGATTTAAGTGATTTTGGTTTGTACAAGTAGTCTTCGAACTCTTTGATGACTGCAAAAGAAGCTCATACTTTTCCCCTGTATGAGAACTGTTATATTTTCATTAATCAGGATGTGATCCTTCTGAATTAGATCAGGAACAGATGAATGTTTCTCAGTTAATTCAATTTCATGCATTATGTTGCAGGAAACAGAAACATTTTCTAGAACAAGTTCATCTTTTATGTTTTTTCTTCATCTAGTTGAATATATTGTCCATTGAATGGCATACCAACTAAATTATTTCTTAAAAATGGTACATCAAAGCCAAAATTTTTACATGTATTGAAAGTGCTTGCTGTCGATCCTTTCCCGGTATAATTATGAACAAAATTGTGCTCGAAATAAATACAGTTGAACAAATGTCTAGATGAAATGTCAAAAATGGGGACTCTTGACTTTTTGCCTAGAAACAGCGTGAAGGAATACTATACTGTTTGGCAAACCACTCTCTCTTTCGTTTCGTTTACAATACGTGTAACTATCTGTCAGAGATCAGCTTTCGTTACTTGCACTGTAGTCGAAATATCAATACACACAATCTACATTACAAATTTTGTGATAACAAGTATGCTTTGTTATTAAAAATATGACTTATGCGTAATATCATAAAATAGAATTTGTTTCATAGTGAAATTGTGGTAACAGTTAAAATGCAATTGATAATTGTGTGCAAGCATAAACATAGCGGAGTGTGTAAGTTTTTCCTCTACAGCTCTGAAATCTTTGGTGACCCACATCAAGGTTTATATTTAATTGAATATTAGTACACTATAAATTTGGAAACATAAAATGTAATTATGTGTTAAGATGCCTAATTATTGGAACAAATATAGATAAATATGCTGTGTATTTTATATTTTTTGGTATGACAATGTTGAGATAGAAGAATAATGTGAAGACTCTACACAAACAACGACTTAAGCCTTGTGGCCTTGACAGAGTTGTTTGATTTAAATCAAAGTGATTTAAATCATATGATTTTTTTAAGCAGTGATTTAAATTAAATTTATTTTTCTTTTTTCAAATTTATTTTTGCAATACTCTTGACCACTCTGAAACTCTAATCGAATTTAAATCTAAAATTCTTATCATAATCCGTACTTGGAGCGGTAGTGATACCAGTTAATAGGATAATCAGAAGAAGGAATGTTCTTTATAGATTAATTTGTTTAGTGTATGTATAGTGATGAAAGGTATTTTATGATTCAAGTAAGGTACATACTGAGCTATTGAGATCAGATTACCGTATTATTTGGAATGGCATATTATTGATCATTAAATAATGTGATGAATTGTAATTGCTAGTCGCGTTTGTTTGCTTATAAGTAGATAGCTGGCAGACGATATCATAAGAGGAATCTAAAATTAACATTTAGCCAACCTCTTCATTCTTGTTCTGTTTATTAGTTCGTAGCTAATATATTTTAAAATTATATAAGTTAGGATACAGGTTTAAACTTAAAAAAATAAAAAATAAAATTCCTGGGCCAAGAATTTTGACAATGTAGAATTCATTGTCAATGATATCGAAGAATTTAAAATTCAATAATCACAATTTTCAGTACATACCACGTTTGGTAATATATACCACATACTTTTCTACCATAACAGCAAAATTATTAAGAACATTGAAAAATGTATTTTTAAGAGATGGCATTCTTGATTAGAAACTAAAAGCTGTTCGTTTATGGCAGTGTGTACGTCCTATGCTAGACTTCTTTCTGCTAACTATTAAACCATCTTACATAATGTATTTTTTTGGTCATACTCAGTGTAGATAACTTGAAATAATTTATTTATGTGTGTATAACATACAAAACATATGTATATTTTATGTTGATATACAAGTTTGCCTTGAATACATTTACAGTTTTTAAGCGAAAGATAACTGACTGATGTGTAACAAGCTAAAATTAAATATTTACCTATACAATACATCTAGTGATTATTCCTCTTCTATAGGTAAATTAAGTACGTACAAGAAATATGAACACTTTGACATTATGTAAAATGACACTAATTAACATTATATAAAAAGATACCGGTACTGATATTCATTATGATATAATGAAAATAAAAGAGTGGAAAAATTAATTTTATAAACAAAAATTTAAAAAAGGATATATACTCACTGCAATGCAATGCAAATTTTTATACATGAGCATACTTTACTAATTAAATTGCTTTAAAAAAACTAAGAGGCTTTATCAGCGCGTAAACGATTTCGTATTCTTAGATTTGTACAAAACCAAAAGAAGAAAAAATTCTTTTATGCAAATGAACAGCGGCGGCCCGTGGAGGAAGGCTGCAGGACTGCAGCCCCCTCCTCCCATCCCTCTAACGTAATTCCATATTTCCGATTCGAGACTTAATAATCAATCTTTATATTTATGCCCTTTTTACGCGCATTTTTTGTTCAATTTTTCACCTCCTTGAAGCAAATTTGTTGTTCCACTTCACCCCCAGGGACTGTCAGTTCAATCTCGCCTGGCCTTTCTTACGATGCTGTGATTCCACTTCCTCCTCTTTTTAGCATGTCTTTACTGGTAACGTGTGGACTGCTTTACATGCAGTCCTTTCGGATGCTTGACAGTTTGCGCAAGCGCGCTCCTCGCATTTCGTGTTCGTCTGCTTTGATCAGCGATGAGTTCGTATATTCAGGCTTGAAATATCCTCTGGCCAATTCTATACAAAACTTTAGTTTCTGATTTTAGCTTCGAGTGGCATAATCCCTCTTTCTTTGATTAGCAACGCTGAATATACTTATGTTGTTTGGGGTTTGTTTGTTTGTCTGCTGGCGGGGTGTTTCTAGTAAGCAGCTGATTTATTCTGTGCAATATTAGATTACATTTAATTCTTTCAAAATGCAATTATTATATTTAATTCTTTAATTCTTTCAGTATTTGCGTAGTGTCGTGCGAGTGATCTGGTGCTACTTGTGATTTTTATCTTCTGTATCAGTGCTCCCAAAAGATAAGTGAAAAAATCTATGAAATATAAAACTGTACTTAATTAGATTTTTTTTTTTTTTTTTTTTTTTGCGTTTTTTTAGAGTGGTCTGTTTCGTTCTTATGAGTAGCATTCTTATTGGCCAAAGTTATGATGGCGCACCTGTAGTGAGTGGGGCTATAAATGGAGTCGAGGCCAAAGTGAGAGAGGTATATCCTAATGATTATTTTGTGCACTGTTTTGCTCATCAATTAAGTTTTGTAGTGGAAAGAGCCATCAAACAAAACACTAAAGCCAGAATGTTATTTTCTAATCTTTCTGCTATCCCGGTATTTTTCTCGCTCTTATAACAGAAGAGCAGTTCTAGATTCCTGTTTTGCAAAGCGGATACCCAGTGATGGTGGACCAACCAGATGAGTTTTTAAATCTAGGACTGTTAATGTGGTGTACGAAAAGCAGGAGGAACTAAAAGAATGCTTCCAAGTTTTGTCAGAATCCGAGACCCCAAGCACTACAACAATAAATGAAGCGTCTGCTTTGTTGTGAGAGAGATATACCCTAATGCTTATTGAATGAAAAACTTTGTTTCTGGCTAATTTGTTTGACTTAGTTACGCAACATCTAGATATTCTATATAACCAACTACATAGTCATCATGCAGATGCAGCAAAAGTTCAGACATATTTGTCTGCCTTCACTACTGAAATTAATAAAATCAGGGAATCAGTAGGACAACTTAAAACCGAAACGTAAAAGAAAACAAAAGAAGAATTGTTTCAAATACACAGTTAAGAGCAGCCGCAGGCAAACAAGTGTGACGTTATTTTAAAGCAAGTAAACCTGTGCTTCCATTTTACAGACCACTTATCTATGTCTTCTTTCCTGCAGAAATCTAATTTTGATCAATTTAGTGCTTCCTTTCCCGAAAAAATCTTCAATAAATGTACAGAACTCTTTCCTGTTTTTGATAAAGATGAACTTCATGCTTAACTCAGTGTAGTTTGTGCAAGAGAAGAGATCAGCAAACTTGGTGGTGCTGTGAAATTCCTCTAGTGTATTATAAGCAGGGTGGATTGATTTAAATCAGTCTGATTTAAATCACTTGATTTTTTTAATAAAAATCGTTGATTTAAATCAAATTCCGAAATAATTTAAGGTGAAAATAAGTAAAGTCCCGTTTCTGTTCTGTTATTTCGATTATGGAAGATGATAATCATAATACAATGAGACTCAAATGTACAGTATGTACAGCATAGTATGAAAACAAATGTCATGCAGAGGATGATTAGGGAAAATCACGTTTTGAACGGGTAACAGGGTAATCCTGTTTTCTTCTCTTCGTAACATAGGGTTTATATTGTAAATCGTTAACTATTCCAACGGGGAAATCACCATCGACATTTAAGACGAAGATTCTTTTGTGTGCGCGTCTATAAATTTGTTCCCAGATAATAGGGCATATTTAGAATAGGGCGTCCTGTCCCCTCCGATTTTTTTTTTTTTTTTTTTTTTTTTTTTAATGATTTTATAACTTTAGGCAGAATTTATGTATTTCATGCCGCAAGCTAGTTATAATTTCCTTAAAAATATGCCCCTGCCAAATATCAGTAACTTTTGAGGAGAAAAATGTCACTTTGATAAGCGTTGCTGTACTTTTTCCTTAATGCTTAACCTTTTAAATTATATCACCTATTTTTAGGTGATAGGATAAAATCTTCATTATTTAATTAAAAAAGTACCAATACAGCTTTTTACTTCGATTTTTAGGACTGAAGGCATTGTAGAACACGTTACATATGCTTTCACGCCTCTCTACGTCGAGACATAGAATATGAGGACGTCATATTTTTTTTTTTTTTAAAAAAAGATTTTTTTGTTGTGCCTATTTTTATTAATTGTTGGCGGGCCTACATTTTGCACTCAGAAGACTGAAATCTGCACACTCGTTTAGTGCACCCTTAGTATTTTTTCAGATTATTTCAAATCTCTGCGTGAAAACAGGGGGGGGGGGTCCAGAGGAGCAAAAAATTTTTTAAAAATGGATATTTTTAACAAAAATAGCTTTCTTTGCGATTTTCCCGCCTAAGATGCAGACATATGAGTGGTACCATCTGAAAGGCTGTTTTATTTTGAAGAGAATGATGTACGAACCATGATCGTAGGATAAATAGGGATGTCTCAGGAAACTGTTACCTGAGATCCTGTTTTATACGGGAATCTGGGGTATTTGGGGATATTATTTTTCGCGGGCTTACTTTTGCATCTAGAAGTTTGAAATTTTGAACACTCATTCACTGCACCCCTTAGTATTTTTCAGATTTGTTTCAGAATTTTGCCTTTAAACAGAGGCGGTACAGAGGGGTAAAAATTTAAAAAGGAGATATTTCTTAACAGAAAATCTCTTTTTTTTTTTTTTTTTTTTTTTCGTGATTTTCCAGCCCCAGATAGACTACACGATGGAGACATTTGAATGGCACCGTTTGAAACTCTGTTTTATTCTGAAGAGAATAATGCACAATTCTTGATTCTTGGATAAATAGGGATGTCTGAGGAAATCTTTGTATTACATCCGGGTCATCTGGGGTATTGTGGGGATGTTCTTAGCTCATTGTTAAATATTTTTCCCGCCTTTACTATTCAACATAGAAGCTTGAAATTTTGTACACACATTTAGTACACCCTTAGTATTTCCCAGTTGATTTTGAGATATGTGCGTTAACACAAGGGAGTCCAGAGGGGATCAAAATTAAAAAAAAAAAAAAAAAAAAAGGAAATCAGAAAAAATTCCGACTTCTCAAAATTTTCCGCTTCAGGGACATGATAGGGAAAATGTGAATGTTTCCGTTTTAAAGGCTGTTCTATTCTGAAGAGAATGAGGTATGAACCATGATCCTAGGACAAATAGGGATGATGCTTGACTGAAAGTCTATAATTACCCCCCCCCCCTCAAAAAAAGCCCTAATTTAAAATTAAGAAACAACGATTGGGGATTAATTCAAAATTCAACCCCAATACTTTCACTTAAATGGCATAATTGGCATTTAATACTAATTCGTAATATTTTTTCTTCAGTTCGCGACTTGTATTATACGAGGAGAAAGATTTGATTTAAAATCTATTTAAATCCAAAAAATCATCAAAAATGATTTTTTTTTCTTAAAAAAGTCATGATTTTTTTCCACCCTGATTATAAGCAATTGTCTTGCTTTCACTTTTACTGAAGTGCTAAAACTTTTGAAAATATTCATAATGCTGCCTTACAAGTAAACCTGAATTGTGCTCTTCTACCCTTAAAAGAGTGAAGAATTTTCTAAGAAATACAATGGGAGAAAATTGGTTAATGGCACTTTGCCATGTTATCAATAGAATAGGAAATGGTTGAAAATATCCCTAACTTCAATGATAGAATTATCGAAAAGTACTACAAGGAAGGACCATCGTATGGAATTAATTTTTAAGTAAGGTGTTTTATTTTATGCAGCCCTCCTAAGTATAAGTAGCACGAGCCGCCACTGCAAATGAAACAGAAGCTGTAAACAACTGCGTAATTGTCTTCATACTTCCATGTCAAGCATAATTCCTTGTAATTTCCACCATTCAATGGCAGTTACACCTTGTACAACTTAGTCGGTGGGCATCACACTAGAGAAAGGAGACGACTTTGCTTGAGATTTAATTACCATGGGCAGTATAAAAGTACCACCAGAAGCTTCTTCTGCAAATTTCGAAGTTAAATTGTTTTCTTCGGCAGTTAATTTGAATTTTCGCTATTTCGGGTCGAAAGGTAGGCCAAGAAATAGGCAGGCGTTAGTGCTTCCTTACACCTGTTTTCACATTTATTTTCCATTTCCTCGTCGTGGAGTGCGTCTGTTAACTCTTCATGAAGACACTTCCATATTCCTACAGTGTCAGATATTGTTTCATTTCTTTGAATTCTGTCTAATGCAACAGAGATCGGCTTGAGAATTTGAACCATGCGTTCCACATTTCTTTTAATATTTAGATTTTTCACTTTCGGCTGTATCGTTTTGTCTATTTTCGATTGATGTTCTTCACATATACGAAACAAAATTAGCCAGTTTTTAATATCACTCGTTACCCCCAGAATCTTCCACTGGTTTTTCTGCTTTACACACTTCTAAATGTTTCTTCAGGCGGATCGCAAGACCTTGCATTTCTGAGCCGCATATCTTGCGTTTTGCATGAAAACCTTTCTCGCTTGCAGTTGAAATTCGGATAAAAGAAAACCATATGTTGTCTTTCTTTCGTCCAGTCATTGAAATTTGAACTCCAAAGATCAATTTGACCACCTATTTTTACAAGTTCGGAGAACAATGATGCTCCTGACTAATTGCTACGCATGAGAAGCACCTTTCAGAAAAGACACCATAATTATCGGGAAACCCCCAATTTTGCTTTTTATTCTAACTAAAAGAAACTGGGAAACCTCCGTAACTTATCAAAAAGAAAATAATAAAAATGAACATTTACATTTTATTGTTTTTTATTTAAATCAAATAGATCAACAAAAATTATTTTTAAAAAAATCGTGATTCTTTTCAACCCTGGACCCTGAGAAAGAATTCCCGAGCAGTGCATTCAAAATGTTGGAAGAAAAATCAATACAATTGGAAGGAACATTATTTAGATCACTAGATAATTATTAATACTTACGTGGCTAACCACGTGGTGTTGAGGATACCAGGTATGATGTAACAGTCAGGGGGGAATAAGTGGCATGGATTTGAAAACTTTCCACCGTTGGTCCGGTTTGTGTTATGTTTGAAGCACCAAACATTCCATTCAACATATTAAAAATCCATCTGTATTTTGTGTACAAGCAGTAATCCCCAATCGAACTTAAACAAATCTTTATAGTTTGTTTCCCAACCCCTAAGATACATGTTTGTCAAAAAATGTGCCTTTTAATTCTGTCAGTTCTCCATCAGAAAATCACTGTCAACCGTATTACAAAACTAAGAATGTAGGTTTTAAACACTGACCAGGATATTGACTTAAACATGAAAATGCTTCTAAATATTTATTAATGGCCACATTTGCAATGAGAATTCACCCATTGTCAGCGGGTTTATTATTATTATTATTATTATTATTATTATTATTATTATTATTATTATTATTATTATTATTATTATTATTATTATTATTATTATTATTAGGGTGATGTGGTACGGGGCAGTTATGGCAAGGTCCTGTATTTCTGTGTATTTCAGTTCTATAGCTCAATTTAGTATAATGTGTGTTATTTAGCATAACACCTATACAAGGTAAGTATAATTGTTATAATTGTTTAAAAAGCTGATTTTAGTAGCTGTTATAAACAATAAAAAATACTTCCATCGGCCGCACAGGGATTTCTTAACACCTTGTCTGATGTTAATTTTTAAGCTACTCTTCTTTTTTTTTTTTAATTGTTTTTAGTAATATAACTGGTTTTATCATGTTCCAAAGCACTATAAAAACATAATCACATTAGTTATTACAATAAATGATATAATTTACCAGGAGTGCTATAATTGACCCCTTTTGTTATTCAATGCTGCAATTATCGCAGCGTTCTCTTTTAGAAAGATTGTAAAATTTGAAGAACAAGATATATCACAATAATGCTTATCTGTTTAAGATCTGCTGAGTTTGGTTGTCTTTGTAAACGACTGTGACACAGATACCTTCATTACAGTTGAAGAACTTCTTTTGTGATGGTGATGTAGTGAAGTATGGATTTTTTTTTTTTTTTTCGCCCAGCTATCCTACATGGACATGAATCACTTATAATAGAAGGCAGTAAGATGGTTTCTAGGTATGAAGATGAACTTTTCTCAATAGACTCGGATTCAACTTTTGATTTGGAGAAGTCGCTAGTTGTGTTGTGCCTTTAGCAAGTCTCTTAATGTAGCTGACAATATAGGCTACTTACATTTTCCAAAATATACACAGACAATAAAGGTTTTGAATTAAATGAGATCTACGAATTTTAAAGTTTATTTGTAAGTTTTGATAGTTGAGTTGTTAGTATTTGTGTAGAAAAAGAGAATTGTAAGTCACTTTGCTATAATTCGTCCAAGGTTGGGGCAACTCTTGCAGTTGGAAGTTCAAAATACAAATCTCAGATTTCTCTTACAGGAGTTGGAGATTTTTCTTCTAAATTCATGTAAATAATATAAGACTTATTATAGTATTTGTCAAAATTAAAACTATATAAGTTATTTATTTTGTTTTCAGAATATTACAGGCTTCCCCATACCGGCAATGTATTTCACTATATCACAGAAGCCATGAGATGTGATTGGGTTGAAACAACAATGTGTGTTTATGTAAATAATAGGATGACGTGGGGCAATTATGGGAAGTACACGTAAACTTTAACTTCAACTGTGATATATATAGAATTACGTGTACTTGCCATAATTGCTCCATGTCATCCTATCATTTACATAAATACATTGCCGGTATGGGGAAGCGTATAATGTACTGAAAACAATATATACATATATATAGACTTACCTTGATCAATAGTTTATGAGAAATATAGTAGCTTCAAATATAATAATGTACCTGTTTCAATCACTTATTATGGTTTCAGTTATATTGTGAAAACTCGTTTTATTGATAAAGACATGATTGCGGGTATCATGTTCAAAAAACTAAATAGTAAAAATCATTACCTCCGTAAAGTTTGTAATAACTATATTAAAATAATTTACAACTGCTAGTATCGTCAAAACTATATTTCGTAGCACTCATTATTATATCACTCTTGATATAAAAATGTTAAGCTTTATATAAATCTTACGTAAACGATTTGAGATAAACCTTACGTAAAAGAAAGAAAAAAAAGATAGCACTTGAGCAAGCCTTGTGACCCTGACGAAAAGTGTCCGAGCGCAGCTCTTGAAATATCGAAAAGATTAAATAAGTGCGTAGTCTGTATGTCACTTTCACTGATAATTCGAAATAACATGTCTTCAGAGTAATTTGAATCTTGGTATACCATTATAGGCAGCTTGAACAAATATTGCAACAGTAACGAAATACGGTAGAGAAATCGTCTGGCACATTTTTGTTAACCAAGTAACATAACTACATACCGTTTACAGTGGCACTGTAAGATCAGTTATACAGTGAATGCTGTCTACGTTGTCCTCCATCGAAAAGTCACTAGCTTAGATAGATGGCCAATTCGCAGAAACTAAGTGTATTTTGAACCAAATAAAACATACACATTTTTAATACAGTAACGAATTATTATTTTCGTGTTGTTTTTTTTTCGTAAGTAATATGTAAAAAAAAAAAATCTAATGTTAAGACATGATATATGATATGATTAGCTTATGCCTTCGGCACGAGAGGTCTGGGTTCAATTCTTAATGGGAGTTCGTATGTTTCTGGTTCCACGTCGATGTGTGCAGGGTGTCTATCGGTCACCAAAGTCATGAAATCAGAAAACGGTCATGAAAGTCAAGAAAAAGTCGCGAAATTTAGCTTTTGGGTCACGATTTTATTATTATTATATTTTTTTATCTGTACAAATATAAGTACAGACTGGAAAATTTTGTTCTATAAAACGTCAAAATTCACCACTAAAAATGTCTATGGTTGGCTTTAGACACTACCAAATCGCAAGCAGAGCACGCTTCTATCGCGTGCATGAAAATTCGGCCCAAGTGGCACTCAAATTCGCTCTTGAGAATGTTACTAAATTTAATGGTTTGGTGGTAAAGTAACGGTCACGAAAAAGTCACGAAATTTCATTTTGGAATTTTAGTAGACACCCTGTGTGTAGCTCCATGTCTCATGTAGCCTTGGTGCTGAAGAAGGCTCTTAAATTCCAATACCACTGAATCCTAATATCTAAAATACTTCGCCATTCACACACTAGTTCAAATATTGTAATTTTAACATGCTAACATTTACGAATGTTACGTTCAACCTATAACAATACATGCAGATAAGAGCGTCAGAATCCCAGAAAATATTCGAAACATTTATGCCTTATCGTCCTTAAGTAGATACTAAAAGATTTCTTAGTTCCGATGTATAGGCATACATATATATACACGGGATGGACCGTTTATCTGCTATTTTGTACCATACAGATATGGGTAGGGGGACATTGTGTATGATACTACAAAGGTAACAGTGTTCCCAGCCCAACATAAAGTTGTATTTTTTTCAAATAACAGTACGTCAGGTTATATTATATATTTCAAATGTACATGTCAAACGAAAACATACAAGACTTCATTTGTCATGCAGTGTTCCAAACTAAGGATGTTGAATAATCATAAACATCCAAATTTTGGTGGTCTCTATAGCACCAATAACGTAAATGACACAGTGCGCATCCAAAGTATTTTAGTGTATAATCCTATGATCATGATATGACGGATTTTAAACGAATACAAACAAAGTTACAAGGGATCGAAAATTTTACTTTCTTCAAAAGCCTTTCTTTTGAAAACTGCTTAGATAAGTACATCATCGAACCGTTCTGGAGATATGGTTAAGACTAAGTTTGCAACACTGCTCAAAATTATGTAATTCCTAGAAGTTCTAATTATACTTACCAAACAATATTGATGTAATTTAAAGAAACAAAGTAAATAGCAAATTATTTTTAAAAATATTCACAAATGCGCCATTTTAAGCAATATATCAAATTTTACAATTTTTCTGATATCCGAGGAACGGTTTCAGGTATCAAATTGCTGTAAATGGCATTATGATCGTCTATTTAAAGCCATGTACGTAATTTAGTTTGATACTTGATCTAACCACATTTTTAAAATATATTTTTTTTTTTTTTTTTTTTTTTGAAGAAAGTCAATTTATAAATTTCTTATAATATTTTTTCTCCTTGTTTAAAATATATCATACGATGACCGTAGTATTTGACACTAACGTAGTTTGACTATGCATTCACCTGTCTGTGTTAATTGCGTCATTACTGTTGCAGAAGCGTCCACACTTTGATTTGTTTTTCAACGTTTGTGATACTATAGCGTACTCAGTTTGCAGCACTGTATAATAAACGTTCTATTTTAAGTTCTCATTTAGTATGTAGATTTGAGATGTGTCATAGCCTAACGTAGTGCCATTTGGAAAAAAAAAATACAATTTTGTGTTGGCTTGGCAACACCGTTTATTTCGTTGTATTACTGTGTATGTCTAACAATACCCCCTGTTGATGTGTGCATGGTACGTAATTCCAGCATTTTGTTCATATTAAAGTTACAGAGGTCATACGCTCATATGAATCCTTCATAATTGGCTGTTCCTGCATATCCACTTCCCCTATCAGTAGTATGACATCAATGGGGCAAATATCGCATAGTAAGCCAATGCTGCGGCACAGCAGTTTTCAAAGAAAACGAAATTTCAAAAACTTCGAAACAAATGAAAACTGTACTTAACACAGTACATACTCACCTTACTGTTGTGAAGCACTGAAATAATAGCTTCGCATCCATTGCCTTTGCTTAAAGACATTCCACCTACGAACTTCTCATGTTTTTCTATTCAGAAATCAAATTCTAAAGAATGTCCCAGCCGTGGCGAATAAATTTAGTGTGACTGGATCTTTGATTGGAAGTGTCTTCGTCATCAAACAATCGCTCAGTGATGTTCTTTTTCCCATTCACAGTTTTTTAGTTGAAGCTTCGAAATATAATCTCACATTGTTTTATTACTTCCCTCCACCCAGAAGATGATACGAAATTACCACGCGAAGCCACCTCTATCCTAGGATTTAAAACCAATGCATACGAAATGGTTTCTAATTGCAAAAACTTTTTTTTTTTTTTTTCCAGTCACCGGTTTCATGGCATACGAATGTTCTTCCTAGTGCCACCACCTAAATCGAAATAATTGCAACTATCTTGAATCCTAGGGCCTCAGCTTTTTATATGATTCCAAACTAACTTTTTACTGATAATTTTATCGAGACCTTAATACACTGGCTGCTTCCATGTACCTGTCAAACTTTGAATCATTGTCACCTGGAAATACAGTGCAGGCCACTTATAACGAACTCGCAAATAGCGAATTAAGGATATTACGAACATAAATGAAATCTCCGTCACACCGCGTATTTAAAACATGGAAGAAATGACCCTATATTACGAACAATATTGTCCGTAAAGACCACTTATAACGAAGTTTTCAGAACGGGATCATGTTTTCTTTTCTTCTGCTCGTGGATAACTCAGGTACCGTAAAACTGGTTTTCATAGCTGTTGTCGGTGTGCAAACCAGGCATGACTCCTCCCTCTCCCACTCGAGTGACAGGCTACGAAGGAAGTTGAAGCAGATTTCGATGTTGAGGGAAGGACAGAAAATGTGAAACAACTCGTGAAGTCTAAACAAGCGATCCAAAGTTTGAAGAACTTGCAACGTTATTTTTTCGAACACAGCAACACGGTGCCGGACAATAAATTTAGGGCATTTGAGGAAATGGAAGCGGCGTTGCAACGAATGGCGGCAGCAGATAAGGTTCAGAAGAAAATTACAGACTTCTTCAAGCGTGCTTGAACAGGTAGGAAGAACTGCGATATGTACGATAGACTAAATAACAATCCAATTAATAAAATTATCTTCAGATGTAACGCTATACTTCTGTATAATCTTTTTTAAACATATCTGCTTGTTATCTAATCCTTTTTTTTTTTCTCCATAATTCGGAAAAAATACATAAATTTGTGTGTAACGAAGTTCGGATATAAAAAACTCATTGTGTTGGTCCCTTGAAATTCGTTATAAGTGGGCTGCACTGTAAATATGTGGTCCCAAGTCTCAATAATCCTCTGGGTATTGCACGGGGTCCGGGTTCGTTTCCCGATGGGAGAGCCTTGAAATTTGAACGCATTACGGTAATTCTAATTGACTTTAAGCTAAAGGTTCACGTCTCATATAGCCTTAGTGCTAAAGTTCAATACGCAACCCATTAGTCTTAATTTCATCAAACCTAAGACTAAACATTTCTCCACATCCTTGTGAGTAGCGTCATTGTTTTATCAAAAGCTTCAACACTAGAGTAAGAATACCAGAAGAAATGGTAAATTTGCACTCAATGTCGAAGTTGATACACTGGATAGAAGAAATCAAATCTGTAACCTCAAATGCCGCGTTGCGTTGCGTTAATACAGAAATGATATCTTCTATAGTCTATCTTATTTTTTCTTGCTACTTGTGACTCGGTGTCTACCCGGTTCTTAATATAAGTATTGAGATGACCAAGATACCAGTTTTAGAATTGGGCTAAGAAATTTTGTATTTGTATTCCTGTTCCTTTGACTTTGTAAATTAATTATTTTGGCTTGGTACGAATTTAAATGAACCTGTCCAGCTGGATTTATTTTGCCGAACTTCTGGCAGTGGAAGATGAGAAGGAAGTACATGGGAAATAATTTTGGAACCCTTCTTCTTTCTACTATGATTACGACAAGTACTCAATGCCGGTTCGGCGTGCTTCATACTAGTACAAGCACTATAACTAAATAATTAAATATATTTGTCTCAATATTCAGAAATAGCAATAACTCACTTCACTATATATATATATATATATATATATATATATAAATCAAATAAGGATACATGACAAGAACCGTGGATGAAAGCTGTCCTGCTCCATGGTGACCGTCTCATTTTTATTGCATCTTTGGTTTTCAAAGAAGAGCAGTTATGACGCGACCTTAGAAAAGGAAAGGAGAAATAGAGTTGACGGACCTCGTGTACCATCTGCTTATGGGTTTTTAACGCCAAATGTGATAGTTATTTCGTTCGTCTGTTTTACACTTTGCAGTATGACCGGAAAACGTGATGCAATAAAAATCATTAATCCTATAAATCCATTTGGACTAGCATATCAAATATCTTGCAGTGTAATTTCAGCTGACTTATTAATACACTTGCCGACAAAAGCCACAAGAAGCAACATACAGTATCACCACCTCCTGTATTTTTGGAAAAGTGACTTTCAGTGACAAGTTTTCTCCCTTTAACCTTTTGAAATATAACAACAACAATAAAGATATTCTGAAACGATTTCTACTAAATTTAAAAGATCACATGCGTAGTTCGTGTCCAATATTCAGAGGTAAAGTTAACTTCAACAATATAGGAAAACCGTGCTTCAGTGCGAATAAGTTCCAAGATAAACAGAGTAATAAGTAATGTATGTCGGAGAGACTGCTTTAGACAATCATTCAATGAATTGATTCCTAAGGAACTGATATTTCGGAACAATTCCTTAAGTGTTCCGAAGAAGCAGTTCCTCAGGAGTTGAATTGGTTAGAAATAATGATAGATCTCTACTGTAATTATTTTTAACATTGCCTCTCTGAAGTTCTCATTAATTTTGGAACATGGCAACTCCCTTTCTTAATATTATCCTAAATTAATGAGATCTCGAAATTTACAGTGCTTAAATAATAATAGTAAAAACTACACCGTATTTGCAGATTCGTAAAAAGCATGCGATTGCTTCAGTGATGAAGGTAAGAAAAAGAAAGAAAACCAAATACTGTAAGAGAAACAAGTGAAGTAAAGCACGATAATGAAGCTACTAAAATAAATATTTAAAAAATGTTCTTAATATAAATAGAAACAGCAAATTAAATTACACTTACACTTGTATTTATAGAACATAAGGAGCTTTGCTAATATTTCTATGAAGACTACTACTGTTTCAAAGATCAATATT